>NC_052142.2:4706189-5018858 GCF_016086655.4 Lepeophtheirus salmonis | reverse complement strand
TCATTAAGGAAAAGAGATTAAGGATTATTAGAAATATTTATTATATTATATGTGTCTTGCCTATGGTGAAGCAATCAGGCTAAGTATTTATTTTAATTGAAAAATATTTTTGTTTTACAATTAAAATTTTGATTATTTATAGAAATCATGATTAGGTTACATTCAAACTTGAAAGTTTCATTACTTAACAACCACTTCGAGCAACCATAAAATTCATTTCATACCTTAGTCCTCTATTACTTACCAGTCTTGGACCCGTTCACCCTTTTTCTGTTTGTTTGTTCATTCGTCCATTTTCTGAAAAGTTTTCGTTCGTCGTTCATTCGTTCACTTTTTTTTCTGTTCATTTGTTTATTTTTCCTTTCATTTTTAACATCGAAAAAAAAACATAAAACAAGAAGTTTTTGTGGGAGTGATAAAGATGAATGTTCCCACGACTACATAGCAACAAATCCAGTAAATTCGGAGCTTTTATAAATTCATAATATTACATTTTTCCGTAATGAAACTATTGTTATAATTATTTCAGTAAGACCATATCAATCGGCTAACAATTTAAAGCATGCCATGGCAAAAACTGACCATTTCCAGTTTTTTCAATAATTTGAATAAAATAGCAAATCTGTTTTACCTCCACTGAACAGTTGTTTTTTTTTCTTCAAATTTTCTTATCTAACAGCTTATACATGTATGAATAATGTTCTTTTAATGTATTTAGTTAAGTCTTTTATATGAGTTTAATTCTTTTTATTTTAATTAAATCAGATTTTTTAATTTGGTTATATTTCATTTGTACATCTAAATTAACAAAGTTAGAATTAGTTATATAATAAACGTCTATACTTATAAACAGTCATTAGTATTTAAAAGCAGCTGTATTTCGAAGTATTTCTCAGACAGTTTCTGTCTGTTTGACTGAAACACTAAATTAGATTTGGAAAAGAGTCTCTCACTTGAGGTACTTGTTGGGAGGATGGTATTCATCTTAAGGAAGACTTTCCTAATTCTCCTTTAGCTCAGTATAGAATAAATGTCACTTGATTCATCAGACACGTATCGGTTGACTTCTTGCTCAACAGTGTCATTTCTCCATGGTATTTTGATATAAAAGCTACAGAAAACTGTTTCCGTCTACACTGTTTAATGGGACACAGATTCTGAATCGTCCATTGCTCTGAGATCTTCAGTTAGACATCTTTGACCCAAGACCTAAAGGACTCGAATTCTCGAAGTTGTTTATCTAGGGCTGTGAATTCATACTTAGTGTATTTATTATCCCCAGAAGTGGACTAATACCCACCATGATCAAATGAAATAAAAAAGATTGTATTCCTCTTTAATTGAAAGGTAAACCTGAGTTAAATAGACACAACAGTTTCACAAATGCCAAACTTCTAAAATAAAATATAGTTAAGAGAAATATAAGACACTTGAAACCTTTGAGAGCCTGAACCCTTCCCATAGAGTTGGCTACATCTATACGTACCTAAATTAACCAAATTAGATAATTACGTGAGTGTCAAATAATTTTTTTTCGAGCCGTTTCTATCGTCATAAAATATTTATTTACATTTCTTCAATAAATTAATTAATTGATGGAATCAAACAAAGGAATTTACATTAATATTTGTTTTACATGTTAATGAAGTTGGAGCTGTATTCTCATTCTAAATTGAAATGAATGTATATATAGAGTTATAATATTCATATTCTTTGATAAATATCACTGAAAACGATTATTATTTATTACAAACGTAGTTACATATTCAAATGTCATTGTATCATACTAAAAAAATACACTAAAAAATTCGTTGAAAGAGCCTATAAGTCCCTTTTTATGGTTCTTATACTTGGCTTGATACATTGGAAGTATGAATTCACAGTCCTAGATAAACAACTTCGATAATTCAAGTCCTTTAGATAACTACATAATGCAACCTTTTTCGTTCTCTTTGGCAAGAAAGAAGGTTTATGAAGAGACAAAGACCATCGTTCTATTGCAATTTCAGATTGCTCCAACTGTACTGAGCTTTACAGTTTTCCTCGCACTCTCTAACGACTCGACCTTTGACTACCTGCCCTAATCCTCTCAGTGGTTTGTCGCTCCACAGCCAACAAAATCTTCTTATGACACATCCTGGATCATAACGAAGTGGAAATCGAAACTCTTGCATAGTATTTTGGAAATGCTTGTCTGTCAATCCAAGAGTCTTGTCCAATATGAATAGTCCATCATGACTAATGATACTGTAATTAATAACGGAGAATTATGTGATTAGCACTCCTTTCATTCGAACGGCTGTCGTGTTTGTTTATTTTTCTTTTCTCTTATTATATATCATATTGGTGATAGATATCATATCAGTTTAAAAGGATCTGTAATAGTCTCCCTTCTTATTAGATCTTTTTGTCAGAGAAATACATTTTAAGTAGTTCTTAAGGTATGGCCAGGGATCTTT
The DNA here is from genome assembly GCF_016086655.4 of Lepeophtheirus salmonis. Classification (NCBI taxonomy): domain Eukaryota; kingdom Metazoa; phylum Arthropoda; class Copepoda; order Siphonostomatoida; family Caligidae; genus Lepeophtheirus; species Lepeophtheirus salmonis. The sequence goes on along the minus strand of NC_052142.2, from coordinate 5,016,399 downwards.
ATACTCTTGGGTATCTATTCCCTGGTCTAAATCCATAGTACTTTCTTCTTGACAAAATGTTAAGACGGAATTATTACTGTCGTCCAAGATAGATCGAGAAGGGTTGGATTGGCTAAATATATCTATTATTAACTCCTATTGCTCAGAAATTTTAGTATTATATGAGTTGTTTTTTTTTTGGTTAAACCAACTACTTTTATAATCACTTGACTCGTAGTGATATACATAGTTGATAATATTGTAGAGAAAAACGCGTGCAAGGAGGAGGGGGGAAAAAAGACATATGGTATCATTGTTTAAAATACTGATGTGATTATCATCTGCCTGCTTTATTATGATTTTTGAGGGTATAACAAATGTATTTATTAGCAAAATGTTTAATGAAGATATACTACGTATAATTGACTTCGACGTTTTTTATCCGTTACAGTAGATTTGAAAACGTCACACTCCATGAAATTGTAATTCATTATGAACCTTATTCTCAGAATAATAGCTAATGAAACAACAAAGTAGAGTATTTGAAATATATTTGAAGCTCAAAGTTTAAAAAAGAAGGCTTTAATTAAATATAATCTACATACTAAAAAATAAACCATTAAACATTTAAGTTAAATATACAAAATTAAACAATTAAAATCATATAACTATTAATAATAATAAATTATAAATACAGAATATTGAAATAATAGATTGATCCAGATAATTTTTTCTTGTTTTAACATCGGAATTCAGTTAAATATGTCATAACTTTAGGTTGCAATACACAAGCGAGACGTGAAGTTTAATCAAAAAGATAATCACCCCTCTTCTTCATGTGGAAGTTGCTATATACAATTGTGCACAGGATAGATATATCTCTACCGATGAGATCTAACTAATTATTATTAATAAAGTAAATGTCAAAATCATAAAATCATAAAATATATATATCATAAATATACTAATAAAAAAATTTTATAAATAAATTCATCGTAAAGATTTAGAGCAAAAGCTAATTATGTAGTAATGTCCGGCGATATTACTCCCTATTAAGAGCATCAAAAAGATTTCCCCCGTTATTTAGGTATGCTTATATAACAACATACTATTATCATGATGGATATACACAATTGTTAATTATAATGCAACACCCAATGTAACTACCCTCGTTGTTGTGACCCTTTAAACAGTTGTTTTTGCCTTTTATGAGTTTTCTGAACACCATTTCTTGGAGCCCATCAACCATAGCTAAGCCTTTAGTGATAAAAAAGTAATATTTATTGACTATGTAATATTGGAAAACCTAATTATCATACCCAAGTCTTAAAGCGAAGTAAGTAATCTCAGACAAACTAGTTGCAAACCATCCAAAGCTACTACCCCCGTTGTTGTGACCATTTAAACAGTTGTTTTTGCCCTTTACTGAGTTGTGTATCATAATTCTTGATATGTTTAGCTAAAATAGAATCATATTTTATGGTTAGATTTAAAAAAAATTGAATACTTACTGTGAGATTTTACAAAATTCAGAGTTCCATTTCGATATTCGTAAATACTTTTTACTGATAACTTGATCATCATTTGGTGTGGATGACTCATAACATTTTTATATGTATTTCTATATATGACATCAGTACCAACATCCTCCATTAATTTAATGATGGTTCCTCGGGAAGGGATAGGTTTACCCGTGTATTTCTCCATAAATTTTTTGAACGTAGATGATTAGCAATGGATAAGATTATATTATAAGCAATAAGCATCGTTGTGAGATCAAAGTTAAAGTCTGACTTGATGTATTCATCGTCAAATTGATTTTATAGATGAATATCCATACTCTTGTTATGAGATGAGGATAATGAGTGGCGTGTAATTCTAGACAGGGGACTAAAGGCACATTTATATCGACAAATCCGACAAACCATCTGTTTCTCATCTGGTAAGTATTTTCCAAATTCCTGGGCCTCCATTTTCATAAATCCAGACAGAAGGCGACGTCATTTTGGGGATTTTATTCAGTTCTCTATCGACTATCACCATCTCATATTATATTAATATTGAATAATAAAGGCGGGAATGATAACGTTCATGATTGATAGAAGAAGATGTATATTATTTAATCAATGATGCCATAAGTAATTCTTCTTTTCTCCTAGCACGCTTTTCTATTCTTACCAAAATTATCACCCTTAGTGATATAACAGAAAAGAGCGAAACTAAATGAAGAAAGGAGCACGCGGTGATATAATCCTAGGAAACGTTAAAATTCAAAAGTAATAGTACCCTGAACTGGTGGGTAGAGGCAAGGACTCCTGAAAGGACCGGGCACGCGCAAAGATGAATTCAAATACGCGTACAACATAGGTCCATTGAAAAAAAAAACAATGCAACGTGTTTGGTAATATGATAAGTAATAACTAATAATTATTAGTTACTTTGTGGACGCCATCTTTATTGTGTTTTGTAATTCCAATTATACCCACGAAGTGTTGTGCTCTAGGGCCTATGACAACGAGCCACAACAGACTGGTGTTACGATCCATCCGTGGCCAAACAAAGAGAGAAACCCCGGACTTGATAGCGCCTTGCTGAGAGCCATTCCATGAGAACAGATCTCAAGAAGACAGATTAGCCACCATCCAAAAGTACAAAGCTGTGTTCCTTGCATTTCAAGGAATCTGATTTCATCTGTGAGTCTAAAAGAAGTCAGACCCCTGGCAAGGCTCTATAGAAGAGGTAAGACAGCTGCTCACTTTTGATGTGTAACTTTATAACTGTCCTTCTTTTACAGGTATATCAAACCAGATGTAGTACCATCCCTATGGCAAAACTATCCCAACTCCTTCTCAACCCTAAAGCTTCATCAAGGCCAACTCAAGCTGTCACATAGGGCTCAACAGTTCAATAAAATGAGTTCTGTGGAAGAACTTGTTGACAAATTGGCCAAGGATACACTACCATCATACTTCATCCTCATCACAAAACCAAGTGTTACCCTTTTGAAGCTATCCCATGATGAGAAATTGGGCCCCCGAGTAGTAGCTCCCTCTAGTACATTTATATTTACAAGCTCTGACTTTATTGGATTTGTTGCCATGTAGTCGTGGGAATATTCAATTTACCGATCCCACAAGAAGTTTATTCTTTCATATTTGCTTTTTTGTAACTAAGCCCGCTTTTTATTCATTAAAATTAAATAAAGTACTTCCTATTCATTATTTGTATTAAAATAGTGAAAGATTACATCATTGATATGTAATTTAATTATCCACATCTCAGTAAATCCTTCATTTAATATTATTCATCTCATTTTTTAGTTGCATCTTGTACAAAATCTTTACTTGTACACATTATTAATATATAAATACTCCAAAAAAGTTATATATTTCAGTGTTGGGTTTCGGTCTGGAAATTCTAAGCCGGTCTGAAACCGTTATGATTTTTAGAAGACCGAACTGATTTGGTCATTTAAAGAAGTTTGGTCTGAACTGGTCTAAAAAAAAATTGGTCTGGATCGATCTTACATAAAAAAATCAGTATAATGGATATAAATGTTTTTCTTTAGTACAAATTATTTTTTTTATATTTTTTTCAGCACTACGATGAAATTAGATGAATATAAGAAGGAGCAATTCTAGCACCAAATAATCAATGAGTTAATTAAACCATTAAAGATCTTTTAGCTGAAATTTTCTTTAAAATTTTTTTTTGTATTTTTGGGCAAATAATTGTCAATTTCTATCAAATATTATTAACCCTTTGGGTGTATCGTCATAATAAAAATTGACGGATTTTATTTGAAAGACCATATTGGGCCAGTATATCTTAAATCAAATAAAGTATGACCATAGCAAAAATTATGAAGTGTCTTAGTTCATCCCACAAATTGAAATACAAAGCCTTTAATTATTTCGAATATTTATTTGAAATATTGGGTTGAATGTATATTTGAGGTAAATTAATAAATTGGGATTATTTTCTTTATTTTTTGTGCAAGATTATTTTTATGTTGAGGTGCCTCAAAGGTACTTAACTTTTTTTTAAATATGAAGTTCTGAGCTTTAGCTAAAAATGAGTCCTTCAAAAACAAGGAGACGGACAAACTTTGCTTGATGTTAATATAGATAGTGTTAAAATTAAAGATATAACCCATGTAATAGGCTTTCCCTAAAAATATAATTAGTTGCGCTCTGGGCCTCTGTTGGTTGAGGGCCTGGTTCATAATGAGTAATACTTAATATTCTCAACTTATATGGTATGTTTCCTGAAATAGTATCAATCTCCCAGATAAGAGGGCACATCTTTAATTATAATTACTAAGGGGAAACTTTGGTGTAACCTCAACTATTTAACTGATTCGGGCTCCATAATTGTTTTTATAGAAAAAATAATCGCCCGTAATGAGTTACCACTGATGCTATATCATTATCAATTTAAGAATAAAGTTGATAAAACTCATTTTATTAATAATCCCTTTGATCTATTTTTACTATTAGTAAAAGCTTGGATTAAATCAGCCAACCATCGATTAAAGGTTCTCTTCAAATTAAGGAATTTTGGAAATAGGGTCCTTTGTTGATTTGCATTATGCTTATAATTAGAAACAACTTATTATATAATTTTTAAATCATTAGTATTATAAATTGGAAACTATAGCAAATAATTATTTTTTAGTAGAATTCTGGAACTGATTGGTTACATCCAGAGCTGATTTATGGTAACCTTAAATAGAGTAATCTTATGTTCAGACTTCAGAGGTAGATCGGAAGTAGAGGAACCAAAAAAATATTTTCTTACACTATATAGAATTTTGAAACGTTATTTATTACGCCCTCCTTGGTCCTAACAGCATAGTACTGAAAATAAAAAATCTGAGATAAACCACATCACCTTGTCTTAAATTATATTCAAATTTTAATAAAATGTTCAGTAAAGGAAAAAAAAAATGGGTATTTAGAAAATTGCAATCTTACCTAACCCAGAATACCTATTTCCTACACGACCATTCCATAGTCAAGTGATTTGCAATTGGTGTAATATGAGATATTTTATACAAAGTAATCAATATACATACAAAATCAGGTTCATAATTTTTTAATATAAATTAATTTTATTATAGGGACCCCAAGATAATAATAATTATATCCATAATGAAAAAAAAAGTAGTAATCTTTCTAAACTAGTACTTACATAACGACCCCTCAGAAACAATAAAAAGTGAACGACCAAATGAACGTCATTTTTTTCGTTCATCGTTAATTTTTTCCCCATTTTTCATTCATTCGTTCAAAAATGTACGGAAAGCGTGAACGCCGTTCATTTTTCTGTTCCGTATCCAACCCTGTCACTTACTAACTGTAGAATAATTTATTCCTTATCCTCTTCTGAACTCGACATATTTCCATTTTTAGGCTGAAAAATGATGAAAAACGACACTCTTCTTGAGACTATTATTACTTATTAATTATTCATGCTGATAAGGAGTAACATAGCTCATATTATAGCAAAATGTACTTATTATTATAGACTCTGTGAAGAAAACAAAGAAGCATGACTAGACGAATTACTTTGCACTTATTGAGCAACATCGCTTGCCTGTGGTAAAACTCCTACGGATTTATTGTTCGCAAGCCGAATTCTTAGGCGGCTGGATGGTTATCTACCTTCTTCTCCTTCCTCCTCTTCCCTCTTTACGACGCATAGAAAAATTCACACTGAACACTGGCTTGTTGTCTAGGTGGTACAGCGTTCGCCAACCGGAGTGGATTGCATTACAACAAGGAAGACAATTGGAATTGATTGTGGACAATTGAAACCCTGCAAGGTATATTTCGAAAGTACGAGAATAAACTTCGTCCTAGTATGAGAGGTCGAGCGAGTGGGATGGTTCATATCACCATCGCCTTATTTACTTTTATAATTATGGATTCGTTTTAGCCATAGTCATGGAATACTCAACATCCTTCAAATAGTAATCCCTGACCAATATAAGTTAGTGTATGATTGTACCCCGATCCGACCGTCTACTTTATTAGCTCTTCCTTCGGTCCATTACTTCCATACGTAGGTTGCGTTCTAGGAACACTACAAAAAAAGCATCAAGAATTAACAGGCTTACAAAGATCAGATTCACAATCTACTAATAAGCAGATATCTCTTAATATCTCACATTAGAAAATATAATTATAAAGGAGATAAACAAGAGTTATCGGCGGATCCTAAATCTTTATTGTATATTCATACCGTAAGTGATGCAAAAATGAAGATAAAATTAAATATTTTAAACAGTTATATATTAAACTTATGTTCTCGCATAGTTTCCCTGTATCAACAAATACATATATTACATTTAAATTATTTTCATAAATATCAAAATAAATGCTTTAAAAAACACTTCGAAAACAGTCGAAGCTAATATGTATTTCATAAATAAGTTATATTTAAATTAAATTAAAACTGGAATGGAAAAAATCTGTAAATATAATTTTGGCCTCTTTTTTGGGGGAATAAAGCACTGTGCTACGCGACGCATTGTAAAACGAAGAATTTATTATAGGAGTAAGAGGAGAAGGATCTCGACTCAATCGATGACAATTGCTGGAATAAATTTCCACGTAGTACTAGAAAATCATTTGAGCTTGTACTGTATATTTAATATTCCTGTTTATGTATGTTTTTAGTAATTTTATGTTTCAGTAGTTAATGGATATAATGACATAGCAGATCTTCATTATGCGTTCATCCTGTAATGGTTCATACTAGATAGAATAAAAGTCGTAGTGTGTTACTTAATGAGATATAATCTTCTCTGGCTGCATTCCTTAGTCCATGGATCGAAATACTTCATAAGAGACAAAATCACGACCCCCTATATATAATGTGACCTTCAATGATCTTCCAAATGTTAATTCTCTGAATTCCTTGATAAAGTCGAGATCACTCTCCTCCTTGTACAATAGTATATTCTCCGCTTTGTGAAGTTATATCTTAAATAGGAAAAAGTTGCGATAATTGAACTTCAACTTTCAGCCATCACTCTCTACAATTCCGAGATAGGAGGTATGTATCCTTGAAATATTTTATTTCGAGTTTAAAAATAAAATCTGATATAACAAACTATCTTTCATTCAAATCGGATTAAATATAAATCCCCTTGCCAGGACTCCCGCCCCTTTCTTAAGCCTTTTCTACTCCCTAAAGTCGTCTTATAATATACGCGTCTCATTACAGTGACTACTGAGGCTCCATTCATAGTCAAATACTCTCGGACTGAAGTATTGACCGATGCTATTCTGTACATTATATACCTTTGTTTCGTTGGGTCCCAAATTGTTTCGACATATTCTCTCGTCTTTTCTTTTTCCATTCAAATGTGGAGTTCATCCGGACTTGGATCTTGCAAACGCAGTCTTCATTTCATGGAACATTTATAACCATTTTCATGGGTTTAGGTATTATGGTCAGGTTGAAGGATAGCTGAAGGGACTGCTTCAGCATCGCTATTGCAGGGTGATAAGTTTAATTGCATTTTAAAATATCATTTATATTATGAAGGTCCCAAATCCTACTCATTTCCCTAGATAAGAAGATTTTTAGTTCCGTATTTCCTTGAAGTGTTCCACTCGCTGCCACTATCTTCTTGATCTTCGTTTCTGGTACCAGGCTTTTCAATGGCGTTTAATTAGTAGTGTATACGAAGTTTCCGTTACAGACTACATATAAAGACTTCTTCCAGGGAAAATTGACCTGAAATGCTCTCTTATGATATACCAGGAGAAGAAGCAAATTTTCTAATGATGCATGCCTCATACCCAAACCACTTCCCCATTTGCAATCTCCTATATATTTTGGTACATTTACGTATTCTATGCCCATCTTATTCCATTTCTTGGGACACTCCTCGTTATAAGGTAGACATCTCATAAGATGGGTTATACTTGGAACTATCATTGTATTCAAATATTCGATTCTGTCAAGTGTTTCGAGATATGTTTTCTAATTAATAAATCATTACTTCTACTTTTTTAGCATTTCTTTTAGTGTAACTTTATATATTGATGCTATTTCCTAATATTGTTGCCACTTTCACCAGACAGGACTCCTGGAATAGTTTCTCTGGAGCTTCCATATTTGAAATGACTTGAGTGTTTGCTTCATTAATTTTCAAACCCGATCTTTCTTCAAATGATTTAAGGACACTGCTGGGGTATCTCCAATCTGATTGTTCACTCATCAAGATAATCACATCTGCAAATAATAGATTTGCAACTTTTTTACTCCTACATGTTTATATCATCTTTTGTAGGGGACTGATCACTATGCAGAAGAGAAATGGACTGATAGGATCCCCTTAGCGTGTACCTCTCTCAATATATACATATATGTGGTTAGCCATCAATACTTATTACTGATATCGCTCCTGTTACTGTGTTCTTGATTGGCTATATAAATGCAGGAGAAAAACTCCCAAGATTCAATTTCCCTCCATAATGCTCATAGGAATGGAATGTTTTTTAGAAATCAAATAAAGCAATAGTCAGGGACTTTCGTTTCCCCTATTGCTGTTTTGATGGACAGAACGATATCATCCGTTCTCCTACCTGGTCTGATTCCAAATTATGTTTTAGACTGGCCTCAGTCTTTCTGTTACATTCCTGGAGTATATTTTGTGTTCTACTTCCAGGATTGTTAAGGGTCTCAGTTACAGTTTTTAATATACTTATTTTTCGTTAGAAACAAAGATATCCTTCCTTTCTTTTGAGCTTTCATGTAGACCTTTTCAGAAAAAGTTTTCGTTTGATAGTTCGGCTAAAATTCCCCAACAATTCTGAACCCTGACAATCAAGGGGATTTTTCTGTCTTTAACTTTTTTTTAACGTACTCCCATACTTCTTCCGCTCTGAATATTTTTGAAAGAGTTCTTCTAGGTCAATATGGTCTTTCTCTACTTTCTGATGAAAATCCAGCCTCTTCTATGTATATAATTCCTGAAAATATCCGAGCACATAGATACTTTGCAATTTTTTAGGGCACAATTCCTCTTTCCCATCTAAATCTAATGATCTCATTTTCATTTTTCATCTTCTTTCTTCCAAGCATCTATGTAAGTTAAAATTTTCTGAATTTATATAATGTAAAATACATAGTACCCCTATTTGAGCTTATTTCATTTTTATACCCGCCAATTCTTCCAACTCCTATTTACACGCAGTGTCTTCCTTCACAGCTAGTTCCTTCCTATTTTCCTTGTGCCAGCTGTTCTCAGCATCACATCTTAAGACTACAGTTAGTAGTTTCTTGGTACTATGTATCCCTGAAATGTTGAATTTCGAGTTTCCAGGAATATGAGATATACTATATATATATTTTATTCAGGTCTGATTAAATATAAAATTGATAGTAAATTTCCTACGGAATTGCCCAGTAGCGTAACAGCAAATGTTTACAGTTTGATTTATTTACTCTCCTCAACATCATAATATATTTCAAAATAAATATTTAGCATAACATAAATCGATAATAAAACTAACTTCATTGTTTACTTTAAGGACTTAATAATACGAGTACAAATATAAGTTGTGAGTATTTAACACTTATAAGAACTAGTGATTTCTACACAGCATTAAACCAACTTGGCGTCTTGACCAAAACATCTGAAATATTAACGACACATCTTACTCAAATTTTATGAAAAAACGTATTTAAGGCACTTCTGAGTTAATTGCAACATATTGATGCGGGGTTCCAATAAATCAAATATACGGTTATTGGAAAAAATGACTAGTTAATTGAAAACATTAAGACTTCTAAAAACATAATTAAAATAACACCATTTGAAACATTATGTCTTTTAAAGCATAGTAAGACTTAGAAGACCTTGGAATTAACGACATAAATATTTATATGTGTACATTCTAACAGCAAAGAAGCTTTGACAGTTCAAATAACTACAATTCCAGTTATTTTGTTAATGTTGTTGAAATGAAATTAACATTAGTGAAGATGTTTTATTTCCCAGCATATGTAGGATTTTTAAATGTTGATGTTGCTTGTTTAAAAATGGGATTTTCCCCCTGAATTAAAAAGAAGTCAAAATAATAGATAATTTTAAAATACTTAAAAAAATGATAATGAATGAGTTAAAAAAACTTACAGTGTCCCATTTTGCCATTAAACGTTCCTTTTCGAATCTAGCAAATTCTCTCCTGTCATGAATGCTTGTAAAAACTTTCCACATCAAAATCAAAGCTAACCCTATCGCCACAATCGCACCAATAACACCCAAGATGATACCTGGAAGTAGTTCAAATTCAATGAGATTGTCTATAACTAATATTAATATTTAACTACCCATGATGTCAACAACAATAGGGCATTCTTTCGTCTTCTGTACCCATACATGTAGCATTCCAGTAGAATTATGATAACCATACACGAAAGTAGCTCTGCAATCATCATCGTCTTGGAAATGACACAGTTCATTTTCATCTACTGCAAAATCCTCTGCTCTTTCTACTTGAATAACTGTAAATGGACATTTATCACAGAGATCAACCCCGTTTTCATCTTCTTTATCCAATAAAATACCACTTTTGAATTGTTGGCATTGTACACAAGGTTTTAATTCGTCACATTTATCAGGACATAACTAAAAAATTTGATACAACGATAGAAAAAGTGAGAATTAACTATTAGTATGTAAACCTACAGGACAAACTTCACAATAAGTACCGGAGTATTGACCATTTTCATTTTCATTGCATTTACACTTGCCACAAATACAATGGCCATGACCTGAACATTCTTTATCAATGAACTCTCCATAAGGTGTAACACATGTATCCTTAGATGAACTACATTCACAAGCCGTATAGCCTAAATTAGAGTGGTATTTTGTTATCAATTACAATATAATTGAGTAGTTTATCATACCTGTTACATTCCACTCACGCGCACAAATACATTTACCACAGTAACACTCTCCGTGATCGGGACCAGAGCAAAGCAGATTATTATGTCGATCACAACTGAAGTTGTCACATTCACAGAAATCACCAAAAACTTTCTAGAAGGAACAAAATCAGAAAAAAAAAATGTTACAGGACTACAATTAAGATACCTCATTTTCATTATCTCTGGAGTGGCACTCGCATTTACCACAAATGCAATCTCCACGATTATTACACAAAATAGAAGTTGTGTTGTCAGGGCGACAGCCAGCTAACAAATCTCCATGGTAAGTAGCATTATCCCTGTGACACTCACAATGGTGTCCATAATATAAATTTTCTGGGCATTCACAGCGCCCACATTTCAATGTCCCATGCAAGTTACATTGTTTAGCATTCTCAATATAACCCTAATAAAGGGAAATCAAATTAGAACAATATTATACAAAGGCCATATTAGACATACATGATTTCCTGGTTTCTCACAATTACATTGACACATCATCTCAAGATTTACAATCACAGATTCGTTGATACCGACTGGATAAATTTCAAAAATCTGATTCCATTCTCGAGGATCTTTAGGACACTTAATTACTTCAATTTTAGCTATTGACAAAAGCATAAGCCATATCATCAATTATCTGTAAAAACAGGTTGAATACTATACCAGTAAAGCTAACTCTAGATCCAACTCTAAGTCCAGAACATTTATTTGTTTGGCGAATAGGTCCTGGGCCAACACACGACGAGAAGTAAGTTAATCTTACTGTACTAGAAGAATTGTCTTTGATTTCAATGGTAGATGTGATAGCCTGAAATAATATCATAAACATAAAATAGTAGAAAATTATGGTTAAGGTCAAAGGGATGTTCATACCTGATACTGAGCCTTGACAAGTTCTACTATATTGGAAGAATCTTTACTAAGGGTGCCAGCAGAACTACCCTCAATATTCTCTTTCAAGAGATCGTATACAGAAAACTGCTCTTCAGTTACAGCAAAAATAATGTTAACAGAGTTCTCTTTGACCTTATGATTAATTTGAGAGACAGATGGGTAATCTTGCTCAGTTGAATGTGTGTAATCACCCTGAATGCAAATGTCTATTTAAGAACATACGACCACTTGACAATAAATGGCTTACTTTAACATTCAAATGGCATTCTCCATCATTAGGTTTCACAATTCCTCCCAACTTTCCATCACCGGCATAGTGAAAACCAGCATCTGTGGAAAAGACAAGCATCCTTCTTGCTTTATCTCTCCAACCTATATCTTCCTTACAAACAATCGCCTGCATTATAGCGTCAAACCCACCTTCTGGAGCGTCCAAATTACCAGAAACTTGGGCTTCTTTAACATTGTCCTTGAAGTATTTATATAATGTAATACTTATTAAATAGTATTAGTAAATATTACCGCAAATGTTGATGTATCTGTACTAAGCCTCATATGATTTTTGTAGCCATAGGGAGCCGCACACCCAGAACAAGGTTCCTTCAACCTGGATAACATTTACAAGATCGTTGAAAGAGTTAAGATAAGGGATTTAAAATAATGACTACTTGGATGGAACAGTAGAGACATAAGGCATGACAACTTTGTCAACGAAAGACCCAAAGCCTAATCTGAAATTGGAAGTGATGTTTTGCATAGTTTCTGCCAAGAGATGACCCAAGGCAGAGAGCTTTTCCTTGTCATCCTCCATGGACTTGGAGAGATCCATCAGGTAATAAAGATCCACGGGGTAGTCTTGCGCTTGCTCGTAGTAAAAATCCATTGTATAGGCTTCATCTAGGAAAGAAGAAAGGAAAGGAATCAAGCGCCCAACTTGGAGCCCACTAGCCCAACATACTTATGCGCAATTTCAAGGCCACATTCTGGGGCTTCACTTGAACAGCTTCTTGATCCACGGAAGCCTTCCGAAGCTCGGCATTCGAAAAGATTTGGAACACATTGTCCGGGTTGACGATCAACTGGGGCGCACACTGCATGCGCTTCATCTCAGACTCCTCGTTGCACCGGGGCAGCACGGACCCGTCCGCGCTCACGTAGTCCTTGAAAGAGAAGGGTCAGGACTCATTACTCAATGCTAGGACTAAGCCCCACCTCTTTCATGCACCAGGCGCAGGTGGGCGTTTGGATGCAGTCGCTGCACGTCTGCTTGTTGCTGCAAGGGTTCTCCAGGCGCAGCAACCCACCCACTCCACCAGACAGGCACACCAACCAGGCGCAGCACACCAACAAAAACCTCATTCCAACCAAGGTCGCACCACAGTCCACTCTCCACTCCTTCCGACCCTCACCCCTCGATACACTTCCTTGTCTCCTCATGCTCCTCCTTCAGTGCCCTGCATCAATATCACTTCTCAACTCCTCCTCTCTCCTCTCTCCTCCTCCCTCCTCACTCCTCACTCACACGGCCCATCTCAGCCCTCTCTTTTTCAAAGAAAGCCTAGGAAAAGAAGCTAAGAAATATTCTCAAATTCATAAATAGCGAGTTTACACTAGGACTATTTAAAGGGGGACTTCCATCTTTTTTCTTCTATACCTTAATAGTATGAATAGCATTAGGATTTATGCTTTATGTACTTATATGAACGGGGGAAAAATATTTTATGATGCTATTAATAAGGAGTAATATTACCGGACCTTTCCTACATAATTAGCCTTTGCTCGAAATCTTTACGATGAATTTAATTCTAGCATTTTTTTTATTAGTATATTTATTATCTAATTATATGATTTTGACATTTACTTTATTATTAATAATTTGTTTGATCCCATAGGTTGAGATATATCTATCAAGTGCACAATTGTATATAGCAACTTCCACATTAGGAAAAAGGCTGATGATCTTTTTGATTAAACTCCACGTCTGGTTTGTGTTTTGCAACCTAAAATTATGATAAATTTAACTGAATACTTATGTCAGAACAAGAAAATATTATTTGGATCAATCTATTATTTCAATATTCTGTATTTATAATTTATTGTTATTTGATTACAATTGTTTAATTTATTGTCTAATTTTATGATTTTGACATTTACTTTATTATTAATAATTAGTTAGATCTCATCGGTAGAGATATATCTATCCTGTGCACAATTGTATATAGCAACTTCCACATGAAGAAGAGGGGTGATTATCTTTATGATTAAACTCCACGTCTTGTTTGTGTATTGCAACCTAAAGTTATGACATATTTAACTGAATTCCGATGTTAAAACAAGAAAAAATTATTTGGATCAATCTATTATTTCAATATTCTGTATTTATAATTTATTATTATTAATAGTTATATGATTTTAATTGTTTAATTTTGTATATTTAACTTAAATGTTTAATGGTTTATTTTTTAGTATGTAGATTATATTTAATTAAAGCCTTCTTTTTTCAACTTTGAGTTTCAAATATATTTCAAATACTCTACTTTGTCGTTTCATTAGCTATTATTCTGAGAATAAGGTTCATAATGAATTACAATTTCATGGAGTGTGACGTTTTCAAATCTACTGTAACGGATAAAAAACGTCGAAGTCAATTATACGTAGTATATCTTCATTAAACATTTTGCTAATAAATACATTCGTTATACCCTCAAAAATCATAATAAAGCAGGCAGATGATAATCACATCAGTATTTTAAACAATGATACCATATGTCTTTTTTCCCCCTCCTCCTTGCACGCGTTTTTCTCTACAATATTACCAACTATAGTAATGACCTTGGTAATTGGGTTGAGATTATGATTAATTATTGACAATTCTTCATAAATTAACTCATCATTTATAATCTCCTTAGCTTTAACAACCGTTGGTGTTTTTTCATTAAGGTTGTTTAAATATTTCCTTTTTACTTCGAAGTTATTGAAATAGTAATCAACTGCTTTCAACCAAGTTCCCTAGCGTGTGACGATAGGTGCTGGGGGTAAGAGAATTTGGTAAGAAGCAGTAAAGTTACGTTTTCTTACCCCGGTATTCAAAAACATTTTTCTTATTTCTGAAATGATCTAGTTTGTCTTTGGGAATTATTTATGTGCAAGTTCACCTACGTTATGGAGTCCATGAGCTACACAAATAATATGTTTCAATTGGAGGTAGCTTCTTTTGAGTTCTTCGCCCGCTTTTTTACAGTAGGACGCTCCGTCTGTGATAAAAACTTTTAAGTTATTTTCATCAAAGTTCAAGCCAAGAGTTAGTTGAATACTCTGAACGACAAAATTGGCAATATTAACGGCATTAGTAACTTTTATATCTTTCATGTTGATTAGATAAGGACGACCCAAGAAACGGTCATCCTAAGGACCCATCAATATAGCTGTCATTGATCGTTCCTGGTTTTTTTAAAGTCTCATTAACAGCTATGAAAATATACTTATCTACAATTTTCCCTTTTATTTTGGAGATTACAGCCTTGCTGACAACTTTCATTATTCTATGTAGAGTCCTTCTACGGGGGACGGTTCTATTGACATATTTCTTCATAAATATTGAAAAATGGAGTTCTCCACGGTGAAAAAGGTAGACAACAGGAAACCAGCATATTTAAGAGGCTGGTATTAAAGTTGTGGAATCATCATGAGTCAAATGTTGTAAGTATGCCTTAATATTCTTGATGCGGGACGAGGACATTAACTGTGTCGTTTGACTCTGGATGGGGGCTGTAAGAGTACTTACATCAGTATATTCGACAAAATACTTTGTTGTCGTCCCATAGGTAGCTCCAAATTTCATGTCCTCCATTAATTTCAATTTAAGCGTAGAGAGAAATTTTTTGGGCATTTCACTAATTTTATTGTACAAACTCAAAGGTACTCTGTGAATAATATATCATTTCAGGAGGTGTTAGCACAACAATAATTTGAGAAAGAATTAAGAAATAAGAAAATAGGGAAATTAGGTTGATAATTCTGGTAAGAATACAAAAGCGTGCAAGGAGAAGGGAAGAAATACTTATGGCATCATTGATTAAATAATATACATCTTCTTCTATCAAGAACGTTACCATTCCCGTCTTTATTCTTCAATATTAATATAATATTAGATGCTGATAGTCGATAGAGAACTGAATAGAATGCCTAAAATAACGTCTCCTTCTGTCTGGATTTCTGAAAATGGAGGCCAAAGAATTTGGAAAATACTTACGGGATGAGAAACAGATGGCTTGTGGGATTTATCGATATAAATGTACCTTTATCCCCTGTCTAGAATTACACGCCACTCATTATCCTCATCTGATAACTAGAGTATGGATATTCATCTATAAAATGAAGTTAACGATGAATACATCAAGTCAAACTTTGACTTTGATCTCACAAAGATGCTTATTGCATGTAATATAACCTTATCCATAGCTAATCATCCTAAGTTCAAAAAATTGATGGAGAAATACACGGGTAAATTCTTTCCTTCCCGAGGAACCATCATTAATTAATGGAGGATGTTGGTAATTATATCATTTTTAGAAATACCCAATTGTAAATTATGAAGTTAAGATGTTTAGAGTCATCCACACCAAATTACGAAATGGAACTCTGAATTTTGTACCATCTAACAGTAAGTATTCAATTTTTTTTAAATCTAACCCTAAAATATGATTCTATTTTAGCCAAAATTATCAAGAATTATGATACACAACTCATTCAATGGCAAAAAAAAAAAAGTGCTTAAATGGGCACAACAACAGGAGTAGTAGCTTTGGATGGTTCGCAACTAGTTTGTCTGAGACTAGTTTCTTCACTTAAAGACTTGGGTATGATAATTAGGTTTTCCAATATTACATAGTCAATAAATATTACTTTTTTTATCACTTAAGGCTTAGGTATAGTTGATAGGCTCCAAGAAATGGTGAAAACTCATAAAAGGCGAAAACAACTACTTAAATGGTCACAACAACGGTGGTAGTTACATTGGGTGTATCATTATAATTAGCAATGTTACTAATAAATACTTTCGTTATACCCTCCCAAATCATAATAAAGCAGACAGGTGATAATCACATCAGTATTTTAAACAAAGATACCATATGTATTTTTTCCCCCCTTCTCCTTGCACGCGTTTTTCTCTACAATATTATCAACTTTACTCATGGGCATTTGATTGTAAGCTCTGTGCAAGTCCATTTTACTAAAAAAATTCATCCCTCTTAGGTTGGCTACGAAATCCCTTAAATTTGGAAGAGGATATCGACCTAGATCCGTCATATTATTTAATTGGTGATAATCACCACACATTCACTACCCTCCTTTGGCTTTAGGTACTACATGAATCGTTGATGAAAAATTTGAAGAAGATGGACAATTATTCCCTTCTCTGGAAGTCCATCAATTTCGTTTTTAACAAAATGTAGTTTAACACCATCCAGCTTGTTAATTTTGCAACGCAAGGAGGACCCTTAGTTTCGATAAGATGTTCAACTCCACTAGCTGGGCAAGATTAAGCGATTTTTTATCATTGAAAACTTCAGGGTATTGAGATTTAACCCATTGGGCTTCTGATAATTCTGAAATGACGCATGGACCATTACAAAACATTTTCTTTGGTCAATATTAATGAAATAGGTCATTGTTGTGAAGAAATGAAGAAAATCAGCCCCTAAAATAGGGCAGCCTCTAGATACAACAATTAATTTCCATTGGAATGTTCCTAGATTTTCTATTTGTACCCTTAGAGTTTTAATACCGAGAACTTCTACTGGATTCCCTCCATAACCAAAGATAGGTGGCATTTTAACACGAAGGAAATCTTTAAAATTCGTCGGGGATATAACGGATACCTGGTCACCCGTATCTACAAGAAAACTAATTGAATTTATATTGTCTTGAATTAAGAAGAAATTTGAAGGATTATTTAATGCCTCGGTTCCATTTAGTTTTTTTTAATCAATGAATAAAAATGACAATCAGGACCAAAGCACACAGTTGCATTCAACCCAAATTTTGAATGATAATAATATAATTTTTTAAATTTTGCAGATGTTGAGGACTTCGAAAAAGCTCCACTGGGTCTCTTCTTAATCAAAGGTGCGGCAGTGGGAGAAGAAGATGGATCCTCGACAGTAGAAATGGAAGTGTTTGTGACTTCCTTCGCAGCCGTACACATATCTGCTAAATTCTTAGTCGTAAGTGCTGATTGTGCTCTTAAATCAACCCTGTTGTTCCTTTAGAGCATTCATTATTAGTGCATCTTTTATTAAACTTTCACGTAAATCCTTTAGGTATTCCTCATCCAGAAGTCGTTCATTCTCATCTTTTACCTCCATACATTAGAGCCCGGAAATATCAACCATCATGTCGACTAATCTTTTTATCCTTGCGGAAGATGAGAGCCCATATCGGACGAATATGGATTTCTTCGCTCCCTCATAAGTGAGATTCTCCTCACTAATATGAACAATATTGAAAACCTCACCCGGGAATTCTGACGCCATTATACTATATTTAACTTTGGTATGACAAAATCCCCTCAACGCAAAATCAATTTCAATTCTCCGGAACCAGTTATCAACATCCGAAGAACAGAACCTAGAAAGGTGGAGTTCTGCAATGACAATTGCTAAATTCGCCTCTTCCGTTTTAATCGACCATGCTTGTTTTTGGGGAAACACAGGTGGTGAAGTTTGTTTTCGGGGCATTTTTCGAATCACGTCAAACTTCAAAATACATATAAAAAGAATGAAATGAAACATTTTTATACATAACTAAATATACTTATAAGCAGAAAAGAATATGCATTGGCAATGCAGACAAAACTGTCAAAAAAAGAGAGACACATTATCTTTAAGAGTCTGTAATTATCTTCCACTTGTTTTTTAATGGCAAGCAATAAAGAAATCAAGGGTTCAGGTTATATAATTATCCATCACAAACTCCACCTTAAAAATGGAATTGTGATTGAGATAAGTTATGTCTACGTTATATACATCAAGGAAACTGAAGGACTCTTATCAATGAAATATTTTTCTTAGAGTAAGGGAGGGAAGAAAAGGACTTCCGAATTCAATGAAGGAGCAGTGGATGTAGGATGATAACTCTTTCTGTTCCTCAATTCGGCTTTCAGTCGATTATTCTGTCTTTTTATGGAACTCATTAGTTCTTGTAGCTCTATACGATTATTCCGTAGAAAATTTGGAGGAATTTATGTATTTTTGAGCACAGAGGCAATGATTCATCTGGGAAGAAGTCATTACGACATACCTTGAAAGTGAAGGTGCATCTGAACAAAGCACAATCTTTCCATGAAAGAAGATGAGCCCAGCAAGTGAGGCACACAGAGACGAGATCCCTTTAACAATACATGAAGAGCATATCTGAAGGCGTGTTGTTATGGAAAAATATGAGCTTCGAGGGAAAATGTATAGATGGAGATCCAATTAACTACAATTCAGGCGGACGGGGAACTTTTTTAAGGCATTTGACTATTATATTCAATATTGCACAAAGCTAAGCAACAAACTATAATCTTTTTTAGAGGGATATGTTGTTAAGAATTATTAATAACTAATGAAGAAAAAAAGAAGAACGTAATAAACGTTTTCCTTTTCTAATCTTAAAAAAGTAATTTATTTGACCAAACACGCCCATGCAGACCAATAACTATAGTTGATAATATTGTAGGGAAAAACGCTTGCGAGGAGAAGGGGGGGGGGGAGAGAAAGACAAATGGTATCATTGATTAAAATACTGATGTCATTCTTACTGATAATCACATCAGTATTTATCAGTTGCCTGCTTTATTATGATTTTTGAGGATATAACGAAAGTATTTATTAGCAAAATGTTTAATGAATATGTACTACGTATAATTGACTTAGACTGTTTTTATCCGTTACAGTAGGTTTAAAAACGTCACACTGCATGAAAATGTAATTCATTATGAACCATATTCTCAGAATAATAACTAATGAAACGACAAAGTAGAGTATTTCGAAATATATTTGAAGTTCCAAGTTTAAAAACAAGGCTTAAATTAAATATAATCTAAATATTAAAAAATAAAACATCATATATTTATGTTAAATATACAAAATTAAACAATTATAATCGTATAACTAATAATAACAATAAATTATAAATACAGAATATTGAAATAATAGATTGATCCAAATAATATTTTCTTGTTCTAACATGGGAACTCAGTTCAATATATCATAAGTGTAGGTTGCAAAACACAAACGAGACGTGGAATGTAATCAAAAGTATAATCACCCTTTATAAGACTCCTTTATAACTATTCAGGCAACCATTCTTGACTTAATGTAGTTTTCTAACATGACATTGTAAAGATTTAGAGCAAAAGCTAATTATGCAGTAATGTCCGGCGATATTACTCCTTATTAAGAGCATCAAAAAAAGATTTCCCCCCGATTATTTATGCTTGTATAACAACATACTATTATCATGAAGGATACACACAACTGCTAATTATAATGCTACACCCAATGCAACTACCCCCGTTGTTGTGACCATTTAACCCGTTGTTTTTGCCTTTTTATGAGTTTTCTGAACACCATTTCTTGGAGCTTATGAACCATTGCTAATACTTAAGTGACAAAAAAGTAATATTTATTGACTATGTAATCTTGGAAAACCTAATGATCATACCCAAGCCTTTTAGTGTTAAATAAACTAGTGTCAGACAAACTAGTTGCGAACCATCCAAAGCTACTACCCCTGTTGTTGTGACCATTTAAGCATTTGTTTTTGCCTTTTATGAGTTTCTGAACACCCTTTCTTGGAGCTTATCAACCATAGCTAAGCCTTAAGTGAAGAAAGCTAGTGTCAGAAAAACTAGTTGCGAACCATCCAAAGCTACTACCTCCGTTGTTGTGACCATTTAAGCAGTTGCTTTTGCCATTTAATGAGTTGTGTATCATAATTCTTGATATGTTTAGCTAATATAGAATCATACTTTATGGTTAAATTTAAAAAAATTGAACCCTTACTGTTAGATAGTACAAAATTCAGAGTTCCATTTCGAAATTAGTAAATATTTTATACTTTTTACTGATAACTTGATCGTAATTTGGTGTAAATGACTCAAGACATGCTGCAAATTGTCTCAACTTCACAATTTATAATGGGGGTATTTCTATAAATGACATCATTTCCAACATCCTCCATTAATCTAATGATTGTTCCTCGGGAATGGACGTGTTTACCCGTGTATTTCTCCATAAAATTTTTGAACTTAGGATGATAAGCAATGGATAAGGGTATATTACATGTAATAAGCATCTTTGTGAGATCAGAGTTAAAGTGTGACATGATGTATTCATCATTAACTTGTTTTTTTTTTATGAATATCCATGCCCTTGATATGAGATGAGGATAATGAGTGGCGTGGAATTCTAGACAGGGGACTAAAGGCACAGTTATATCGATAAATCAGACAAGCCATCTGTTTCTCCTCCGATAAGTATTTTCCAAATTCCCGGGCCTCCATTTTCATAAATCCAAACAGAAGGCGACGTTATTTTAGGCATTTTATTTAGTTCTTTATCGAATATCAGCATCTAATATTATATTAATATTAAATAATATAGGCGGGAATGATAACGTTCTTGATAGAAGAAGATGCATTTTATTTAATCAATGATGCCATGCCTATTCATTCTTTTCTCCTCGCACACTTTTCTATTCTTACCAAAATTATCACTCTTACCAATGACTACTATGTATACAAGGACTTAACTAGTTTTTACAGAAAAAGAAAGTGTACATCTGTGGGGATAATAGAAGAATGGGAAGAAGAATCCGTCTGATTCTATGACCTTGCGATTGTCCCTTATCCTCATTTGAAATGGAAGTCCTCTGGCTATGAGACATTTTCTGAGTTGGCTCTACGGGATATCATTACATCAACGAGTCAGTTATGCAATTTGATCTCCAAGACTAAATCACTAGGTTCTGAAACAGTTCTATCTAAAAAATACTTTGTCATTCAGAATTCAATTGCCTTACTCAACGTTATTGTGGAAAATCTCGATAGCAGCCTAAAACCATCGTTACTTTTTTGACTGAGCAACTTGAACTTTGTAAATTTAAGGAGGATATAGAAAATACTACCAAAGCACGTTTGGTAAATATTTATGCAAATTTAATATGTTAATTTTATGTAACGCTTTTAATTTTCAGCAATGGGTCTTATTTGGAAAAGGCCATCGACATCTTTGTAAAAACTTATATTGCACCAAGGAATAATGTAATTACCATCTATTCAGTGGTTAACAAGGCTCTCAAGCTGTTTTACCCTCGATATAGGACTTAGTAATTAAACCATAAAATATTAAGAACAAATAGTCAAGAATCTCAACAATATAGAAAGAATTGGAACCATTATTAAGGATGAAGTATATTGGTAAGCTGTAAGAAATTCAAAGGACTTTTATACAAAGTTTATAGCTTTTTCATTTCAGTGAATAAGTTTTTGAGTATCCAGGAAGTTAATTTTACGGCAATGAACATGGAGGGGATACACCAACCAAGGCTTTAGATTCTGGGATGATGAAGAGTTTACCAGGTATGTGCCTATGAAATGAGACTGTTTTAAAATTTTTTGAACGTTTATTCTACAAAAAAGTTGACAAATTTAATTTTCAAACTATGCACTTTCGCTAGCCACACATTTTCCCCATCTTTCAGGGAATTTATGGATGCCTTTCAAAAAAAAAATGTTCGTCTTTTGCTGCAAGCCAACCATCGATCCATTTTTTGGCTTCAACGTGAGAATCGAAGCATAAGTCATTGATTCCGTGGCCCATCGATGCAAACAAGTGATAATCGGAAGGCACCAGGTCTGGTGAGTAAGAGCAAGAGGTTCCCAGTTGTACGATAATTTTATTTTCTCACCTCAAAATCACCACTTTACAATTTTTTAAACCACCTGAAGCACTGTGCTCTGCTTAGAGCTTGTCCACTGCAAGCTTCCACAAGCATTTGATGATGTTGAGAAGCGTTTTCCTTCAATTGGTAACAGAAAATCAATGATGTCCACACATTTTGTAGGGACAAAATTTGACATTTTTACGTGCAAAAAAAGTGCGTTGTTGAATTAAACTATACAAACAATGAATTAAATATTGTTGACACATGTTGAAATAAACATTTATATTTTTAGACCGATTTGTAATGTCTAAATTGCGACACCTAGGGACCAATAGATGAAAGTCGCATTTCATAGGGACATACCTAGTAAGTAAAAAATATGAAGAGACTATTGAAATGGTACCTTTCACAAAATTATGATAAGATTATTCTACCAAGTTGTAAAAGTAATAACACCTGTTGAACCAGTTGCATCACTGCTTGATGGATATTCAACAAACAAAAATTATACACTCAACCTTTGTGATAGTGAAAAAAGAAAATATTTTTGTTATTCGATTCGTTGTATATTCAACAACTAATTGGTATGAAATTTTTTGATATGTCCTCTTTTTGATGGTGAAGAAAATGATTGCTGAATTTATCCATATAAAAAAAGTTCTATAATCTCGAGCAAACAAAACCTGTGAAGTATGCACACAAATTGAATGACAAAGTTTTTAACCCTCAAATGATTGAAAAAACCAACGTCAAGCTAGCAGATGCCTTCTTCCTTCTAAATACACTTTATGATTTTGAATTTTATGAAAAGAATATTTACCCTAAGTTCCGAATAACAGCAAACTTTTTAAAGCTTATTAGGGGCTTGTGGAATTTATTCATCGTTAAATATGCAACTACAGACCTAAAAAAGAAAGATCGGAATCATGAACCCATAAGACAATTTAATTTTGAACAAAATAATTCTTCTTTCCAAAAAAATTATTAATTAGTTGGAGAATTGTTTTGGTGCAAAGACATTTTTACCATTAATTTAAACAACTTCTGCTATGATGGACTTGACTCAATATTTAATTTTCAATAAAAGTTTTAGTTATGTTTTAACTGTAAAAATTCTGTCAGACACATTGGAACAAAAGTTTTGTTTCTATCGATATAGTAGTAGATACAACTATTACACAAGTGTGGGGAAGTTCTCTAAACAAAAAATCTGTACAATTATATTCACTTCACTTCAAGTTTAGCAAAATGAGATTGTTCGACATTCGCAAACATTTTGTTCAGAAATTTGAAGATGATCTTTTGAGTACTGCAGATATTCTTCTGGAAAACTTAAGTGTTACTGTCATTCCAGCGCATGATGGCTTGGGAATACTATTTTACATTTAAGGATACCATGCAAAATCTATATTGTCCTTAGTTAAATGTTCTTTTTTTGAACTTAACTTAATAAGTGAAAAGGACAAGTAGCAATGTAACCTTTCAATGCTATCTCTGTTTGATGAAATCAATAACCACACCCTTGAATAGCATAAGGATTTTATCAGAAATATCTCAAGAAAATATTTAATATAACCATCAGACGAACTATTTATATTGATTCAGTAAGCCTGGAAATATTATTTGTCTTTTTTTCAATCTATTGAACATAAAAGAATACTTTCAAATAATTCAAACCCACGAAATCTCTATGTTGAAATTTTCATTCAGCACTTAAAAAAGGAGTCTAGTTTTTTGCTTGACCGACAATGTGCGAATGGTCATCCGTTCGAAAAATATATGAGGCAAGTTGTATTTAAATTATTTAATATTATGAGGAAATATTTTGCCCATAAGATTAATAAATTAACTTATGAAAACCGAAAGAAACATGGAAAGATAGAAAAAAAAATACTTCGAATTATGTAAAGAAGTTGAAATCTGAGAAGAAATTTCTTCTATGATATTAATTTGTCTTTGAAATATATATACATTTAATGATAAATGATTGTATTATTTATTATTAAGTGGTGAATTTAACTTGAGGTCAATTTATCGAGTATTTTTCATATTTGTAATTAATTTACCTTTCATTTTGTTGAAATGTAGATAAAATGAGTGATATTCGGAGTATTCGGACTTATTTATACTAATACGTAGCTTTATGAGTGCCCCCCCCCCTCCCCAAATGTAGAGTTTATATTTTGGTTTAAGTCCATGTATATATAGTTGTCATTTGCCTAGAATCACTTCTTGTAATCTTCTCACGTCCGAACCCATCCAGCAGAGATAGAGATCGGATTTCTTCTACAAATACTATTTTTGGGCCGGAGAAACAATGGTGTCACTTCTAGGAGTCGTTCTCAGATCGAATGACTCTCTATGTAGTGGATTTGCTCAACATTCTGGAGTCTCAGTTAGGCAAACTCTCAATGTTTCTTTTAATGCCCTATTTGCTCTCTCAATTCGTTTATGAGCCTGGAGATGATAAAGCGTTGTATATTTACAATTGATCTGTAGATTACTACACATTAACTTCGACACTTCTGAGATAAACTGAGATCCAATTAATCTGAAAAGCTTCCGCGATGGCAGGTGTCATAGTGTTTCTTAGAGATATTGCTTCTAACAATCTTGTACGTTGATCAGTTATTGTTGGCAAATATTTCATGCCATCGACTGGTGTGAATTGTTCAAACAAATCTATGTTAAGGTGATAGATCTTTTTTCGGGTACAACCTTTACCATTGGACTCTTATTTATGTAGGTTATTATTTTAGTTTTTGCTCATGTATCACAACCATGGATACATTCCTTAACATTAGCCTTAAGTCCATCCATAAATAACAACCAGGAGCCTTTCTAATAGTAGTGTATTCCTCGATTACTGTCAGAGTGTACACGCTTGATTATTCTTTCACTAAAAGATGGAGGCATAACCGACTGTGGTATAGGATTACGGGCGTCAGAGATCACTTCATACCCGTTTATCTCAAGGACTTTACGGTTTTCGTCTAGAGCAACGGACTCACGCTCTTGCAGAGAAGCAAACTCCTTCCATCCTCCACATCCACCATAATATTATTAATCCTCGACATAAAATCTGCAGGGATATTGTCCTTCCCGCTTATATGATGCGTACTGGCTCCGTCCTCGGACACTTCTTCAAAATAACGGTGAACTTTATAATACAATGTAGGATTTTTGGACTTGATAGAATCGATCAGAGGCTTGTGATCCGTGTATACAAATAGGACGTTCCTCAATGAAATATTTGAAGTGATGTAGAGCATCCTTGAGACCAAAAAGGTTTCTCTGAAAGGTGGAGTACCGCATTTAGGTAAACTTTAGAGATCGACTGAGTAACCCTAAGGGAATGAAATTACCATTGTTACGTTGCTGCTCCAACACACCACGAATGGCCTTGTCTGAGGTGTCCACAGTGAGGAAAATATCTTCGACAGGGGAATAATGCTAATGAATAGCCACACTTGAGAGAGTGTCTCGTAAATACATAAAAGCAATGTTTCCCTCCTCAGTCCACTCAACGAAAGAATTCTTAGTGTTCGGCAGTATCTTGTACAATGGGGCAATATTTCCCCCAAATTGGGAATACACCTTCTATAATAATTTACTATTCCGATGAGCTTATAAAGGTATTTGCGTTTTTCTTGGCCATTGAGGATTTGCAATTGCTTTAACTTTGATTCGACAAGAATTCCCTTTTCACTGATAACATGCCCCAAGAATTCGATAATTGATTTACAAGATTAACTCTTTTTGAAACTATCAGCCATCTTTTAGCACTTGAAGTACTTGCTTTACATGATTATGGTGTTCCTTCTCTGTGGTCGAACTTATTATAATATCGTCGAAATAGGCGAAAACAAAGCTCCTTCGGCTGAAAAGAGAATCAAATAGCCTTTGAAACGTATTTGATGCATTACGTTGACCAATGGGCATCCTGACAAATTCATAAAGTACAGTGCATGTAGTAACTGCAGTTTTCTTTTCTTTGTATCATCATGGGACATTGGTACTTGGTAATAGGTCCGTCTGAGATCAAATTTAGAGGAAAACTTGCTTTCTCCAATACCCCTTAAGAAATTGTGTATATAAGGCATTGGATAACGATCCGGGAGTGTCAGAATATTCAATTGTCTGTAATCCCCCACTATACGCCAGGAGCCATTCTTCTTCTCAACAAGATGGATAGGTGACGATCAATTGGAATTTGATCTCCGGATGACTCCTGCCAAGAGTAACTTCGATATTTCCTTTGTAACAATTTTTTCCTTCTTATGGGTAAAACGACGCGTTCGAGTGAAGCTAGAAGTTCCTGTAACACATATCTCATGGTTGATTCCATGACGGAGACTTTGGTAAACTCAGAAACGATCTCCTTAGCAATATCACAACTTACTCCCATTGAAGATGATAGTGATGCACTCCACTCTCTAACGAACCAATCTCCATATTCACAGAGAGTTTAAAGTGACTTAGAAAATCTGCTCGGATGATACCATAACCGACATCGGCGACAATAGACTCCCATTGTACCTCTCTTACAGGGTCGAGCCTAACACAGAGATTTCTTACTCGGCACGCCTCTACTGGAGTGCTATTGGCCACAATGAGCTGTGAGAACACTACTTTATCCAGATCGGGAGAAAAAGAGGTTGGAAGTATAGTCCACCGTGATCCCGTATCAATGAGAAATTTAATTATGTTACTAGTCAAAAGGAGGAGTTTGCTAGAATAATCACAGAAGATTTAACATCGGGGTCATATTAGTTTTTTGAGCCAGGAGTTTGGGACACTTAGTGGGATCTCACACTTCAATACCTTCTTTCCCATTCTTTATCATAAAAAACATTCTTCTTTTTTTCTGGTTCCACGATTTATGGGCTTCTACTTATCCTTGATCGTATATAATACACTGGAGATCTCCGCCATTGCTGAATTAAATTTTACAATTCTTACAAATTTTTCTAATCTCACATTCACGAATCGCAGTGAGTGTCCACTCCTTTGGGTGTCCGTTAGACTCTTCACGAGAATCTGTTTGATAATAGCTTCCTGTAGATTGGTAATGTTCGACAGATAATTTCTCGCATAACTAACGATCTCTGTCATAGAGTTAATAATATTAAGGTCCGTTGCAAAGAATCATTAGAACTCGTTAGGTGTATTCACTGAAGTGCTTACGCACAATTTTTCCCGCATTTATTTTTCCTTTTTTTTATAATTATCCTTCAGTTCATCTACAATATCTCCTTCTTTTTTTTTGGGAGGAGCTTTTGAATAAATTCAAATATTTTATAATGATTTCTTCTCCTAAATTCAATTATTTTCTATAATTTGTTCTCCTTTCAAGAAAAAAGAAAAGAAAAACGTATGGACATTAGAATAAAGAGAAAGTGCGGATGAAATTGTAACAATTTCATCGGTTTAAGGTTAGAATCAGTGTGATTTTACTCATAATTTTGAACCATATCAATATAAATCAATTACCACTGTTACGTCATTAAAAATATACAGTAAAAACAATGATATTACTGACCACTCCCATCGTTTGAAATTAAATTATGAGTCTTCACTTAAAATTAAATTATGAGTCTTCGCTTGAAATTAAAGGAATCTTTTTGTCGCTCTTCGTTACATCCATCTTGAGATCACTGTATAAATGTAGAGTTAACGCATTTTCTGGAAATAATTTGTTGGTTTACATTAACAATGCTCTTTAGTATTTTTACGTGGCTAAAAAAACTCGTTGATTTCATCAAATTATGACCAAGATTAATAATTCCACCAAAATACTTCATAATTGTAATCAATCTCATGTATTCATCAAGAACTTAGTTTTGTCTATGAGAAGCACGATATCGGGATCCTATGCAAGCCACCTATCATTCATGTGACACCTTGCCTTCCACGGAGATTTTCTAGTCCTGAAAGAGGCACAGCCTGCTTGAGTGATAAGAAGAATCCCAAGTCGTATTCTATTTTTGTATACATATACGTCAAGATAATAGTAACTTTTTTTCTATAATAACTGTGAAAACAAATTAAAATATGTTCACAAAATTTCTTCTTATCACTCAAGCAGGCTGTGCCTCTTTCAGGACTAGAAAATCTCCGTGGAAGGCAAGGTGTCACATGAATGATAGGTGGCTTGCATAGGATCCCGATATCGTGCTTCTCATAGACAAAAATAAGTAACTGGCATCTGTACACGTCCTGTTCGTCTTCATCAGAAGGGGGAGAGGGGTGTATCAAGCCACATATAAAGGTCGGATTGTAGACCCTCTCAACTTCTAAATCTGCAGCTTGAATAAAAGATCCAACAAGAGTGCTCACCTTAACCTGGAATCCCTGTGACAACGCAATCAATTCTCCTCTCCTCTTTCTTAACCTATTTCGAACAATCCATATAGTTTTAAAATTGGTTTAGAGGTCATTCATTTTCATAAAATGTGTCACTTAGGGTTTAAATACAAACACATACTTCCATTGTTAGGCATTGAAAAGTAATTGCATCGTCTACATTGGACTTTTATTAGGAAAAGGAATTGATTTTTATTTACATTTTTATATTCGAATGCAGTTTTGTTTATTAATAAAATGATTTATTTTTAAATGCTTACATTTATTAGTTTGTACAATCATATTATAAAATCTTTTAAATGGAACTCGCGTTATGATCTTAAAAAAAAAAAAGTCAAAAATACTAGATAACTTAGTCAGAGGTGGATTCGAATATTTTTGATCTAAGATGCTTAAGTTTACCTAGTCGGAGTGATTAAATTATCAGCAGCTGGAGAAAATGAGCTTAAAATGGCTGCTTTAATTGTTAATGGATAAGATGGATACTTCTGTTAAAATTGTAATAAACCTTGTTTTCATATTCATTGCTCTACAAGTGCAAAAGTCATACAAAAGTAAAAAAGTACGTAGATGTATTTATTAACTTTTCATTCTATTATTAAAGTTTTTTCATTTTCCTCATCATCTTCAGATGAATTTTTGGAGTATATTCACTTGCTTATTGTATAACTGAAGTTTAAGTCTGATGGTATTAAGACTTTTTTGAAATTTGCAATCAAGACATGGTTTTTCGTTACTTTTATATTTTCAGTAGCAATGTATTCAGCTATTTGGGGATCCTCTTCCACTGCCTAGCCAATTATTTAATTGATATAGTAAAATTATAATTATGTAAAGTACTTTAACATAAGGTAGTCAATTACTTTCTTTAGAGATTCAATATTTGCTATTTATTGTTATTGACTATTCCGTCATTAATTCTAAGGAACAATATTTGGTAGTGCAACACAATGGATCCTGTACATATTTCCAAATGAATTCGGGGAATAGTGCCTAATACAAACTGCATAGAAGAAATAATGATGGTAAACCATTTTCGAAATCAGTACCATTCTTAAGAATCTGATCAAGAAAACTAATACAAATTTATATATATATATATTTCTTGAATTATATTAATAAGAATACATTTTTTTCTCTTCTTTCATTTCATGGGAACGACAGTTCTTGATGAATACATGAGATTGATTACAATTATGAAGTCTTTTGGTGGAATTATTAATCTTGGTCATAATCTGATGAAATCAACGAGTTTTTTTAGCCACGTAAAAATACTAAAGAGCATTGTTAATGTAAACCAACAAATTATTTCCAGAAAATGCGTTAACTCTACATTTATACAGTGCTCTCAAAATGGATGTAACGAAGAGCGACGAAAAGATTCCTTTAATTTCAAGCGAAGACTCATAATTTAATTTTAAGTGAAGACTCATAATTTAATTTCAAGCGATTGGAGTGGTCAGTAATGTCTTTGTTTTTACTGTATATTTTTAATGACGTAACAGTGGTAATTGATTTATATTGATATGGTTCAAAATTATGAGTAAAATCACACTGATTCTAACCTTAAACCGATGAAATTGTTTCAATTTCATCCGCACTTTCTCTTTATTCTAATGTCCATACGTTTTTCTTTTCTTTTTTTTCTTGAAAGGAGAACAAATTATAGAAAATAATTGAATTTAGGAGAAGAAATCATTATAAAATATTTGAATTTATTCAAAAGCTCCTCCCAAAAAAAAAGATGGAGATATTGTAGATGAACTGAAGGATAATTATAAAAAAAGGAAAAATAAATGCGGGAAAAATTGTGCGTAAGTACTTCAGTGAATACACCTAACGAGTTCTAATGATTCTTTGCAACGGACCTTAATGGTATTAGTTTCGTGATTCCTTCCAAATGCCTTGAAACCTACGTATTAAAGTTTGAATAATTTTGATTATGTTGCTGACTTTTTTTTTGTTACTAATTAATCAAAGCCTGAAAATAACAATAAAAGTTCCATTTACTAGCCTATTTTAATTAGTATTCATTTTATCATCATCCAAGGTGAAAAAGTAACAAGATGAAATGTCATAAGACAAACCAAACACATGACACAACGGTTTCCAGACAAACCTGGAACAAGGTAAAAACATTTCAAGACAAAAACGTCAAAAGGTAAATCTTCTTAAATTATTTAAACTTAATGATCTTGCTTTTACTGTTTTGTTCATACAATGTATACTGCTGTAAGATTTTTACAATAATTAATTATATGTTTATCATCATCTTACTTAAATGAATCCTTGGTTGGCAATCAGGGATCTAGCAATCCAAAAATATTTTTCTATATATATTTTCCTTTAGCTTTAAATTTTCAATTCAATGTAGAAGTAAAAAAAAAAAAGGAAATTTTCTCCTCTTTTTGATTTTTGTTAAGGATTGTTTTTATGTGGACGTACCACAAATCTTGTTTTACAAACTTGGATATCAAATACTTGTATTATATAACAGTGATTACAAATTAGTATAGATCATGAGGAATGTATTCATTTTCATCTAATCTATAATTGAAAGCTAAAAAATTAAATTAATATATTAAAAGCCCGTACATTATTATTATTATACAGGGCGGTATGTACAAACTTATTTAAAATAAGGTAAAAAATTTCCCTTATTATTAACCAACAAAAAAACGTAAAATTAGTAAAGCCATATGTAGATAAATGTATTTTATCTAAACTACTTTGTGAACAGTACTGTATGAGTTGTTGTCAGGGTACAAACAATACATTATCTTAAGTCACATTTAGATTTATAAGCATTACCCTTTTTTGTTCTTTTTTAATATGGCGCGCTAAGCTTTAGCAGTTAATATTCGTTACTGCATTGTTATTTTCTTAGATCAAATAGTTACATAGTTTCTAAGTTATTCACTTTATATTAAAAAATAATTTATGACATACATACAGACAAAATTCCATGATTAATGTAGATTAATTTATATTAGATTTCCTTATATTATGTTTATATATTATTATATACATATACATTTTAATTTATGATATTCTTATTTTGATGGGTAAATTTTTTAATGTTTAATTAAATTAAATTAATGAACATAACTAGCTTTCCAAACGTTTCTATCATTTTAAAGTGTCCATATTATACAATGATATTATACATGAATGAAAGTCAATCTTTGAAAAGGAATCAATTAATGACAAAAAATCACCCCCTGCGTGCAATAAGTATGGTGGACCTGAAGCCCTTAAGATTATGGGCACTATTAATATAGACAAACTTAATAAAGTACTTCCACTGAGTAACGCAGGAAAGATCTCTTTTGGTATACGGGGGCAGATGTCAGGAATCTGGACCAGAGGGAGTTGTTGAAACACTTGAGTTCAGTAATGGACAGTGGTACGATGTACAAGTGATTTTTAAAGGCCCATACTACATTTATCCCAAAAATTGAGAATCCGAAGAGTGCATCAGACTTCAGACTTATCTCCGTCTTACCACATATTGTAAGTGTGTTACACAGGATCAGTGATTGTAGACTACAGACGATTAAGATCTCTGAAGAGGAGGTGGGGTTCCAAAAAATACACGGGTGCTCTATCAATAACATGCTTCTGAAAGGTCTCGTTGTGCATAGCAAGAAGAAGGGTAAACCACTTTCTTTGCCATGGCTTGATATGCGTAAAGCATTCGACTTTGTTAGCCATAAATAACTGATTAGGGCCCTCTAAATGCACAAGGTCCCTTCACCATTGGTGAATTATATAAGAATGGTCTATCTAAATTCTAACACAAGTCTTGAGAATGTTTTATGATTTGGACACTGACGTGTCGTATGAGATTGGGATCTCTGGTACTGCTTTGCTGTCTTGGAGAAAGTTGTGATTCCCCTTACCAATACATATAACATGAACAATATAGACTTCAAAACGGTCGTGCAAATCATGGCAGGCAACGTGACAACCAATTCTAAATTTAATCCATATGAGGTCATTCCAAAGAAAACAAATGCGAAAGCTATGGTGGCAGGGTGAAAAATCTTGACCATATCCTGCAAACATACCCACGTGTACAAGGTTTCCGCATAGAGAGACATGATAAATTAATTGACTACTTGGACTCGAAGTTACGCCAGCCAGGAGTGCAGGTTTTTAAAAACCAAATATACAAAATAGGGGAGACGACATTAAAATCAGATCTTGTATTAGTACAAGAAGGGAATGTGCACATCTTGAACCCAAAAATTGTTGGGAATATAACTGGTTTAGTCTTGGCCAATTGTGTAAAAAGGAAAAATTATTTGTCAAATGATTTACTGGAATCTAATAAGATAAAGTACTCTCTGGAAAATATGGTGATTGACGAAGTAGGAGGGATTGTCACGAATTGGAATAGAATCCTACTGGCTAAATCGAAAGAGCTACTTAAGAAATTTGGTATGTTTAAAAGGGAAATGCATATAATTGTAGTCAGGGCCATGCGCGACTCAGTTATGGTTAGGGCAGCGGAACGTCAAAGATCGGACCGCCTAGACAGGTTTTAACCCCTCTTAAATGAGTTTTGGTTTTTGTAGGCTGTAAATGATATTTTGCTTTTACATAGTTGTTTATATTATAAACATCCTAAGTTTATATTCCAACATTTGAATAACTAGATTTTTCCCTTGTTGGTCCTTATGGGCATTGGGATGAACTAAGTTGTATTCTCTATTGTGCAATCGGCCTAGAATTAGATAGATCTGTGGATATTAATTGAGATGCAAAATTCTTGTTCTTTTGATTGTTTTTCGTTTGGTTTATCCTATAATGTGATTAACTTTATGTTTAATTAAGTATTTTCATTGTGACTAAATACATTTCTAGCCTTTTTTTTGCTGAATTTATGGAATTGAATTCCTTAGCGGCAGCTCCTTACTGGTGATGGGTTTAACTTTGATTATCCTTCTTAATCAAATCCGCGTCGTTCAATAAACCTAATAGCTTTATTCTGCTTTGTTTTTCCTTTAAAATAGACAAGACATCTCTTTCATCAGGTGCAATATATGCGGGTTTTTTTTCTAAACAATGATATATGGACTATGGTACATGAGTAGAGTAACCTTAATAACTTAATAAATAATTATTTTTGATATTAAATTGTGTAAATGAGCATGTTTTTCTATTTTACTTGTCTTTTTTTTTCTCCTTTTACTTTAGTTATGTTTTTGCATATATTGTAGAACCCATTTTGTGCTTTTGTTTTTAGGTGAAATCCTTCATTGTGTGTCTTGATTGCCATCAAATGTATACACTCTTGGTAATTATTCTGATGTGTTACATGAGTTGGACATTCACATCATGTGTACATCATCTTACACTTAATATAAGGATCTAGACTTTTGATGTGTGTAATTAAAATCTTTTCAGGTCAACAACTAAATAATCAACGTATCTCAGTGAACATTAAAGATTTTTTCAACTAAATAAGGAGTACAGTATGCTTGCTATATGAAGACGTGAATAGAAGTGCCCTTCTGGGACAATTGAAGCGTCTTTACATAAGCAAATGAACAATAGTGTTTTACCCTGGAATGACAACAATAAATTGCATTGTGATGCCACATTGATTTAGAACTCTAAACGACATGAAATGACATCTCCTCAATGCCTTCGAGTTTTTTTTTATTTAATTGTGTCATTAATTTTTCTATTTAAATAATTTTTTATTTTACGTAATTATTTTCCTGCTAGTGTATATAATTACAATAGAAGTGTATGTACTGTTATTATTTTTACCAATATTTATAAGTGGATTCTAATATGATATATTTAATTATTATATGATTCTACTTGTTTAACGAAAATAAATGTGGGAGGGAGGAATCAAAACTGAACTCAATTAGGTCCCATTAAAATTTTGGGTTGTGATTGTAAAAAACCTTTTTCTATGTTTTAACCCGACCCACTATAAATAAAGAAAATTGGGAGCCCTTTTCCCTATGAATTTGAAAGTTTTGTTAGTTTTTACTAGATTAGGAGCTGAATTCAGACTTTATTTCCTACTCCTCAAAATAGGATTATATATATTGTGTTTTACCCACTAATAAGAATTTAAAAATAAGCTGGAAGGTTGAGGGCAATTATGTCAATGAAGAGTGTTTTATTTATTTTTCAGAAAATGATTTACCCATATACATATGTATGTATATAAAAGTTAACATATTATTTTAAAATATTGAATCATTACTAGTTAGCGTTACATGGAAAATTAATTTTAAATATAAATGTTATTTGTACAATGAGGAAAATATATGAACACAAATATTTATAGGGTTGTCAACACAGAATAACATATTCGAATGTATGTTTTTTTTTTTTTTTTTTTTTGCGTGTTCAACCTTATAGGTTTTTGTAAAATATAAACTAAAGAGCTCACTCAAAAACGGGCGCTGGTAAAATGAGCGTGCTTAACCAATAATGAGTAGAGAACTAAATAAAAAAGGAAAAAGAAAAGGAAAACGTTTACAAGATTACAAAGAGAAAAACCTTTAACTATTAAAGAATAGTTATAATATATAAATTCAACGTTAAGCTATGTGAAAACGGTTGATAAATCTTTAAATTGTGTAAATTTTTTTGAGCAGTTATGAAACTATTTGTTGTTTTATTTATTCTTTTACCATATACTTCAAATGGTATTCAGTGGCTGTAAGTATTTCAAATATGTAAGAGTATACAAAAAATATATCTATATTATTTATAAATATTTCAAAACACATTTCAAACACTTATTAAAAGGTTTTATGTGGAATTTTTTTTAATATTCTCAAAATTATTTCTCAATATTCCAATTTTGATAAATTGATTAAATAATTGTAAATATTCTTATATTTTGAAAATTGATTCCTTAATATTTATAATTTGAAATCTTTGGATATCTTAATTTTCAGTGATTATTTGAATAATGAAAAAGTATTAAATTATTTATCTATATCATAGCTTATAACCATATTCTTTACTAATATTTTTA
This sequence comes from Lepeophtheirus salmonis, assembly GCF_016086655.4. Lineage (NCBI taxonomy): Eukaryota > Metazoa > Arthropoda > Copepoda > Siphonostomatoida > Caligidae > Lepeophtheirus > Lepeophtheirus salmonis. Next base: position 4,980,254 of record NC_052142.2, on the reverse strand, counting down.
TCGTAAATAATATACGTTTTTAAGCATCAGTACACAAAAAAACCTTTTAAAGTATAAAAAAAGCTTTTTCCTTTATTGGATTATTCTGTGCAACTCTAATCATAAAATAATAAAAACTTGAGTATTAATGCTTAAATGGTACGTTTTAAGACTAAAAATTGAGCATTAATTGTCTTATTAATGTTCACCAATGTATAACATCATGTGTTTTATTCACTACAATATATCCTAACATTTTTTTTTATCAAATCAAATTCAGTCTTTTTTTTTTTAATATACATGCAATATAAAATTATATAAATATGAATGTATATTATATTAAATATAGCGGTAGAATATTTACATACAACAAACCTGAAAAAAGTATGTAAGTTTTGGATGGATGATTCATTAACCAATGATGTGATTCACATTTATAAAAGACAATTTTCTGATACCCAACTAATTTTGTTATAGTTTATCTATCTAAACGTTTATAAAAAAAACATAACGCTGACCCAGTGTATAAACATACTAACTGGAGAAACATTAAAAAAATTAGTTAAATAGCTTTATGGGATTAACCATAGATGAAGATTTTGATTTTGCCGTTTTTTTTCTTCCAAAAGTCAATACTTTTCTTTATTTCAGAAGCGAGAATATGCAATGTGCTATGAATTTATTCAATGAGAAACCCTGCTATGTGGATTTAACAATAATATATAGAATGCAATGTTGCAATTATTCAGAGAAATTGTGACTATTTTACACTGACTAATAGCTGCAGTGGTGTGCAATCTATATTATTAGCTTTTAACAAATATAATTATAACAATTGTTTCCATCAATAGCTACATGTACTAGTAAACAACAACATTTTTAGTAAACTGTACAGTAAAAAACAGCTTTATTTTAGTTTAATGACATTTTTATGTACCCTTAAAACTTAATGTTTATTATACAATCCAAACCAGATAGCACAGTTTAGCACTCAATTTAATATATTTTGTGTGCTAAATACATTTTATAAATTTGGTAGATTATGCTAGTGATGAATATTGGATAAGATATAGTCCTCCAAATATTGAAAGTTTAATATTTCATTCAAGCTTTTGTACACATAGCATATTTTCACGCTGGGTTATCGATACAAGATTAGAAATTAATGATAATAAAATGTAATTTGATTCATGTAAAGTTTCTTAATAGCTACATTTTTTTACTTAGTTTGCGCAGCATTTAATATTATGATTTAAAAATTTAGTTTTAACATTTTTTAGCCTAAAACTGGTAATGCAATATATTCTAGTTACTCTATTAATGGAGTAACTATTTCCAATATTAATATAAAATCAAGCTGTAATTCATTTTCGAAATTGTATTTTATTCCAATCACAAATTTTTAAGCTATCTTTAACTTTATTAGTAAATTTATTTATTAATACAGTTAAAATACAAATTATAATAGTTATTCTTTCTTGAGTAAATGAATAAGTTATTTGACCTGTAAGAGCGTTTTGGCCCATGCATAACACATTGTATGTCCCTTACTTTATAAATAAACATTTAACCTTTTTTATTTAACACATTAAATGGTTGTATAATTATTTATACTTAGAGCCTAATTACACAAAAGGAGATAAAAATGTTTTCCCCATAAATAAGAAAATAAAGTTCATAATTGAAAAATATGTCGTTAAAATATTGAACCATTCATATTTATGAAGCAAAAAAGTAAAATAGGAATTCATCATTATTTTGATTTTTTTTTAAAGATTACCATAGAGTGTTGAGGCAACAAATTTATTTTTCGAAATTAGTTTTATATAATTTTAAAATTTGAATTATTAGCATTTTTAGTTGAAATTAGTTTGTATATTTTAAAAGTTTACCGAAACAATAAAATGATCCTATTATAATGATGAATGCCTTTCTAATAATTAAATATGTGAAAATATGCGTATTTTTAAGGGTGTGAGGATACAATTGTACAAGTAGATAATAAAAGTTCAGAGAAGGAGTTAATGTTTATATCCCGAATGCGCTCATTTCCCTTTATCAATTAATAGCACTTGGGAATACGAATTTTGTTCAAATAAATTGAAGCAAATGATGTAATTCATCTTTGAGCGCAAAATCCAAAACGGATCTCAATTTTTCTTTCAGTGTTCTGAATTTTGAAATATCTTGGATTATATTAAATCGGTACTATTATCATTCGGTGTCATTTTTTACCCTTAAGAAAATCAATAAATTAAAAGTACAATTAATAAAACTTACTAAATTCTAAACTCAATATATTTCCTTTTTTAGGGTAAAAAAGGATGAAAAACGACACTTTTCTTTAGATTTTTAGAACTTATTCATTATTCATTGTTATAAAGAATATCATTTTAATATTACAAAATATTTATGTATGTTGAAGTTTGATTTGATCAAGTTGATCACTTCTTCTTTTTCTTCTTGTTATTATTATTATTTATCTAGAATATAATCAGTAGATATTTGAACTTTAAATACTTTACATTGGTGACCTAATTTACTGTTGTTTTTATGTTGATATTGTTTTTGTGATCTATTGTTTATTTTATTTTGTACTAGACTATAAGAAAAAAAAAAGAAGTAAGTTTTTTTTTTCTTTTTTTGTCTAAGGGGGAGTACTGTTGAAGTTTGATTTGATCAACTTGATCACCTTTTTTTTTTTTCTTGTTATTATTATTATTTATGTAGAATATAATCAGTAGATATTTGAACTTTAAATACTTTACACATATATATGCAATTCATTTTAATAAATGGTGAAGAAATAATATGAGGTTGATAGTCTGGGAATATATAAAAGATAAACAGCAGTTGGTATGCCCGAATTATTTGGCTTACTACCAAAGGATTTCGGGGTTTTTCTGTTTATTTTTTTTGGGAGAGGTAGCGTGATAAAAAAAGGTACTTGATTTAAAAAAATTTTATTATCCACTTCATGACGTCATACTCAATGATTTATAGTGATACTTAATAAAATACGGTGCTTCTTACAAATTCAAATAAAATAATTGTTTATTATATTTGAAAAATAATCAAATTCCTTACTGATCGCGAATGGATCTCTTCATTTATTTTGATCCTGAAATCTCCTTCCCAAAAAAGAGTCCACTTTACTCCCTTATGTACCCTGGTAGTTTTCCTCTGGTTAATTTTCATCCCGTCGTTTCTCGTGGAATACGGAATCCTAATTCAAACATATCGTGAGATGCATGATCAAGTTAGAATTATCTTCCTTCGATCCTAACTCTAGCAGAATATAAAAGTCTACTTTTTTCTGTCCTAATGGTTAAGGCCTTAGCAACACTAAAATTAAAGGCATATCTTAATTTATATCATATTATTGAACAGTGTGCCCCTTTTAGAATGATTCAATTGTTTAAATGTGTTGTTTTTTATATATTTTAATTTTGTAGTAATAGAATATTCAATTTGTTGTTGTACATATTTGTAAAATTAACATATGTTTATTTTATATTTCACATCCAGTGAATGAATCCGGTCATGTTTCAACTATTGAATATATTTATCATTGTTATATATTCCTAAACAAGGAAGAAGTCGACTCTACTCTTGTATGAAATATAGCTTTGCTTGGCTTTCTTCTTAGGATACATTTTCATCCCATCATCATCCCCTTATTTATTAGAAATCGAGAATCTCTTGATGAAGATAATTTATTTAAGATCTCTTCTTTTTTTCATAGCTCTTAAAGTACTTTTTCTGTCTTTAATGCATGAATATCGATCTAAGCAAATGAAAAGTACAGCTAAATTAAAAATTTGTCTCTATATTTACTCAAATGTTTTTAATATATTTAAATTTTATCACCCAAGCTTATGTATAATATTAATTCTCTGATAATACCTTATATTTTACATTATTATATTTATATATGCCACATAAGTGTCTTATTTTATTCTTTTAGAGTTGTAGTGTCTGGAAGAGGGGTCATGAAATTGACCAAATCAATAAACATATTTTTATAGATATTAATTTTATCATTTTTCATACTCCTTAATAACTATATTTTGAGTTAAAACATTAAAAAAATCTATCATCTCTGATACTCTAATAACAACACAAAATATAATTTTGGTTCAACTTCAATGCATTCTTTTTTAATGGTCCAACAAGTCCAAGTCAATATATTCCTCCATAGCATTTCTCCAATACTATTAAATCTTGATGAAATCTTTCCCCTGGTTCATCACATACATCTCCCAAGATTTTCAGGAAAGCTTGATAGGTGGCTTTGAAGAAAATGAATTTTGATACTCATGTGACATCCTATGTCCTAGTAATTCTCAATCAGTAAATTCACTAACTTTTTGTAGTTAGTTACTTTGTGGATCCCCAGGAAGTCAACCACTACATATTTGTTAGAAATTCAGCCATTCCTTTCCTGTTTTCTCATTTGATTGACCAACTATTCATCATTAGTGAGTTTTTGTATTTTTGACCCATCAAATACACTAGCCTTTTTTTTCAAAATTGAAAGTTTTGGAAATTTCAATGCGATATTATTGAAGCATTTTCCGTTATAAGGTCGAGCTTTGGCAAATTTGACGAGTCCTAGTTTTGTGTGGAAATGTGGGTAATAATGTTTTCCCTGGTAACTAATGGCTCATTAATATTATTTTTTTTCCAGGACTTATATTTATCTAGGAGAACAATTAGTTTTTACCCAATTCTGGTATCTAGCTTTGCTGTCCCATAAACATAGATACCATGTGAATCCAGTTTATTGCACCCCCCCCCCCACCCAAAAAAATACAGCTGTCAACTCAGATGTTCTAATTCTATTTATAATTTTGAATTGGATTCATAACTTTTTATTCCCTCCTATAATATACTTCAGAAAGAATAATAGAATGTCCAATAGTAATGGCATCCAAAATATTTCCATATTGTAGAAGGACACATTTCATTCCATTCTTCGAGCGATCTATAAATAACCTTCATTCATCTGGTCGAGAAAATGGATGTTCTATTTTCTTTAACCAGCTGGGATTGTAGTTACAATAAACAATAGCCTTCTAAAGGGTTATTAACTCAAGTGCTTATGCACTCATTTAGCACGGATAATGTTCGAATCGGTGTGATTTACTACAAGTTCAAGCCATATAATTATAAGGTAATTAAATACAATTACAACCGTTATGTCATATAAAAAACATAGAAGAATAAAATAAAAATTTCTAAGCTATTCAAATTTAAGTATGATTCTTTACCGATAAGTAGAGGAATCTTTTTGTCGCTCTTCGTTATATCCATCTTGAGAGCACTGTATACCTGTAGAGTTCATGAATTTTCTAGGAATAGCTTGTAGGTTGACATAAACAATCCTCATATGTATTTTTACATAGCTAAAAAAATTCTTTTATTTCACCTGATTATGGCCATGGGTAGTGATTTAGTTGACCAAACGACTTCATATTTTGGATTTTATTATTATTAATTAGTTTTAAAAACATCATCTCCATATTAATAATTTCTGTGGTTATTTCTTTATCATAGGGAGTGACTCATAACGAATGAATCACTTTGGAAATTATATATGTGTTCCAAACATAAATTTTGTCCCACTTGTCAAGATAGAAAATTGAAAAGAGCTACAAGCCAGCCCAATCTTTTTGGTAGTTTCTTCGAGATTTTTTTCACCACAGTCAGAACTAAGTCAAGAACAGAATAACTTGTTGTTTTATGCCGTGTTAAAGGTTGGGAATAGTTTTTCAATGAGTCCATGCTATTGGCTGAGTATTTCAGTTTTCTGAAGGTAAATTTTTGGTCCAGAATATAGGGAAAAAATATTTAGTGGATTTAAAGTTCTCTTAAAGGGATTAAGTGTATGTAGTGGACCCCCCAATAAAGTTATAATTAAGTCATCCACATTACAAATACACTTTGAATTGCACTAAAAGGTATGAAAAACAATTATGTCACCATCCATCCAAATTTTCTGGAGTAAATGGTCGATGCCCATAATAAAAAGCAGAGCAGAGGAAGGGTCCTCTTGTTGCACACCTTTTCTGTAGTTAAATATAACTGATTCGTTCCCATACTGAACTATGGTTTGTGATTTGGCTAGAGGAGCTCCCGCCATCTTGAGTATATGATCACCAAATCCATTGAGTTTCCATTAGCGTTTATGTCTCGTTTCTTCTAGCCAAAAGTCTAAAAAAAAGGAGATCAAAAGACTCATTCAAAAGAGTCTTGCAATTGAGAAGATGGGTTTCTTTCATTACTGGTGTCAAAAGTGGTCTCTCTACCCTCACAACACTCTTCTCATCCACTTTTCTGGACAATCTGATGTGATACCCTGAGATCTCTAGTATGGGACCTCATGGACTTGAGAGGATTGCCTTTTTTTTTTAATGTCCTCCGGATCCAGTTTTTTTGATTGAGCCCTTCTTCCTTTACAACTTTTACGACTTGCTGAGGGCATAGATGGTGGTCCCCAGATAAGCTTAACTGGTTCGAGTGGACGAATGAAAATTCGTCGATCACGTTCAAGTGCCCTTTACTCAACATTTGCGTAAGCTTAGGTTTTTTTTTTTTTGTAACTCATTGTTTTATGCTTTAATATATTGGAATAAGAATGAATTTCCATCACATTTTTATGTCAAAAAGAGCACCAGAATATTTGACTTGATCTTTTATAAGATTTCCGTCTTGACATCCGAATGAAAATATCGGATTCAAGCTCGACTTGATGAGTAAGAGAACACCTCTCTTTTTGAGAGGTATTTTTTGAACTTTTTTTTTGCTATCTATTTTGAAATAGTCGAAGTTTTTTATTCCCATCAATGGAATTAACTTCTCCGGGTTGTCCATCTACTTTAGTTTTGTTAGTGCGTTTCATCAGATCTAGCCTTGGGGGAATGTTTAAAGGTATTTTTGTATATAATGATGCGTAATCATATCCATATCAGGGTTGAACACCCGAAATTTCATTTTCAGTTAACCCAAAATGAGGGGTCCCTTTGTAATCTGTCAGTGGTTTCATATAAAAATCGTCATGAGCACGTTTATTGTCGGACTCTGTAAGTCACAAAAAAAGTATCCCAGCACAATCATGAGCTCAAATTTTTTTCTATGCATATTTGACATTATTCTCTCTTTTTGCAAAGATTTTAGAGTAAATAATTATTTTTTATTTTCCAAGTAAGGAGTTTTTGGAGGACGAACTGTTTCCATTTTGATAAAAAAGTAAAAGAATGAAAGAGAGTTTATCTCTATGGATGAGGAAAAGACGGTATGTATAAAAGGGTATCTTAAATATTGAGGTGCTAGATGCTTAGTATAGAAAGAGAGCGATTGAAGAAAAAGATGGAGGAACAAAGAAAGAAGAAGGAAAAGAGTTCTTAGTTCATTTTCCTTAGATGATGAAAATCATAAATTAGTCTCTTGGGTCAGCATTTAGTACGTCTAAAAGACACTCAAACAAGCACTTATAGTTTCAACAAGGAATATAGACAGTTTTTATTATTAAAAAAACAAACTTTATCGACAGTTTTACGATATTTATGCAGAGAGGAAGATAAGCTTTCCTTCAATCCAGCAATACCTAAAAAACATAAATGGATTGATCTTCATTCCTTAAAAACAGCACGATGTTACCTCTTAAACACAAAAATACCCTTGTCAGCTGTCGATTCTGTCGTCTCAATTGATACGGTACCGCAATTTCATAGTTTTTTTTTTTGATAAATAAACAAAGTAATAATTTTACTCACCTTATGATCCGTTTCCACAAGGACAGGAATACAATTTATTGTTAATCCCTCGTTCGTATATATACGAGTATATTAGCCATCCTATTATTTCTATGAAGACATTTTAGCTATCATATAAAATACAAATGTATAGCTACGCTTATAATATAATATTACTCTGCAATATTGTCATTCAGTATCGAATAAAATACTATGCATAATTGTAATATTATGAAATATATATATATATATGTCCTTCATTTTAAAAATTGTGCAGAAATATGATAATGATAATTTACGATTATTTAAAAAATAAATAGGGGTTGGTATGATAAACTTATTTAACTAACTACTAGATCATTTCAAACCTTCTTTTCTGGGCGAAACGTTGTTGATACAATAAAAGTAACGAAATCACGGAAAAACTTATTTAAGAACTAGGAACATAGAAGAGATCCAAGATACTTTATCTTCAACAGGAGATAACCGATTTCGGATATATATGGGGATGTTTATGGGACGAAAATTTTTCCCAAGAAGAAAACTAAACAAAGCTGAATTCAAACAAGAGTATAGTCGACTCCTTCCATGGGTAGGAATATATACATCTATATACAGCAATGATGAATATATTCAAGGGGTGAAACTTGAGCGGATTTATTCACTTTCAGATTAAGATAAAAGACTCTGGATATGAAATATAAAATAAAGATATGTTAATTAAAAATACGTACAACAACAATATGAATATTTTATTACCATAAAATAAAAATATTAAAAACACATATTAAAACAATTGAATCATTCTAAGAGAGAAAATTTGATTGTAGATGTGTCTTTAATTTCACAGTTGTGAAGGCTAAGATAATTTTTCAATCATTAAGACCGGAAGAAGTATACTTCTATGTTCTCATATAGTTAGGATTCAAGGTTGACATAGGGAATCGAATGAAAATACTTTTAATTTAATCATCCATCTCAAGAGATGTTTGAATTCTGATTCCGTTTTCTTCGAGAGACGACGGGAAGAAAATAATCAGTGGAAAACTACCAATCTTCATAACGAAGTAGAGTAGACTCCTTCCTTGGAAAGGAGAATCCAGGTTCGAAACAATATAGATATCCATTGAAGATTATTATTTAATTTTAATATTTCAAATATAATCAACAATTTTTTTTTTTGAATTAGTATAAAGCCCCGTAATATATTAGTCATTATTATATATTACGAGGAAGGAAATATAAAATTGACAAGGAAATCATAAACAATATTTAGATAGTGTTGTTTGTTTACTTGTACACCCTATAAAATGGGATCACTTAGAAATGATAAAATTGAACAAAATTCATCGGAGATGCAAATTTTTTAAATATATATTTTTTAAATTACACAATGAATACTTTTCTATAATACAATCTATGAGATTTCTTATCACTATAACTGATGAATAAGTTATAAGAATATAATGTTGAGTATTTTTTTCATTATTTTTCAGTCTAAAAAGGAAATACGAGTATATCAAGTTCAAAATGAGATACATAATCAATAAACAACTTATGTAATAATAAAGAACACTTTTCCATAACTTTTATTAATCGTTCTTTTAATTTGATGATTGTCTTAAGGTTAAAAAATGACTGAACAATAGTAGTACCGAATTACTATAATCCCAGATATATCCGAATTCAGACAACTACGAGAAAAACAAGTACCATTTTTTGGATTTTGCGATCAAAGATAAAAGAAGAAAATAAACACATATATAATTAGCTCTATCACAAAGAATTGAACCTTTATGGGAGCGACTTGGTATAAACGAGTTTGAAAATTATATGCAACAACTTCTTCATATTTTATTTTATTTATTAATGGAATTATGGCTAGTATAAAAGTAAAAATCGGTAATCTGTGCTCTTATTAATTACTATTCCCTATTTTGAAGATTAAAATGTTACCATCAAGCAAGAAACAATATATTTATTCGGTTTTCCAGTGTACTACATTTTTTATGACATTATCTCAGATGTGGTTTCTACACACCTTAGGATTTCGTTGTTTCTCACTCTTTTTATTATACTATAAGATTTTACAGGTACTATCGAAATGTTGTCTGGTATCAGAAATAAATTAGCATATTAGTCAAAAAAAAAACCCCGATATATTGTGTTTGTTTACCATATTTAATGAAAATATCCCTGTTCTTCGAAAGGGTCTATTATTTATTTATCAAAAAGTTTGAAGTACAGAGTGTCAATAATTGTTTTTTCTTAAAAAATTCTGGCATATAATCTCAAAATGAATTTATCCAAACAGTACATTTCCTAAATATAGTCCAATCTGGATAAGTGATTCAAAAGTAACTTTTTCTTAAAACATATTATTTTCTCTATATACGTCTACATAAAAAAGTAACATTGACATAAATTCTTCGGTAAAAACAAGATCCAGTTATACTTACTTTGTTTAATCTTATATCAGCTTAAATGAATTCAAGTCATAAGAAAAGAAACAAAAATGACTGATTTATAAAATATTTCTTTTGCCATTTTAGATTATCCATTCTATAATCAAAGAAACATATATTTCGTTTATTGTATTAAATTTATAAACCAAACTATTTTTCAATACTTCTTTACTTTTTTGCACCTACAATATTCGATAATGTTTTAAATAATTATTTTCTAAAGCGGATTGTCATTTTATAAGTAATTGTTTTAAAGATACAATGCAGTGATACGTTTTGATTTGTGATTTTTATAGTTATTTTATTTTTTATTTAAAGAAATTATACTTATCGGTCGTTCCATCAATTTCATTTAATAAAATTTACACTAACATGATTCAATATGTAAAATTATAACAATAAAAAAACATTTAAAAAAATCCAGATATGTTCAATTATAATCTATATGAATATTTAATTTGTAGGGCCTTATCAAGATTTAGTTCAATTGCTACGATCAACCCACTAGCCATGTGTGAAAAAATGAAAGGGTCTTTGATACGAAAACAGGTGAAAGTAATTCATGTTTTTTAAAAGGAATAGCATTTATAATTTGGGGTTTACTATAGAGGCTGATATCTTGAAATAAAAGTATACTACTCAACTAGATATTAATAGTAATACTCCAGTTAACGTTTTCTATTACATAGGCAAAAGCTTTCTAAAAGTCAGTCTAATTATTTGTCTACATTTTAGTGTCTTTTTTATTATAAAAATTGAGAAGTTATTTCCCTTCTTGATTTAATATAATTTATATATTCATATCAATAACATCTTTAGCTAACAAAACTTCTGAAAAATCCCAAAATTAAAAGATATTCTTTCAGGAAATTTGGTTATTGTTATTTTTTCTGTAGTAATGAATGACTAAGGGTCCTTTTACACGAAATTGTCTAAAGCAGGGACGTCTAACCTTTTAATATAATCGGCTGCATCGCCATTTGAAATATTTTAATGGGCTACATATCATATTAAATTAAATTTTATGAAAAATAGCTTCATAAAATAAATCTATTAAAAACAGATTTATTTTAAAGTTCGATTAAATATAAAAATGGCCAAATCTTTTTTTCAAAAACAATCGACTTCTTGGCTATTTGCTCCGCTTCATAATTTGGAAATTCTTTTATTTGGGAAATATTCTTCAATGTTTCTACAATTTTGCGTTTTCAAAGCGTTTTGATGATATCGTGAAAATTTTGCTCAAAAAATGCTACTTGAAATGAGAATAAGTGTGGGCCACACTTAAACATTCAGCGGCCACAATGCACCCCGCAGGACACAGGTAGGATCGAAAGGTTATCGCATCAACAACTCAGAATATGGTGAAATTTAGTAGACATGTAAATTTGTATCTGGAAGCATCAAATCTATTCTTTTTCCAATCAGATTATTGATTCCCGAGCTATAAAATCCTTTTGCTAAAATTTTACAATATTAGCAAAAACGACTCCATATTTTAACCCCTTATTTAATTTCAACGGTGAATTTTCAAAAGTGAAAGTGTGTTAAAATAATAATTTTTTTATTAAATCGTTTTGTAGCTTCGGTTTTATGTTGTGAATATATTCAGAAAAATGCCTAAATTATAGAACAAAAAGCTTAAATGTATTATACTTTTTTAATGTGAAAAATTTATTTTGTATATAAAATTTTGAATTTAAAAAAATTTGGCAACAAAGGATTTTTCGAAAGTTTTCCTTTATGCGACCTTATCATATCTGACAACGGCAATTTGTATTTAGAGAACGACTTCTCCACCTCTACAGTTACAATTGGACAGAGCTTGAACATAGCAACTAGATTAAGATCATTGGGCTCACTTTCATAGTACTGAGTGTTGCATTAAAATCTGAATACTTTGAATGTTAAATTAAACAAGATATAATTTATTAGAACTTTAACAAAACTGATACTATAAATAAATATGTGTCTAAGCTCTTTTAATAATTTATATAGCCGTTCTTAGCGGCAGTTATGGGTTCCAGGGCGTGGTGAAAGGCCTGGCACCCGCTGCAGATGTAGTCCTCTGTTTTTGCGTCCCAGTGATGACTCACAGTAGCTTTGAGGGCATCTGGCCTTCCCCATGACATGTACCAAAAGGTGTAGTCGTGACTGGCTTCAGGGGTGTAGAAAGGGGGCAAAGTGTCAAAATAGGGTTCAAAAGAGTTTTTCTACGCATAAGATGGATTTTTTTATTATTGTTGTCAAAAGTGGCCTCTCCATTTTCACAAGACTCTTTCCACACACTTTTTTGATAGCACTCTGGACAGTCTGGTGTACTCACTTTCCACATCTCTAATGATCATTTTGTGGATATTTCGTTTCTTTGGTCCAGTTGATTTCTCTTAATTCATAAAAGAGTGACAAGTTTTTAACAAATCAAAAACAAAGATTCTGGATGATTAAAGAAAAATCACAGTTGGAATAATTAACTTGATCAACAATTTGAATTCAGTTTTCCCTGTATCGTTAAAGTGATAACTTGTTTAACTATTCTTCCAAATCCTTCAATGCATTTTCGTGTACCCCATCAATAGTTCTGTCCTTAACTATAGCCTAAGAGATTTGATTTTCAAATTCATTTTAATCCTATCTATCAGTGATTGAATATATTTCATTATTGAGCTGAAATATAATAAAACATATAATTTTATATTATAAAGTTGTCTAAACTTATTTTGTTACAAAAGTCGTTTTTCCTTTTATGGACTGTTGTTTGATATAAAGTGCGGTTATTTTATAATTAAATATAAATTCTTCCCTTATCAAAATACTAAATTCGTGACATTAGATTATTGTATCAAAGGAAACTCCTACTCTGATAATCTAGGAGAGCCAAGTGTATCCTAAACAAGAGATACCAAAGACATCTACGGTTTCTGGGTAAGTGGCTGCAGTCATGCAGATCACTGCATGACTGCCCAAAGTTTTGGGGAAATCACCCACAGATAGGGCTAATAGAGACCATCTTAAAATACAAGATGATCACATCCTTCTAACTTAAATTCTATTTTATGGTCGGAGCTTTGAACCAGCTATCTATATCAGGGTTATGAAACTTTCTTCGACTAACTCTTACAAGACCCTTAAATGTGTCTGTATTAAGACCGACTCTCCATCATAACAGCTCTGCCTCAGCAACTTCTGGTCACTGAAATGGAAACAACTTCTTTTTTACAATTTTGGGTCAACTTTTACCGTCAGTTAAGACGAAATCACGGCCCTTACCAATAAAGTATTTTAGATTTCGATCCCTACAATTTATTCGATAAGGTAATTTTTCTTCTCTTGAGCTGCAGAAATTAAATAATAAAATTGCCCACTTGGAGTAAGTGACCCTATCTTTGAGTATTTAACAAAAACTCTAACCATGATGGATAGAGTAGAAACCAATCAAGAAAAAGATCTTCCTCGTCTCGACTAAAGATACTATAAGGAAATAGAAGACTAGACGGTTGAAAAAATAATTAATCAAGAAAACATGTATGTTTATTTAAAAGGGAAATCTTCCTTCAAACATCTGCAGAAATTGCTTCCAGGAGGAAAAATGACTTCCATAAAACCTTCATCAGGCAAAATATCGGAGGGTTCGGAGAAAAAATCCGCAGAAACATGCTGATTTTATTCTAAATTATATAGTGGTTCGGACTGCAAGTCGAACAGACTATGTGACTTCTTTTTGAATTGGATGGTTTTGAAAGATCCATCAAAATGGAAAGCTTTGTTATTTAAAAATCGGGATCCTGGAAGAACTTGAAAAAAGAAAAAAATCTTAATCGTGATATATTTTTAGATGTAAACATCACTGAAAAAAAAAAAAAAAAAAAAAAAAAAAAAAAAAAAAAAAAAAAAAAAAAAAAAAATTCTGTTCATCCAAGGATATGAAAAAAATATCAACAGCCATGGACCATCGGGTTGCCTTTTGAATTTCTCAAAAGGTTTAAAAATTTACTTTGTCGAATCCTCTAAGAAGTGTTTAGGGAAATATTCAAGAAAGGATACGTTCCATATTTCATGGCTGAAGGAATTTTGACGTTGATCCTAAAAACGGGGAAAATAGTAAAGACATCAAGAACTACAGTCCAATCTCTCTCCTGAATACTTTTTTCAAGATACTTACATATATTCTAAATAGAAAAATAAAAAATGTTTTGCAGCACATCATTTATCCTGATCAGAAAAGTTGTATGTTGGGTATATACTTGTTAGTTAGTTTGTGTTCAATAAAGGATACAATGGATCACTGATCGTCAGTTAATGAAAAATTCGTAGCACTGTTAATAGATTAAGAAAAAGCTTTCGACAGTTTATTACAAAAGTACATACTCAAACAGCTGTACTAAATGGATTTCCAGATATATTCGTTGATTTGATCTTGGCTATTTCACGACACGCAACTTCGGGAGTTGATATTCCATGAATAGATTCCAAATTTAGAATACACAAAGGTGCTAGACAAGGAGATTTGTTATCTTCACCCTTATTTATAATCACTATTAACGGTTTGTGGAATAAAATGAGGCTAAATAATGTAATAGGTGGTCTAACAATTGACAATTGCCTGTTAAAGTCGGTATTGTACCCTGATGACGTTTCCTTATTTCTGGCAGGATCTAAGGAAGAAATAGTACAGTCTTATGAAAGCCTCGTTCAAGAGCATTAATAATTTCAAAGATTTCAGGTCTCTCAATAAATCTTAAAAAGACACAAATTCTTTGGAATTGTGAGTGTGAGTTGAAGGTGTCTTTTGGTGCACTAGACATACCTGACTCAGCTGTTTTACTTGGTGTTGGGGTTTCTGCAGATTCTTCGGAAGCTTCGAAAATAAACGAAGTAAAAATTATCGAATCACAAAAAATAAGTGTTAAATTTTATAATAACATTTCTTTAACTCAATAAGAAAGGTAGAAAGCACGGGATATATATACACTCCCAATGAAATTCTATTTATTAAGATATACACCCTTTTTTAATCAAATTAATGAAAAAATAATCAAGATGAGAGATGGTTTAGGATGGGGTAACTCAGAACTTTATATTTCATGAACCAGAGTGCAAGCTTCAGGTCAGGCGGCGTGGCCTTGGCTCCCCTTGTATTAGACCAGTGTGGAAGTCCTTGAACTTCTATTAGATTAATAGGATATTCTCCAATAAAGATTTTTGGGTGATGCACATTAAAAACAGATTCTTGAAATATACAGGGCGTTGCTTTTCTGAAAGAATTGGCATGGGTTCTCTGATACAATCAAGAGTAATAAAAAATGTGGGTACTATTGTAAATAAATGAGATCGTCTTGGGACTCTATATTGAACATGGTTCAACCTCTACTCTGAACTAAGAAACTCCTGAACTTTAATGCCAGGATCAATAGTAGGGACGACTTCTTCAGCGAATATAATATTACCTATGTCGGTCCATTTCATGACTAGAGGGAAGTCCAAATTAAAAAGCGTATGTTGCAGTTGAGAGCCCGTAGGGTTCCCCTGTTGCTATTTACATAGCTTTAGAGAGCTAACGATAAAGAAAAAAGTCGTGCAGATTTGATAAAGGGTCATGATCACAAGGGTCCAACATAGATCGTAGTGAGGAGACTGAGGAAACTTGGACTCAATATGAAGTTGGCACTGCTAGACCTATTGATAATTATAAGTAAGCCGATCAGTGACTCACACCAAAAATGGTTGTGGTATAGAACGACCACATTCTCTCTTAACAAATAAATCAAATGTTATTGTAGAAAAGCGTGTATCCCATTGGTGTAAATTGGAGCTGGAGACGTCTTTCCATCTTATCTTTTACTCTCGAAAAATACTTCCTCATTGGAATAGCGGAAGGTATTTTTCTTGTAGCTTCTAATGTGGTCCTGAGCTCCTCAGACTGCCTTATTGCAACATCCTGCAAGCATCATGAGGCTCTTAAAATTGAGCTCCTACTAACAAAATTCCAGGGAATTCTGTATGCGGTGAAGGTTGATGAAAGAAACAATCCATCATGGCTTGAGTCTCTCATTTCCCAGTAGATAGACGCACTCAAGAATTTTGAGGATTGGGGATCCCCTTGAAGAACCAGATGTCAGGACCTGTAAATTAATAATAAGCTTATCTCAAGTCTTGTTTACTACCGGATATACTATGCAAGTTGATGATTGAGGACAAATAGTATGTGCGGGAGGAAAATGAACAAATAAGAATGTATTAAAAATAGCTTCAGGTGAAATATTTAGTATCAATGCTTCAGTTGGGCCTTCTCCGCCTTTTTTTTTCTTGAACCACTCCTTGTATTTTTTTTCTGTCTTTCCTTTTATCTATATTTCGAATTACTTTTAGAAAGATATTTTAATGACCATAGTTAATAATTGGAAATTATATTTCTTATAAAATATTGCAATTAGATTTGTGTAATGTATATGAAGCGAAAGTAAAAAAAAATGTGTATGTAAGTTATGTGTACTCATCCACACACACTCAATCCAAAAATATCTAGAAATGTGGACTTTTGTAGAACAGGAGGAGAGAAAAAGTAAACAAACTATTATGATCATCTACAAAAATCCCATAGCTAACAATGATGTAACACAGAAGATGAAAATAACGTAGTAATTTTTTTTAAATATATCAAAATTTAAGGAGATATCCCTTTCTTTCCATAAATATATAGATTTTCTTTTGTCTTGTACGACTAGCTTTTTATCCACTCTCAACTTCGACTGTCCAAAGGAGAAGTAAAATTTTTAAAAACAAAGCATATGGCAACTCAAGGCTTATTGAAATAAAAAGTGACAGCATTACGCATGTAAGACTGATGTTTGACTACCACCACGCTTACAATATCGACGTCATAGAGTATGAGTGGTTGCGTACTTTGTCAAAATCTGTCTTTCTTATCCAGCAGTTGGTAAGATACATCAATTTGAAAATTCTAGTAAGCCTTATTACCCAATGGTCTAACCTAGTATAACTATTTACCTTTTGGAGCTATTCTTCTGTATTTTTCTTTTTGTCTACAGTTACTTATTATTTAAAGTATAGCTCTAAATTATTGAATATATTAATTGATAATCTTATAAATGACTGATTATGAAATTACACAAATTATAAGCGAAATCCTTTTATTGATAAAAATTAATAAAACAGTCCAAATCCTATGTCATACCTTTTTTGAGTTCATAATACGCAGACTGAGGCGCTTTTAATCGTGCAAGAGGTAACTTGTGGAAGTTATTTTAAACAGCAGAAAGGAAAATACACTTCATCTGTGTTTATTTAAAAAAGTGAGTCTTGTAGACTGTGTTACTATCATCATCATTATTAAAGTTGAAGTTCACAAGAGCAATTATTTTTGTTCTTGGCGGGAAAATGACAGAAGGTTGATATAATACAGTCTAACATCCTCTATCATGGAGTTCTTGTTTCTTCTATATATTAATAGTATTTCCACCAACAATTTTTAATAGATACATGTTTGGATGTGAGAAGAGAAGTTTCTATATATGAACATCGTTCTATCATTTTAAGTCCTAGACTGAGACGTAACTTAAGCGAGTCAATTATGATGCAGATGTGGCTCACTCTATCAGCGGAGCTGATTTTCAAATGTCATTTTGAGTTATGATCAAGCGTTCAAAGGGAAAACCATTGTCGTTGGTGTTACGGATATTTCCGTTATTGGGAATCAATCCTCCATTTTTTATATTAAATTTACTCTCCACCATCTTTAAAACTCCAAATTTTGCTAAACATTTCAATTATGCTGTCTTTCATAATATTATTTTATAGAGGCCACCCATTTATGCTAAAAACACAAGATTTCTATGAGATAAACTATAGTCCATGTATGGGTTATTGTAGACTTAATGTTTACCATGGCATTCCCATATAAAAAGAAGATATTATAATATTTTAAAATGTACTTTTGTTTTCAATGCACTACTCAGAGTTTCTTACGATTCATCAATAACTTTTTTTTAAACTCAATTTCTGCTACGCCTAATTGGACGATATTCTAGTTGCGTGCAACTTATAAACAAATCACGAAGTAGGTTTGAAGAATAAATTATTTATTGAGTTATTTTCAATACAGTTCCTAAATTATAAGTAATCAAAAAAAAAAAAATCAAGTAAAATGAAGGATCTTCTTTCGAAGCAAATATTTTTATATTTATATGATCATACTAGAGTTATAATCCTTATTGAATTTATAGATTAAATATGATTTTATTTTATAAATTTTATTTGTAAAAAACAACATTTAATAATAAAAAAAACTAGATGTTGATCAATGTTAATAGAAATTCAAGGTTAGACCATCGTGTGATCGGGTTTGCTAGAATTTTCAATTTGATGTACCGTATCGACTGCTAGGTAAGAGAGAAATTTTGACGTCATATTGAATAACAACGGTATATTAACACCATATAATACTAGAAATTATATGATGAATAGTAATAGTATATACTCTTTGACGTCTTTATTAAAAAGCGTGGTGGAAGTCAAACATCATTGGGAAAAGCGTTATGGTATAACCTTGTATTTCTAATAATCTTGATATTGATGAAATGTTCTTTTTTTAAAAAAAAAGCACACTCACAAAAAAAAAAAAAAATTCTTAAATGGGATCTTGATATTTCTATTTAAATGACTATTTTTGGGGTCATACTATAATTAATATTACTTACTATATAGATCTGTAGAGGTCTATGGGACATAAATTTTTTATTTATAAGTAAGTATAATGTACAAAAAAGATATTTCAAGGGATAAATTATAATAAAAAAGTCAGAAGTCACATATTTGTAAATTAACTGTGCACATGTAAAAAAAGGTTTGAGAATACATGTTTTGTTTGCTATTCTCCCAGTTACTCTAACGGTAAACATTCTGTTGAGTAATATTGCACCTATCCAGCACTCCATAGGATCTTTTAAGGTGTTTGTCCAGTCCAATAGGTATGTAAGAGTCGTTACTTCTTGCTGCATAAAGAAGAAATAGAAATACCGTGATTATATATTCTATTTTATTGTGCAATATGTGTGTAGGGATGACATTACAAGCCAATCTCCAATTGTTATTGATTATTCGTAATGTTAACTCAGAAAGTAATTGGTTATGTGCACTACGTACGGCATTCATATGTAATTGTAGAACCAATGTCTAGACATCTATACAACGGATTAACAGAATGTGCGGCCTTTTTTTACATGCCCAACTGTCGATTTATTCGTAAAATGACATGAAATAGCGATTCTTGTCCCGAACCACTTTTCTGGCGAGTCTGTTCAAGGACTCCACAATATATTTTTAAGTTTCTGAGTACCAAATCAGCATGGAAATCCACTATTTGGCTTACAGAGGTTTTCTTGCAGATACTTGAAAGAAGTATGCTGTCCAATGCCAAGTGGTCCAGGAAAGGAGGACAACAACTTTGTATTATACTACTTAATCATTTTTTTAAATTCTATGAATTAACAGGAAAATCATTGGTGTTGCTTCTGTGGCCTTAATCCACAATTGTATAAATTGTTGAAATTTTTTATGTTATGAAGAGTTTCTCACTTGTGTTTCATTTATGCTTCAAGTTCAATTTGTCGTCTACAACCGGCATAGGAAGAACTAAATTCAAAATGAATTGTCATACTTTAATCATTTGCTTCCAGTATTCACTAATGATACATAAAGACTTTATCAGCTCCTCGGGACCCATGAAAATACTTTTGTTGAATTTAAATGAATTCCTTTTAAAATTATCTTTTTGTCCAGTAATCCAAACTACTTTGACTCTGATATGCCTCGTGAAGTTTATAGATTTTTACACAGTTACTATTCTTTTTAGACTTATACCATATATTCATTTTTTTTTATTGTGGCTAGACTTTGTGAGCGTTGATGAGTGATTAGTAAAGTTATAATATTGTAGAGAAAAACACGTGCAAGGAGAAGGAGAAAAAAAAAGACATATGGTATCATTGTTTAAAATACTGATGTGATTATCATCTGCCTGCTTTATTATGATTTTTGAGGGTATAACGAATGTATTTATTAGCAAAATGTTTAATGAATATATACTACGTATAATTGACTTCGACGTTTTTTATCCGTTACAGTAGATTTGAAAACGTCACACTACATGAAATTGTAATTCATTATGAACATTATTCTCAGAATAATAGGTAATGAAATGACAAAGTAGGGTATTTCGAAATATATTTGAAGTTCAAAGTTTAAAAAAGAAGGCTTTAATTAAATATAATCTACATACTAATTAATATACCATCATACATTTATGTTAAATATACAAAATTGAACAATTGGAATCCTATACCTAATAACAATAAATTATATATACAGAATATTGAAATAATAGATTGATCCAAATAATATTTTCTTGTTCTGACATCGGAATCCAGTTAAATATGTCATAACTTTAGGTTGCAAGACACAAGCGAGACGTGGAGTTTAATCAAAAAGATAATCACCCCTCTTCTTCATGTGGAAGTTGCTATATACAATTGTACACAGGATAGACATATTTCTACCGATGAGATCTATCTAATTATTAATGATAAAGTAAATGTCAAAATCATAAAATTAGACAATAAATATACTAATAAAAAAATGTTAGAATTAAATCCATCGTAAAGATTTAGTGCAAAAGATAATTATGTAGTAATGCCCGGCAATATTACTCCTTATTAAGAGCATCAAGAAAGATTTTTCCCCGTTATTTATGATTATATAACAACATACTATTATCATGAATACACAATTGCTAATTATAATGATACACCCAATGTAACTACCCCCGTTATTGTGACCATTTAAGTAGTTGTTTTCGGGAATGATAACGTTCATGATTGATAGAAGAAGATGTATATTATTTAATCAATGATGCCATAAGTATTTCTTCTCTTCTCCTCGCACGCTTTTCTATTCTTACCAAAATTATCACCCTTAGTCTTTAGTTATTATGAACTTTGCTTGCTTCTGTAGTTAGAAATCTTTAGGATGAATTTTCTACATTATTACGGACATCATTTATAAAATCGTATGGATAACTAGTAAGCTTAGACAAAGAAGTGGTTTTATTAGCACTCCTCTCTTTATTAGTCTCTCCATTATTAATTTTATATTTCCTTCTAAATGATTTTTTGAGTAATTAAGTTTGCAATTTTGTTTGTTTCTGCCGAAACAGAAACGACAATGTTTTCCAGAGCAGATAATGAAGGTCTTTTGAACATTCCTGTATTTTCAGAAACATGAAGATTATTCTCTGTATTTTCTATAACCTTTAGAGCCTGAATGTACATATGTTGTTGTGCGTCCATTTAACTTGTTTATACTACTGTTATCAGTTATACAATGTGTAGTTCAGGCCGATTGTATGAATAATTCAATTAAATAATTAATATTTTATAGAGAAGTGGATAAACCCCAGTTTAAATATGCTTAATATTCAAAGTAATTTTTTAAGTAAAGTATTGCGTACATAATCATATAATCCACTTTATTAATTAATTTTGGAACTTTTTTATACATAACAAAAAATCGATATTCCTTTGTAAAGGATTTGAGTTAGTTGTTTCAAAGATACACTTTAACAAAAACATTGTGGAAAACTGTGACAACATGCTCAATCACATTTATATTTTGCTAGAAAAAAGAAGTTTGGACTATTGTAACAGCCAACTGGTTGAAAGCCACGTCAATTAAGGAAAATTAAGTTGTCCTTTAATCCTATCCTTCAAGTTAGTGCCTGCAGATTTGTTGCTGAAGTGAATTGAATGTGTTAACATGCATTTGCTCTGTTTTTGATGGTAAACTGTGAAATATTGTTAAGAAATACCGACGACGAGCAGAGGGGCTATAGTCTTTGCAGAAGCTTCTTTCTGTATATTCTAAAGGAAAAAAGTGCTGAAATTAGTGACAAACAAAATGCATCAGCCTCACATATTACAGCCAGATGAAGAGGAGTTGTAAAGTACTACAATAAGATCTTGACCGATTCCATCTCGATGTTTAGTATTCATCGATATATAAAGTAATATAAAAAAGGAAACTATTTTCCATAAATTAAACTTACCAATATTTTTTTCATACTCTAATAGCCGATAGTAGGAAAACTCAACACGACATTCCAAAAGCTTCTGATCCAAAATTTCCTGAAGTTATTCGATCATCGATAAGAAGATCATTGATTGTTATGAATTTCTATAATAAATCAGGGATTCTTAGTGATGAAATTTCGGCTCTGGAGAACGAATACTATCCAAAAAAATATCAAAATAACAATTGAACAATCTTGCAATGTATTTTATCGAACTGTTGGCGAGTCTTTCATTCATTGTAGTTTTTACAAAAGAAAAATATAATAAGTATTTGAAGGCTCATAAATTTGAATGTACTAAGAAAGATTCTAGAGGACAGAACTATTATTTTACAATCTGCTTTATATCCTCCTAATTTTCTTTATGGACGTCAAATGGAATCAGATGCTCAAAAATCTTATCAAGACATAGATCATTGTAAGTTTATTTATGTGAAGGTTTAATAACGCCATAACACATTGTCTTGTGGCATCCTCTAATGACATTGTTCATAATTTACTGATCAACTTTTTTCTTCTGAAAATAAAGTGGACTAGTTCCAGAAAAGATCAGACTATTGAAGTATCATTAATAAGAAACAACTAACTTTAGCGTGGATCTCAATGTTAAACTCAAATACAAGTACTAGTATATATATATATCGTGGAGAATGATATAAATTATTTGCACATGCAATTAAATATTTTAAATTCATAGAAGTAAAAAGTAGGAATTTACCGATGCATCGGAAACAGTATCGAAATCGGCAAGAATCAGCGTTTTTAAACTATCAGATATCGGAATTGGGGCACTACTACCGATACATATTTATATGCAGTATTAAGAAAAAAAAATCTAATTTTTTAAAATTTCATTATTCTAAATAATGAACCAATGAATGAATGTGAGAAGAGTAATATAAAATAACCTAGATTTAATTTGTAAAGATTTTACATGTAGGAATATCAGAAGTGCAATAATAATAAACTTTTATAGTAAAATTCAGGTCATGACATGTTCTTGGTCTAAAATCACGTTTATAATTGTCATAACAAGTTATTAAACACAAAAATGGTTTTTAAACCTTCAACAAATCTAGATTTGACTTTAAGATCTTTTAAAACTGTTCACGTTTCTAGAGTATTGTTACGATTCAGAACCATATTCGGCCAATAAATAACCAATACACAAATTGCACACAGAGATAAATTAAAACTCGAGACCACTGTATATATCCCTCTAAATGTATTTGATGTGGCTCTCTAAAACTGACTTGCTAAGGCGGTAAGAATTATGTGGAAAAAAATCCACGTGAAATAGGAATGCTCCCTTGCACCAGTAGTTCCAACATCAGGACTGTCATGTCTCACGCATTTGGCATGATGTTGACATATTCTTCCTTACGTTCAACATGGATGTGAACTGAAGTCCATTAACAACCCACTCGCTTTTAATTAGAAGTAAGTTGGACTCCACTTTGCTTCATATATGACAAAATTAATATTCCACCTCAGTTATTGATGCCCATTTTAGTTATTGATAATTTAATTCGTCAGGTAATATCACATCAAATAATTTGATGATATTTGCGTGTACCTTAAGTTTACTTTTAAAATATAAATAGTAAATATTCAAGTCCATGGGATGACTGGGACATGTTTTATTTAATCCGGAATCTTTTCTTGTTCAATTTTCCAAATTTTGATAATATCTCTGATGGCAATTTTTTGTTCACATTAAACCTTGACTTCCGAAAAGAAAAGGAAAAATTGACTAAGACTAATAGTAGTTATGTGAAGTTTTGGAATTTTAAAGTATCTACAGGCAGGAGAACATGTATTTATAGCCTTTGAAATCCTAAATACGTTGAGTGAACTGCTTTAAATCAGAAAGAGTCAACAGCCAAAAACAGCTGAATATATGATATATTGTTTTTATGTATATCCCAAAAAGAGAGTCGATAAGGAAGCCCTTAAAAGTACTCATAAATAAAAAGAAGAATAAAATTGCAAAAAGTAGCAATGAATTGACAACGTATGAATCTATCTTTTTAATTAAAAAAAAAAAATGTAAATAACTTTGGAAATTAAATTAAATTTATAAGAAATAATGTTTTTACTTCTGTAAGTTAAGATTTCTTTTTGAGAGAGACAGTTCGTGTCACTCTAAAGAACCAACACTGATTATCTAAAGTGGTAACTAATTTTGTCTGCATATTATGACTTGAAAAATAAGGAAAGTGATTGTCATTATAAATAGGAAGACAAAACTAACACGATTTGTTTTTGTACTTGCAAAACCAAAAAGTAATGGAAAAAAATATGGTATATAAGATAACCCTCGAGAATTGATTCATTTTTGAAATTATTGGAAAATTTATGTTTAAAATGTTCTGGAAAATCAAAATTCTTTAAAATGCATGGTAAAGGTTTATTATAGCTTGTCCAACCTGTATATTGAGTGAGAGCAAAGAAAACGCTGGAGCGATACATATTGATTAAAGTTATGGGTTTGGAAGATACAATATCTTGTGATTCAACTATAGAAATGCGAATCTAATATATATTTCAAGTAGTTCTAGAACAATTAATATAAAAAGTAATTGAAATTTTTAAATCGGGAATACTTGATTTACTTCGTGAAACTCATAAAAAGAACTTTCATATTTCTATATTATAGATCTATTAACATTGAGATTTTTAAGGAAAAAACGCTGATACAAGTGTCAAATATTTGTTTTGTTTTCTACAAAAGTGCAAATATATAATAAAATATTTTATTTGAAATAATTGAATTGTTACAAAATAAGCAACTATATTTAGGTCTGGTTCTTGGCGCTAAAGTCAAAATTTTGATTGTTTAGTAGCCTAGATTAGTGTTATGATAATGAAGTTTTTTTTTTTTCCTCAATTCATCGGAGCTACCTGCACACTTAAAAGCGTCATCCTATTTTTTTAATATATTAGATTAGCTTAAACAAAATTACCTGCTGTGCATCTTATTTGTCACCTATTTAACGCTTTATTGTTAACATGGACTCACCAAATCCCAGCAGAGAACCAACAGTAAAAAACAGTGGGATTCTTATGGCAAATCACTATCAAATAATGCCAAATTGAATTCTTAACACTTAAAGGCAAAACTAGAGATGTTCAAAATGCTATTATAACAGAATGTTCCCTCCCTTAATACATGTTTCTATTTACCAGAAAGTAATTTACTACGGAGAGATAAGTGTTGGTCTAAATAAAGGTAGAATAAGGTCAAAATCATTACTTTATTCAATTATAATTGGTTGATAATTATCAGCTACCTGCCAAGAGGGTGTTTAAGTGTTTGTAAAGGAGGGGAAGGAAATAAATTTATTTTACTGCTGTTTTTTCTTCATTTCCTTATCTACATAGCCGGTGTCAATCCAAAATAAAATTATTGTCAATTGATAAATTACACTAATAAGTAATGTCTTATGAAATGCAAGTTTATTCCTTTGATATAGTATGAATTATGCTTTTGATTTAGTAACTATACGACTGACTTATAACTACGTTGTCAAAATCAAGGCTGAATAAGGTCAAAATAAAACAATAGGCACTAGCAAACTAAAAAATATATGTTCTCTGCAAGGTAGTGTGACTCTCTGTCGCTTGGCCTAATATAAGTATTGATTGCTTGAAGGCGCTAGTGTTGTGTAATATTACATCAACTGTTGTGTGCTCCGGTGAATTCTTTAGCTTTAACAATTAATAAGACTTATAGTTAATAGTTATACAACTTATACTTATTAATAATATTTCATATTTACAAATTCCAATATTGCGATATTTGTAAGTTGTAACATAGTAATTATTATAATCTATTTTGTTGTCCCCTGGTGCTCGAGTGGAGGATCATTGGGATTTCCTTCAAATGAAAGTACATTTCTTATATGGCGGATTGCTCTGAGACGAGAATACGTTAATGGTTCACTCTGGAGGTCATCGCCATACTCTATGTTATGTAAACAACACTTCAAGCTAGAAGAGTTATAATATAACTCTAGCTTTTGTGGTAGAAAAATGATATTAGTATATGAAACGAGATGCGGTCCCATCCCTTTTCCTTGGTTACAAGCAAGTAAAAATCCACTTGAAGAAAATCTTCGTTTGTTCAACATCGAAAATGGGGCAAGTTTAAGGTCTTTAAATCATCATAAGAAATTTTAATTTATAAACCCATACTCTTTTATAGAATAGTAACATAATCATCGATGATAACAGCATAATTATGATTCCTGATCAATAGTTGGATGTGTTAATGCAGTAAGTACAGACTGAGAACCTCAACGAGGGTCTTAGAAGTGGTACACAAAACGAAGATAACCAATCAGATCCGTTGACCAAAAATTAACAATATGTTCAAGCTACATGGTACCAAGGAATGCCTCCTTCGAACTATGTTTTTGACCCAAAACTTTGTTTAAAATGCACCGTACATCAGTCGAAAAAGTCTTTTAAACATGGTTGAACTTTATGTATTATCAATTTTAGGAAATTGATTTGTTCTTTCCCAATGACATCATACACCTCTACATGCCTGAGTACTTTAAGTAGAAAATCCCAAATAAAAGAATGATCTTGGATGCCACTGACTTCAAAATCAAAAAACCAAGTAATGTTGCAGATCTAAGAGCAATATGGAGTTCCTACAAGAACAGTAATACATATCACCTGCTTAAGGTACCTCCTGTAGTGATCGCCAAATAATCGAAATATTATGCCTATTTATGAAAAAAACAACTGAGTTTCGGGGATACACTCATGATTTATGGTGCAGGATTTATTTACCAATCAAAATGTTACAGTGAACAGTCGGCTGGTATGACAGGAATTCATCAACTTCCAGGGGCAATATTCATTAATGAGAGAAAAATTACTTCTAAAAGATTACATTTTGAGAAGACGATAGTACTGTCCAAGACTTATAAAATCTTTGAAGGAGAACTCGACCGCCATAAAACTTTCTTTGGTAGGACAGATTATTTATGGGTTTATGTTAATTATGTAAAACTTTAATAACATAGGGAATTTAATTTAGCAATGACATTTAAAAAAATTGTTATTAGTTATTAACAAAAAAATTAATAAATTAGGGAATAGTTAATTTGAAGTACATGCAGAAAAAAAATAATAAGTAATATCTCAAATAATATTTTACAATTATAAAGTCTCTTCATGGTGTAATATATCACAGTTAACTTTCTTCATAGAGAAGTCAGTAAGGTAAAGTGTATGTAAGTAAAATTCCAAATAATCAACTTTATCAAACTAATAATCCTCAAGCCTCGAGATGAAATGACCCTACATAGAACATTACACCACCTATACCATGGAAATCAAAATGTTTTGTCATCGTTGATTTGATATATATTAACAAAATGTTATTATAAAATTTGATGAGAGGAGGTGGTATATCCTCATTAAAGAATTTAATATTTAAAAAAATTTCCTCAACATAAGTATCTTGAAATGGTAAGATTACAAAAAAATATTTTAATTTCCTTGCGGCTCGTAGCTGACCTTGAATTTGGTAGTTATAATTGTTCTTTATTTTTAACTTAATATCGCCATCACAAATCTAAAAAAAAGGAAATTTAGATCCTAGATCAATTTTATCATAACGTATTGAATAAGGGCATTTCACCTCCATGATTGAGTCTTCCACAAGTCCATCAGGAGATGTAGCCAAAAAGGGATATTGAATCCATAAAAAGCTTTCATTTTCCAACAATTTTTTTTTTTAATTGCGTAAGTTTTTTTACCAGAAGACTCATGTGCGCCTTTCCATGAGAAATAGCAGCAGATATATATATATACCTATATATTTGTAATATATTGAATCTTCCAGTTTGGTAAGACATGACTTACATATATCACCAAATTTGGAGGTAGTAAATCTACCTCGTTCTGTTTTCCATGCTGGAGACGATGCATGTAATCGATTATTTTTCACAATTCTTATGATATCCTGATCAGATGCTTTGACACAGTCATTCATCCAATTTTGGTTAAAGGTGTGGGTCAAATAATCGTGATCGAGGATGTCTGATTTTATACTTGCAGACCGAAAGCTATACTTCCATGTTGTAATTAATAGAAAATTCAGGATGGTCGTTTTGTACTCATTAACAAATTTAAGTCTGTCGCGGAAATGCTCAGGTTGATGATCATCACCATTTTGGACGCCTGAAATTTAGTTTTTGTACAGTTACAGTAGGATATACTAATATTTTTCAAACAAACCTCGGTCTTATCCATTTCTAATCAAATATGTAAAAAGCTGTTATAATCCTCATCATCACTCTGCAAATCCACTTCATTGTCCTAATTTACGAAATTGTTGGCAATTTTCAATAATATTTAAACAAGAGATACAATAAACTTAAATCAATTAATTTGATATTAGCAACAACCAATGTTTTTTTAAAAATAAATAATTGCGTTTCTACTGCTAACTTAATAAAAACAATGATACGTTTAAATAAAAATAATAATATATAATAAATTGAAACGGATTTTAGGATACAAAAATATGTTTAAAAGGACCATCTGAATATCATCATGGATACATTCAATATCAAGATAAAAACTAATAATCAAATTGATGAATATAAGTCCTGAATATCTGATTTAAAAATGCCAGAAAATTTATAACAAAATATTAAAAGATAGTTATTTCTTTCCATTGCACAATAGATCAGAGGGCTCCGATAAATATAGTATTTAGATTTCTATAAACTGTATGAGGATAAATTGATGGTGACTTTTGTCGTTGTCTTTATTTAGGAGTACGAAAGTAATAATCCTCAATAAAAATGATCTTGACTTTCATGAAAAGAAATATTGGTCACATTCCTCAACTACAAGTGAATGAGTAGTTCATAAATGGACTATATTCTAATTATCTTGAAAAATCATTATCCAAAAGAATGTACACTCCTCATCTTGGTAGTCAGTCCTTGGTTACTAAACAAACCAAACAGATTCTGAAGATTGAACTGAGCATCTAAATAAGGATGTGGAGAGCCAGTCCATACTTATCTAGAAACTCTTTCTGAAGAAAATTTGGAAAACGGAGTCAAGGAAAGGAAAGATGGATTCGTTTTAATGAATTTAAATCCATTAGAGGACTACTAAAGAGGAGGACTTCATACATTTCTTATTTCTTATATATTCTTGAAATTAACTTCTTGGGTTGTCCGACTCATCTTTGAAAGAACTACTTTACGTCAAGGAATACTTTTAATTTTATTATCACTTAATAATATCACTTTCATAACTTCTCAAATAATTATGAGTACTTGAGCTCACTCTCTCCCTCATAGGCTAATGTTCAAAGGATTGTAGGGTATGCTAAATCTGTCTATGATTCGACAATAACGGAAGATACAATTAGGCAGAATTCATCCGAGAGAGCTTTTTTTTTAAATCTTGAAAATTCTCAAAGTTTAGGGATTGAAGCAATGGAGCGTAATATTCTTACTGTCCTTACCTCCATGAAAACTTAGACTCAATATTAAACCAAGATAATTTCTTTTTTCGGTTGATGAGATCTAGAAGAAAACATCACCATCCCCGTCCCTGGCACATGAAAATGAAGAATTCACCATCATATTGTGAGGAGGCACCCGAAGTGTGCAAAAAATGAGTTAGAATTTTGAAACTGCTAGACACTTGGCTGATAATAATTAGGGAATTCCTCTGTGGAGTAGTGGAAGGAAATAAATTTATTTCACAATTTTAGATACCCACAAATTACCTCTTATTCAATAGTCCTTGTAGTGACTACGGGAAGCTCTTAGTACTCAGCATTCTTTCGTTGATAGTCCTTTTGTGAGAATACTTAAAGAGTTATTATTATTGAACATAGGAATTACAACACACAACATAGGGGAAAGCGTTAATTTTATCCAGAAAATCGCCACACGAAAGTCTAGCCATGCATTTTGCTTTGCTAATTGCCAAGGCTCTCATCGCATCAAAGCTAACTAAGCGTGAAAATATTTGCAGGTTAGATTTAAGGTCAATAATTATATCTGCCTCTACGAGATATTCTTCTTTTTATATCAAAATCCCAAACTTGGATGGTACATCCTGGGTCTACGCCCATCAGATGATTTGGTATCGCATTTCTGATTCCCTCCGATACTATTCGACATTGAAGAGGATCGTCCTACGGTATGAACCATGTATATGAAGAGATCAAAGTTTTAAATGGAGGATTTTTTCACCAGTTGTATATTATTTCATTTTTGTTATTATTAATTAGTTACTCGATACTTGTATTGTTGTTAGGTCTTGGTTAGGTAGTCTAATTTTATACTATAATGCTTATTTATGTTTTTATAACGCAATTCTTCCTAACATTTTATATTGTTTTAATTCTGTATGTGCATTATGAGAAATATAAATAAACACCCTATAAAATAATAATAGTTAATAAAATTAAAGAGCTGTAGCTAGTAGTCGACCGGATTATCATAACTATTATTTAGGGAGTGGTATTATTTTTTTGCAATGTGGAGCTACTCATTGTCGCCATGTTTACAAACTAATACAAGTAAAGGTTCGACAGAATTGGCAGTCCTATCCATATTGTACCAAAGGAAATCAAGGACAGAGTGAGAACGCTAGCAGACTACAAGAGTCTGAAAAAATATGTTAAGCGACCGATTCAACGTTTTCCAACACTGAACTAAATAGCAACCTCAATTCTTCATCATGTTTTACACTAAGAACAGTTTAGAGATACTGGCAAGGTTTCCCTTAATGAAAGTAGCAGGTCCCTCACAAACACGAGGAGGAAGAGATTTACAGGAGTCCCAATGGGTATGAACGCGTCGGGAGACAATTATTGCAAGAGAGTAGACATTGCATTTAGGAGACATATATTTATGAAGTTCGAAAAAAATTGCAATTTTTTACCCTCCGCCCCCCTTTTGGGGTTGTCCAAAAAACTTATTACAGCCCTCCAATTACCGTTTTTAAAATTTTAAATCCTCCGTGGATTATATATTTATATTTTTTTGGAATTTTTATGAAATATTTCAAAAATTTAAATCTTGGCTGCACTGTATAACATATAGAATGGTTCTCTAGTATTAAGAAAAACTCCTTTTTGGTGAGGGGAAGGGTAGAACCCTTCCAGTCTCCTGAGGGATGCTTCTGCTAATATACTTCATATTAAAAGATTTTTTTCATCAGTGAAGCATTGATAATTTCTGCATTTAGTGAACTCGGCATTGTCCCTAACCCTCATAGTGAAAAATCTTTAAAATTGGTACCCCCCTCCCTGTCAACTGGACGTAATAAATGTATGACCTTTAGGTGGATCAATAATATTTTCTTAAGTAGTTAACACAATATAATGGGTTAGGGAAAGGATTGAGAGGAGTTTGAGGAAAACTTTAATCAAGTTATGAAATATGTATGGTATTCGAGCGGATCCATCGAAAGTATCAGTAATAAGAGTTTTTCTCCTCCTGAGCATATTTCTGATTTAAAATCCTACTTTGGAATGGCAAATCGGCAAAAATTTACCTACTAAGGAGAAGTTTAAGCGTATTTACGGATCATTAACCATTAATAATAATAATTAACGGTAAATATATTGATTTCTAATGATAGCCCTAGATTACAAAGGTTAATGGATAAATTAGCTACCTTAACGTTTGAAATTGATTGTATCAAAGGTAAATCTCATTGTATATCTGATGATAAAAGATACTTTCAAGAAAATTCCTCAATAATATTATGTAAATCTATAATCAAGAGTCTGGGATCATGTATCCAAAGTGTCCACAGCAGTCATCGAGGAATGAATAGAATAGTGGAGAGGATTAGATCTTTTTTTTATTGGCCAGGATTCTCGAATGAGATGAAGCAGGTAGTTCATGTATGTGAACAATGTCAAAACTACAGTGCAAGTCTAACCGAGGAACCACTGATGAAGTCAGATAAGCGTTTTTGTCTGAAAAATGAAGTGTTTTCGTCCATACGAATCTACTTCAGCAGAGCTCTTTGAATATTATAGCCGTTTTTTTTCATGTATACGTTGATAGATACAGTGGGTGGGCATCATTTACACAATATAAAAGATCATAATGCTCAGAAGATATATTCAATTATCTTAAAAGTCATATGTTGATTTTTGATAAACCAAATAGAATTAGGAGGGCGGTGTACCACAGTATAAGTTTGTAGTGTTTAAGGAATTTTGTGAAAGTTCTAATATAATCCATGATACATCTATAGCTCATAGTCCCCAAAGCAATTCAAAATCACAAGCTGTGCTCTTAATTCTATGAAAAGATTCGTGAAAAAGTAATCGAAAAATTGAAAGTTGGAGATAGACAACTTTCAGAGTGCTTTATTGCTATGGTGAAATATTCCCAAACAAGATGGACAATCGCCAGCAGAATGGTTTTTAGGAAGGAAAATGAGAAAATTAATTCCTGCGCATAAATCCCAAAACGATCGTATTAGGGATTATAAATTTAAGGATTCGGCAAATGTATGACAAGTATTCAACGAGAAATCTAAAGGCAAGAGAGATGGAAGATTAATACTCCAGCCTCAATTGAAACGTGTGAATTTAATTAAAAGTTCAAAATCAAATTACAAGATAATGGGATACTATGGGCATCATCTAATTAGTAGGGGAAAACAGGAGCTCCTATATTGTCCATGGAACGAATGGAGCAACTTACTTGAGAAACCAAAATTCTTAAAGAAACGTCGTATTAAAAATCTAGAAAATACATCAGCCGAAGTCAGGGCAAACCTCAAAAGTTGCATCGTTTTAGGACTTAAAAGCTTCAAAGGGGGAGTTGTAGTATTCCCAAACCATTTCTGTTTCATCACTAATGTTTGAGTATTTAGTGAGATATTTCTATCAATAAATCAGTATTACTTTGAAATTATTACTCGCACGTTGTCCAAGTCTTGTTTATTTAAAAGTATAGAAAACTGTGCTTTAAGTTTAAGTCCTTGTTCAACTAAAAGTGTAATTGAAGATCAATATTGGAGTAATTCTTGCCCATGTCCTTGCATGTTACAGAGTGAGATTTGTGGTTAATGCTTCATCTCGTAGCTGCTTGGAGCTAATATAATGATTAGGTATGCCCCCGTTAATTTTTAGTTAATTTTTCTTGCTATACTGGTAAGTCATATTATTAAGCAATTAAAATGTTTCTTTGGATTTATCTACATATTTTATGTTATTGAATAATAATCCATAAAACAGTTCTTATAATTCTTTATGACAACCATTATACAATTGTTTTCAATTAACTCTTTTTATTTCATAACTATTGTACTGATAGAAAAAATAAATCTTACTTAGGGGGGGGAGTGAGTGAAAAAAGAGCCTTGATAATGTTATAGAACATAGCGACCGATATGCGAAAAAAAAAACCAAAAAGGTGACATTGTAACAATTTATATTGATTTTTGAAGAGAAAACATCTCATTATAAAGTAATAACTTTTGTGCATGCTCATCAAAGATAATTTGTTATGGAGTTATAAGTGTTATTCTTGAAATAAGAGTAAAATTAAGCATCGACATCGGAGTAATTCCAACTTATGTCCTTACTAATTATTATGGGGTGGGATTTTTCTTTGTGTATTCCCTTCATGTCATAGCTGCTCGCAGTTAATCTAGTATAATGTCATTGGAACTAAGCTGATTTTCTCTCAAACATTCTTTAAATTGTCAAAATAACTACGTCATTTTCCAGTTTTTTTCAATCTTACCAGGAGGTCATACTTTCTACAACTCTATTCCTTGTCTAAGGGGAACGCAATTTATTATAAATATAAGTACATATTAGTTATTTTTTAAATTCATTCATTAATAACAACCGTTGGAAAGTCACGTTTTTTCTTGACTACACGTTGAAGTTGTAGGATACTGTTGACACTTCTAACTTTAATAATAAATTTAATTGAAATAAATCACCTGACATTGGCTTAACAGTTCATATTTTTGTGAACATTAGTTGTAGAATATCCCTTATATTATACGGTACATAATGTGACTACATATATCAATATTTCTATTTATAAGATATGTAATATAGCATTATTTATAATTACTAGCATGAATTGATGAATATTTTTGTTGCTATAATTTGCATGCTAAATTGAAGGGAAATATTTATACAATTGCATCTATGTACATATACATACAAATTTAATTATTTTGCAGATAAAATTTTGTAAAAAAAATCCGAATTTTATGGATTCGGTTCGTCTCGGTGCTGTTAGGGCAGTAGATGAGTGCCAACATCAATTCCAGTCACGTCGTTGGAATTGTTCAACCTTAGAAGATATTCTGAAGCAAAATTTTCAATTTATTGAAAAAGAATTGGGAAGTCATAATACTAAAAATCAAAAGGAATTGATTGTAAATCGAAATAAAACAATCTTTGACATTGATTTTGTTACACATGTTAATCAAAGAATATATCGAAGTAAGAGACAAGGGAACAATATATTGATTAGAGGTAAGATTATTTTTATTCAGATGTAACTTTTTACAGCGTAAACAAATAAAATTTTGTGCCTTTTTTTCTCCTCCTATTTACCAGTTGTCGAACGGTGGGGTTTTCAGATAATGCTGTTCCAGATGTTGTAATTGAGAAACTAGCTACATAATTTTTTCGAACTTTATCTTCATTTTTTAGTATTAATCTCGTTTATAAATATACGACTATGTACACAAACTTTGCATGCTTGAACTATCGATCAATAATTTTTTTCGACGATATCAATTAATACGATAAAGAAATACTATTTCCACTTTGGAGAAACTTTCTTAAATAATAAATATCTTAAAATACTTAAGCTTTCATCAGACTATTTGATTATACAATACAAATTTATAATTATTGTTCAGCAATATCTGAACACCCACCATATCCACCATTTTTCTTTTTTATCTCATTTTTCATTGACATTAATCTTATGTGATATTTATTTGTGAATTTTAAAAAGGGAGTTCAGATTTATTTCATCTATTTTAATTTTTATAATATTATTAAAATAATTATAAGTTGTAAAGTAAAATACCGTAGGCAATTATATCTTATTCAAATTACGATTATAAATAAATATTTATGAAAATATCAATGAGCTTATGCCAAAGCAAGCCCATTGTAATCCTGAGTAACGGCATATCTACTGATACCAAGCCATTATAATATCATAAACTTGCTCCTTCACTTTTTACTAATGTATGACTGGCTTTGCGAAAAAAAACTACATGAAATCATCGCTAAGTCCCTCCTCCCAGCAAGATGGTATATACTCTAATTGTACATAAATTTTTTGAGGATTTTTCATTGCAGAGAATACATTTTATAACTTTTTTAATTAATTAAAAAGACACTTTTACTGCACCAGTTTTAGATAAACCCTGATACCTATAAGATAATCTTGACGCAAGCATTTTTGCTTCAAGACAACTCGCTGCTTGGCTATTCCATCGAGCACAATTTTTGTAAATTTATACAATATCATAAATATAATTTATTATTTTGTTAAAGGATTGAAATTATCAAAATAAATTTAAGATATTTTCCAAAAATATTATTTTCTAGTTGTCTAGATCAACAGTTATCAATTGATGGTCACTGGACAACTCATCTTTCGAATAAAATCGGGTCATTACTATTAATTTACTAGCATCCTCACACTAAAAATCTTTTCTTTTTTAGTCAATGACGGCAAAATTATTTTATTTTTTGGAATATTGTTGTACCAGACAAAGTTACCATCTCTTCGTTGGTTTATGAATCTAAACTACAATATGCCTTTCAAAACCAAGTATGTTTCCATTGAGATTCTTAAAAAAGGATTTCCACACGCTTAAATTTATTAAAAATGATACATATACTGCCTGCAACAGTTTTCTGTTAGATATACCCTGGTACTATTACAGGAATCGTAACGCAAGCACTTTAGCCACTAGACATCTTGCCACCAGATCATTCTACAGAGTTTTTTTATTCAAAAATATGTTTTATACTTGATTATTATTATTAGTTTTTGATACATTAAATGACTTGTAATTTATCGACTTAATAAGTAACTTTTATTACTTATACTAGCAGTAGTATCTAGCATTGCTTGGAGTAATTAGGTGTCGGCTAAAAGACAAATTTTTCGTTAATAATATAGAAGGTAACTCCTCCAAAATCCTCAGTGTTAAGATTGGTTCACTGAGGAGTGCAAAACAGTTTGCGGCGCTCTTTTTTTTTCTTGTATGCTACATAATATACTAAATAGGCAACTTTAACATGACAATATATATTGATACATTCCCTGCCTACGATTTATATAAATCTTCTAAATGTTTTTGAAAATTACAAAAATAATCTCTTGTGCAGTGGAATGAAATCTTGATAATTTAAGTTATTGTAGTGTATGTTCAATCATTTATAAACGAATGATACCTCACTTGTTGTACTTAGCTTATCATCTTAATTGTGGATCTGTTTGTTACCTAAATTTACAGTACCTTTTTTGTATATGATTTGCTTGATCATAATTTATTACATTAAGTAATGGCGTAAGACATAATAGTTCATGGAATGATTGTAAAATAGATAATCCAAGCAACACTTCCTAATTTTAGTATTACTAGGTTTAGTAATTGATAAAAATAAGTAAAATACTTCATGTAATTTATACATCTTTTATTTTGTATCAAAAGTATATATAGAACAATTCATGTGGTTGAAAAATAAATTTATATTTTTATTATGTAATGAAGTCAACTTTTCGAGGAATTCTTCTATATATATACTTTTTTTAAATTATATTTATTTAAAACGGTATGAGGAAAAAATGTCAATGTGGAATGGAATGGAGAAAAAAGGAAAAGTGTCTTTGTGGAAAAAATGGGAAGAATATTTTAAAATGATATAATACTGATCACCAATATAATATATATTAAAATAAAAGAAAAATAAACAAACACGATAACACTTCCAATGCAAGAATGACCCTTAATTCTCCGTTATGAAATATAATAACATTAGATATGATGGATTATTCATATTGGACAAAACTCTGGGATTGACGGAAAAAGCATTAGCAAAATACTAGGCAAAAGTAGCGATTTCCACTTCATTATGCTCTAGGACGTGGCAGGAGAAGAGGTGGTTGGCTGTGCTACGACAAACCACTGCGAGGATTCGGGCAGGTAGTCTAAGGTCGATCCGTTGGAGAGTGCGAGGAAAACTGTAAAGCTCAGTACAGCAGGAACAAACTGAAATTTCAATAGAACGATAGTGTTTGTCGCTTCATATGATTATGAGCATTGATGAATATTCTATGTCCTGCCAGTATGATAAAAAAACAAACCGAAAATTAACGTGGTAACCATCGCAATTTGAAGAATGTTTGAGAGTAGAGCAGCTTAGCTCTCATGAAGTTTTATTAGATTAGCTGTGAGCAGCTCTGAGAGAGGTAGAAAGAAAGAAAACACAAATCAGGAATCAGTTCCTGAACAGCAGCAAGTCTTCGGGAGTCCTTATTTCTTCCTTAAATCACTAGGTTAATAAGTATCTATTTCATTGTCGTCATATGGGATTCAAGATGTCAAATTTTACTCCGAAATAGCAAGTGTATTTCCTTAGTTATAGTGGTGGAGGATATCACCCTCCTTAGGGAATGACTTTAATGAGAGGAAAATGAAAAACACCAATCTGATCCCTCATTAATTTGGATGGGCCATTCTGACCATAAATTGCATCAATAAAGGATGTAATAATCTATGTTGGTGGATACATTTCAGGATAATTATTCAACGAGTTTTCCTAATTTACATATTTCAACTTATAGGATTATATCTACGATATTTTTATATATGGTCAAAGGCGTTGCTATTTTTGAGGGAGAGTTATCATCATAAACGTACGAAGATATGTCATATTCTATTCATATATAGCCTTATAGAGTTATAGGTATTTCCCAGTGGTTCGGAGGGATGGGTTTCCTCCCCACAAATGAAATCAGCCTGTCAATGACTACCCCTAAGTCATTTTCCTTATCCCATTCATTCCAAACCTTACTTTGATTCTTTGACCCGAAGACCTTTTAAAACCCAACGTTCATATGGCAACTCCTTTTGTCGTTTCCTTTACTGTTGATTCATTATTGACTCGGCATAAGCCTCATATTAATATATTTTATGAGTCGCAAGGTATTGATTAATAATCTCCTAATAATTTAAATTTGGCATTACAACTTTTTCAAATAGTATAGAATTAAAGGTTAAGGAAAAACGAAAAGTCCATTCTGAAGGTTATCAAATTATGTTATTTATGAGCTTCTTAATTTGAAGTATTGTATTAAGATGATTAATACATTTTAGATTTAGTGTTTCTGAAATCTTCCTCTAAAATAATGGACACTGTGACTGTTCAATTTAATTGCTTGCTCGAACTCCATATAGTTATTAAGAAACTTACCGTGACTTTGCTTCATCAATATTTCAAGAAAGTTAGATGCCAATTCAGTATCCAACTACTGAGAAATATGGATACCTATTATAAAAGATCGTAGCAATGGGATAGAGTCCAATTAAATGAAGGGTATTGTAATTTTAAAAACCGTTAATATTATATTAATTCAATTGTTATATTGTTAAAATTTCATGTTGGTTGTGTGTGACAGTTATTGTACAATAAAGTTTTTTTTAATAATTTAATTTTTAATTTTATTATATAAAACATTACATAAATTATTACTTTCAAGGCTCTCCATTTTTGCTAGGAAATCGATGAAAAGGAGCTCTTTAACATTTTTTCAAGAAACTTTTCCAATTTTACAATATACAACTATTCCTGTACATGGTTTCTATTTTTTAAAAGAAATAGACTATTACAAAATTTTGTCTAAAATGAATTTAGAAGATTTATACTGATAATTATAGTCAGTTATATTTATATTGTTTATAAATATTTACATTAATTTTATAAATCAAAAATATTCCAATGTAAGACTTGTATCTCACTCCTTGTTTAAAAATTCAAATAAAACTATTTATTTATGTCATCATTCAATGTATTTATGAAGGACTATTAAACAGTTAACATATTTTTCCTTCGTTATTATTAATAGAAAAAGGTGAGGTTCTGAGATTTCGTTGACTTAAAAAATTTCCACTCATCCATATATCTAGTAATTCATGTATAATGGTAATGCTCTGAACTAAGGTATGGAGAGTGTTGATCTTATGCACAAGAAACTGCTGTTTACAGTTTATCTATCGAATCCTAAGTCATCAATACTTTTTTTTAAACATAATTTGCGTTCATACCTTTAATAATTAGTTCTTCTTAATTGAAAAATTGTTATTACCAAGAATCGGATTCAATATTGTGAAACACCATAAATAATTTATATTGTCATCGTTGAGACAAACAAATTATGAAAACGTTATTGAAATTTTTATTCATGTCATATATTTACTCGAATTTCATATAAACATAAATGAAATTGTTTACTGTAGTAGTTAAAAATAGATCTTATGTTAATTTGATAGTTTGTAGTCTTCCTTTACGCATGTTAAAATAAAAAAAATGTTATTGTATAATACCACTAATACATATATTTTCAAAAAAAAAAAAAAAAATCAATTGTGTTTATTCAAATGCTTTTTTCATTGTACTTACCATTCCAATATTAGTTATTTTTCCATTGAAGAAAGTATAGTTTGTTTAAAATAAGAACAAATATAAAATTAATCAACAATATTGTATTTCAAAATTATTTAATATTTATATAATAGCTTTTAAAGTGTAATTTAATTGATAAATATTACTTGATCGCTGATAATTTATTTAAAAATATATGGAGTTACGACAAGGATTCAATATTTTTGTATGCCATCTTTGTAATTATAGAACTATAGCCCAGAAAATGTTCAAAGTAGAACAACACAGTAAAACCCAAATTCATGAAAGGAATTTGAAACTGTATACAATTCATATAATTAATTCCAACTATGAATATTCCAATTTTACAGAAGATATAACAAAAAGGCTTGTCTCCTGTATTATTCCACTCCATATCGTTGATCATCCAAATTTTGTTAAGTTTATGAATATTTACATTGGAAAAGTAATTCCCTCTCGCTTCTCAATCACTAAGTGAATGGAGTCTCAAAGTAAAGTACTGTTGACCAAGATTTTAAAAAACTTGAGGGGAAGGATATATTTCTTGCATTGGAGGAAACTACTGACACTCGACAGCGGTCCACGACTGCAGTGTTGGTTGGTTCTTTATATGATTATTTTTTGGGTCGTCCTTATCTCATTAATTTGGAAGGTATCCAATGATTACAAGTGTTGTTGTAAAAAGTATCAGCAACGTTCTTGTCTCTTATTTCAGAGGCGAAAGACTGAAGGTTTTCATTACCAGCGGAGCTTCATATTGTATTAAAGCACCCGAAAACCTTAAACAACATTTTCCAATTATGTTGCATATCACTTGTTTTGCTCATAGGCTGAAGAGAATAGCAACACTTTGACCTGATTTCTTTTAGAATACAAACACTATCATCAGTGCCGTATGTCAGGAAGATTTTTCGGTCCGCTTTACAAGGGTGAACGGTTGATTTTCAGTGGTGAACGTGGGATATTTAAACAGGGCAAATGCTACAGCATAGATTAAATCTTGCAAGAATATCGTCCAATGGACTGTCTGACCATTATTTTCTTCAGGCAAACATTGGGAAAAATAAAATGAAAAGGAAAAACTCTAGACGGAAAGTCAATGCCGACCTATTCATAAAAGAAGGAGTATAATGGAGTATAAAGTGCACGGTGCAAGAATGAGAGAAAATTTTTGAACTATACAACTAAGTCAAACAATTTAAACCTCCTTAAATATTTTTAAAATAATAACGGATGAAGATAATGAACGAGATTATAATATACCATGACACAGTTTCCCGCTCAGTCTCAACTCTGGTTCTGGTCTGGATGTCCTTCCGCTTTAGCTCCCGCCCGGTAAGTATCGGGTCACCCAGCTGGCTCGTGAAGACGACAGGGTACTCTAGGCCTCCGTCCACAAACTCCATCTCCTCAGTCTTGCTCTTCTCACCTCCCTGGACATTGTTGCTAGTCTCAGAGTTCTCTGCAGAGGGAATATTGTTGTTAATGACTACAGAGAGCTGCTCAGGAGAGAAGATTGGCCCGATATGGAGATTAGGAAGTCTTATTCCATGAGAAATCCGTCCGCTGGGGTAATTTGATGAGTTGCCATTATTTTCTGTGTCTGCAGTAACTTTCTCTTCAGCAGAAACGGACTTTTCAGATCTTGGTTCAGGCAGTAAGGCCTCAACTGGAGCAGGGTCATCGGGACAGGAGGAGGCAGTGACTGAGGATGAGGATGTAGCAGAGGAAGTTTTCTTAACAGCAAAGTTCAATGTTTTCTGCTTCTTATCATCAATTTTCACTTGATACTTGCAGCTGGGGTCATTCTTATGGAGTTTAACTTTGTGATCATTAAAGTTGTCCTTCTGTATTTCCTTCTGACAGATAGAACAAATCACCAACTCTCTGTTAAAATGCGTTTTCCGCTTCCCGTGATACATTTCTGATAATTAATAAATTACTGCAACAATCCACTCTAAAAGTACATAACTATTATTTATGTACCTTTTAAGCAGTAATAATTTAATTTATCTTGTATTCAATGAAACAAATTCTCACGCTCTTAAATATTTCAAGAGTACTCCATACGAAAAGTGTTGTGTGCGTCTTTTTTTTTTTTTGCCTGTAAAGTACTTCACATTTGCAACCAGTAACGTTAAACGTAATATCTAACTCAAATATCCGCTCAATGTGAAGTACTTTAAATCCATACGAAAAATGTTGTGTGCGTCTTTGTTTTTTATTTTTGGCTGTAAAGTACTCTTGAAATAATTGCAGTAATTTATTAATTATCAGAAATGTATCACGGGAAGCGGAAAACGCGTTTTATATTCAAAGGTTCAATCAATTATATTTATAAAATGACAGGCAATATTTGAAAGAGATATTATGGTAAATTACAGGAATTGAATTCAAACTTCTGTGATGAATTGAGATACCCGAGAGTGTTAACTGTAGTTTAAAACCTCCGTTTTATCTATCTGACTTAATTTGGCCCCAATATTGTCTTAGAAATATAATTTATTAATTTACTATTTCTATAAATGTGCCGGTGAATTTTGGCCACTTTAAGTACAATTTGTGGTGCCTCCAAAGGATTAATCAGAATCATTTTTCATTTAAATGAACTATATTTGTTGGAAAATGTATTCCATGTTCAATTTTGAGAAAAATTATCTAGCTTCCTTTTGGGTGGACGTGCTACAAATATGTAATTTTATTATAATGACTCAGTACTATTATGAGTTGGTCATAAGTTACATATATATAATAGATTTTACTAATTAATTATGACTTAATTCATCTATATTTACATACCTATATGATTGATGGACGGTTGAGTAAGGTTTTTTTTTTTTTTGGTCCGCTGAAGCGGACAAAGCACAAAACTGACGTACGGCCCTGACTATAATCTCTGAAGTGAATATTTATTTTTTAAATTCAGGTGATCTAAAACCATTGACTTGAACTTTTCACAATTAATGTCTGTAGATGATAGGGATACATCAAATTTAGTAAATTGGCAC
Organism: Lepeophtheirus salmonis; assembly: GCF_016086655.4. Lineage (NCBI taxonomy): Eukaryota > Metazoa > Arthropoda > Copepoda > Siphonostomatoida > Caligidae > Lepeophtheirus > Lepeophtheirus salmonis. The sequence goes on along the minus strand of NC_052142.2, from coordinate 4,937,199 downwards.
CATAAACTATCAATCACGATATAAAAACACTTCTATCGATAAATCTTATTCCGAGAGAGTTCCCAACGTGATGTCGTACATAAATACACCACACAGGCTCACGTCAAGAATATTATAATCCAATGGAACATTTGTATTAACTATGAGGATAGTTGAATGATTTCATAATCTTCTAATTATAATGATATTAATAAATAATTAAAAATTGTTACTTTAATTTTAAATAATACATACCTATTACATTTTAAACTATCATTTTATAACGATTCCATTATGAAATTTAACAACTTAAAAATATAAGGAATTAATTGGATAAAAACTGAGTATATAATTATAATAATACTTGTATGATTTATGATAACATTTACCAATTAATTTACCAATCTTCATAAATCAATGTTCCATTTCACTATCATAATATCCTTGACATGCCCTTCAGTCAAACAGGACCTTTTCGGTATATCTATGTCTGACATAATATTGAAAATTCTCTCACAATCACAGTTAACAATAAGAGTGTTTTGTATGTTAAAAAATAGGTATCGTGATTGATGGTTTCAGGAGCCAATTCTCTCAATTCAGTGTATCCTTTGTTTTTCTCTATCACCTCCAGACATTAAGTTTTGAAAGGTTCAAGTGTAATATCTTGGCATAAATTTTTAACGATAGTTACACTTGTGAGTAGCGGCAATCTCTTTTCCAATGCTTTAATGGCTACTTATATTGGATTCAAATTGTTTTGAATAAACACTATTTCTGACAAAAGTGACTCATTCTTCAAAACATCTTATACTTTTTTTATTGCATCATTATTTTCATCCATACCATTAATACACTGTTTGACTGAAATTGAAGTGATTGGCATAGTATTCCACTGCTATAAGCCAAAATCCCAAACGCATGAGGATAGGCATTGGTAGGATGGGAACTTCGCATAAGACAGTAAATTTACGTGTTCTTTCACCTAAATTAAAAAAAATACTTTCTTCACTTCAGAGATGAGAGTCTTTGTATTTTCGAAATAATCAGGACAGAGCGTTGCTATTCTGTTCAGTGACCTACAACATCATTGGAAAATGTTGTTCAAGGTTTTCGGCTGCTTTAATACAATACGAAGCTCCGTCGGTAATGAAAACCTTCAGTCTTTCACCTCTGAAATTTGACCAAGAACGTTGCTGATAATTTTTACGCCAACACTTATAGAAGTTTTATTGTCGGCTTAGGTAACATTTTCCAAATTAATGAGATAAGGACGACCCCAAAAATAACCATCTAAAGGGCCAACCAACACAACATAAGAAACGTTATGAATTATTGTACTTACAAAACCAAATCTCAAGTCAATACTTTATTTCAAGCTTCATCACGAAGCAACTTTACACGTTTCTTAAACTTATGAAAATAATCAATACAAAGTTCATAGTTACAGGTTACATATAAATATGACTAATGATCATGAATTTTGATATGTTTTCTCCCCAAGTATGAAAAATAATGATGACAGCTTCTAGTATTATAAGTATTACCAATTACAAAAAACCCGCTCCCGCTTTTGACGACATATAATAATCCTATCTGATTATGATATATACTTATAAGACGATATAGGGCTTTAAAAAGCATATTTTTGCAAATAACATTTGTGTGGATGTCCATACAGCCTCTACACCCGGTAAATCCGAATAACATTCCCTTATGCTGAAACTCAGAAAATATATATATCTCAAAAAACGGGCGATAAAAAAATTGCAGGAAGAAAAAAAAAGCAGAACTCACAAGTTTGACAAATCTGAAACACATTATCCCTTCAATGGAGCCATATCTTTCTAAAATACAACATTTTCTTACATCTATTCAATCTGTGAAGTAGACAGAAAGACCGAACGCTCCTATACACATGAAGTAAAGGCATTTGCTGTCAGTGCCAACTACAAAAGTCTATCTTGCTACAAATTTTTCTCCACAAAGTTCAAACTACCGGCCCGTTTCATCAATACAGGCCTGGACGCCAAAGTTCCCGGTCAATGAGGGGTACTGTCCTAATTTGCTAATGCTATTGGTATTGAGATGTAACACTTTGAATGAGAAGGGTCGAGTGTTCAACTGAACTGTCAATGAGATATCATTGTGCAAATCTGTAGATTTTGACCCCATCTTTGATCAAATTGTTGCACTAAGGAAAAAAAATCATATATCCATCAAGTGCCTTTATGTTTTTTTTTATTTCTGTACTGAAAGTCAATTGGAAACAAAGTGTGGCATACTTTTTCTGTGAACACTCAATGTCTACTCAAGATGTCGTGCGAATGCATGTATTGACAATCAGTCTATAATTGATTTTAAAGTAGCATCCTTTAGTAGTGATCAAGCTGCTAATTTTTCTGCGTGGCTCAATCGTTTGGGAGTTTCCAAAGTGAGGCCATTCTTTGATCACAACGGCGAGAAGATATTAGTATTTGCTGACATGCCTCACGTCCTTAAAATCTTCCAATGGAACATATTTTTAAGGGTATTGTCCTTTTTTTCAGTTTATTTTAAGTGTGTCATAGAAATAAAGTATTTGTATATGTCCTGCCAGCATACACTGCCAGCTAATTTATTCATCTTTGGTTATTATGACTTATTATCGATGGAAAGATACATTTTCTAATAATCATTTAAATTATTTCCTCAAAAAGATAATAATTAGCAATTTGGTGCATTACTTTTTTTATCTTAAATTTATAGAAAAGCCACTCCTAGACAAAAATTTATGATTTGTTTGAATGAAAAAAGATGCTATTATTATACCCATAGCAATAAAGTATTAAATATTGCTTATATTGTTATGCTTTATAAAATTTCGTCAAATGATCGGTGAAATATTTTGGTTTAGTAATTGATATTTAGAAATAAAAAAAGTGAATTTTATACTTGAAAATTATCACCCTTATTTTGCAAAAAAAAAAAAAAAAAAAAAAAAAAGCTGAACAACTATGAGTCATTTTAGACACTAATTTGAATTATTTAATTCAATCACGGATAGATAAAGGATTTCTTTTATAATATCTGGGCAATACAAAATTAAATAAGTTAATATATAATAATAGTAAACATAAATGATCATTGCCTCGACAACCTCTTCATTCAAAATTATAATACGTCATAACTTATATCTACGTCATATGTAAAGTTATTGTATTATTATTTAAGTATAAAGTATTGTATGATCACTTCGTGTTTTCATTCCTTATAATAATAATATATTTGATTGATTTAATGCCCCTGACAATAGCTGAAATGAAATGCTGCGACAACAGGGCCCTTAAGCAATTTATCTATGCTTCATAATCGGTTTTAATATTGGAATAGTGTAAGAGTGAATATGTAATGCTTTTTCTCTATTAGTTTGTGATAGTTTGATTGTTTTTTATACTTTTGTTTCTTTAGAAGGAAATTAATTTTTTACTATAATGTTGAATTATGTTTTTATACAAACACAATTTTCTTTTTAAATATTTAGTTTTTTACAATAATTTAAAAAAATTATAAAAAAATGGGATCACTTAAAAAATATAAAATCGAACGAAAATCCTTGGAGATGCATTTTTTTAAGTTATTTAAAAAAAAAAGTTAAACATTGAATATTTTTCTATCATAAATACTATGATATTCTTTATCACTATTGATGATGAATAAGTTATAAGAGTCTCAAGAAGAATCTCGTTTTTCATCATTTTAACGATAAAAATGGAGATATGTCGAGTTCAGAACAAGATACAGAATCAATAAAAACAATTTTGTAATCATAAAAAAAAAAAAAAAAAAAAAAAAAAAAAAAAAAACTTTTTCATAAGTGTTATTGGTCCTACTTTTAATTTGGTTATTGTTATAACGATAAAAAAGGACTTTGTTCAAATTTATCTTATAAGATCAATTTAAATAGGAGCTGTATCCTTGAAGTATTGTGATGGCCTTACAATGATATAGACCATTTTTGATTGGAGTCTTTCTATAATTAAAATAAGATATTTTTGCATCTTCTGGATTTAATTTTCTTGAAGCTATGAGCCTTTGAAGAAAAAACAACTATTTTCAACTTAAAACAAAGATAACTCGAGTTCTAAATGTTAAAAAAACATTTTAAAAATTGTTTTAGAATCTTTCAATATTATAATTTGAAATATATTCATTATTCATATCGTTTATCATATTATGAAACACCAAGCGCTTACAGATCCTTTGTATCTAAAAAAAAAAAAAAAAAAAATAGCAAAAAATGTATAATCTTTTTTTAAATGAAAAACTAAGACTATATTTGAAACCAAGGTATCAAAATTAACTATTTTGATCTTGTGACATTTCGGAATTTGAACAACGTTAGTAATTAGCACGTGCGTATATGCTATTCAGTGTAGTTTTACTTTATTTTATTTATATAAACCGGGGCCGAATGTGTTTGTGCCATATTGGAGTGTACTATTTATATTAATTTGCTCACGCCCTATCTATGGTTGACAATTTTAAGACAATCACAAAGGAGAAAAAAATATGATGCCTTCTCGTATGATATTCATTTCCACTGATGCTACTTGGTTGCATTTATTTAGTTCGCCCGTTATTTTTTAGTTGGCAACCTAAGAAGTGAATTTTCTTTTTTTTAAGCTGCTTTTATTATTTTTTCACTACTGAACTTCCTTTTCTACTACATATAAGCTACCATTGATATATATGAAACTGAATTGAACATTGTATGTGCTAATAAAAGGAGAGGCACCGTGAAGATTTGTTGCGGTGATTTATTTGTAAGTTCTTGTTGAACTCATAGTAGAATTGAAAATCGAATAATTCTGGCCCTTGGCCTGGTTTATTGGATTCTCCTCCTCGTCACAGTTTGATTGTAGCTGATATAATGAAATGTTATGATAGTTACACTGTACTCCTTCAAAACAGTTTTCAAATTGTCAGGGTTACCATGTTAATTTCAGTTTTATTTATATACACAAAATCTCACCGATTAGCAACTCTGTTCATGTTCACGCTTTCCTTTGATTTCTTTAATTATATATAATCAGTGCAACTCCATCTGATCAATAAGAAGAAAAAACAGTAATTATATTTGTAAAAGTATTTGAATCTAAAATAACTAATTTTTTATTAAAAATAATATAAATTTTAGATTCCGTTAATTTATACCTATATGTCACTACTATATTTGATTTTGGTTCAATCAAAATTAATACATACATTGTTTTTTAGAAGGTAATGGAACTAGTGCTATCACTGAAAATAATAATAGTGCTATAGAAGATACATTTTTTACAATAGCGAATTCAGGAAAGGATTACAAGACTTCTCTTCAATTTTTAAGAGAAAAATCTGTTAAAAACAAGCAGTGGCATTTGAAAAATAACCTTAAAACAACTAAATCTGTTTTGACACCATATCCAGTGGTATCTCCAGGTAAGAATAGATAATAAATAGATGGAATAATAATTCATAATAATTGTTTTAAGCATTAACAATGAATTCACTAATAAATTTAACAATTTATAATCGTAAATTTGTTTTTATATAATTAATATAATCAAATTTAAAATTTAATTGCCTAGGTGTCTACTTAAATTATTGTAAATATTAAAATTGTTACTACACATGGTCCCTGATTTTTATTTTTAAATCTGATTTTTTACAATCAGAATTTTGTGATTTAGTTCAGTGTGAGATTTTAAAATACATATTGTAAAAATATTTCAAGAAATCGTAGATTTTATGTTTAGTACATACAAGCTTAAAAAATCATTTATAAGTTATTTAGTCTGATAATAATGAAAATATTCAAGTGCCAAAATGGCATAGTTAATTTAATGTTAAGGAGGACTACGTAGTCATCCAAATCGGTCTTTATTGTACGACTATTTTATAATTTATTATTCCAATTAAATTTCTTTTGAAAAAAGTATCCTAAATCACAGATCAACAATTGAAAATATTTTAATTATAGGAGACATTAATATAATAAGAGATACCGATAATATAAATGTTGAACAAACTTAAAAAATATGAAAAATTAGAAATATCTAAAAAGGATTTTGTAAAATCGATTTGGTCTACTAAACTGTCAGTTTCGACTGGAATTGACGTTAACCAGATTCACAAAAAATAAAAACAATCAAATACAGATTAGATTACGTCCTACTTCTGCATCAGTTTCTTGAAAGCATTTTCCCATAAACATGTATTAATTCATACTCCATGATATATAAAAATATAATTGAAGGCTTTCCAGATTTATATGTAGTGCAACATGGGATAAATTACACCACACGGGTAGCTTGGGACTTTTCAGTGGTAACTAACTACGTAATTAAGTAATTTTATGCAGAAAAAAATATGCCATTAGACGAGTGCGATACTTTTTATGGATGCAACGTACAAACATAAATTTGGAAGACTACTTATTCTATAGAAATGTTATTATTTACTTTTTCTAATTCGCTGTTCCTGTCATGTAATTGCTCCACTTATAGCCAAAAAATACATGAAAATATCTATATTGACATAGCAAAGAGTGCTCTAAATGACTTACTATTGGGCTTATGATTTATAAAAATGTGCATTGTCGATATCTAAGACAAAGAAAACAAAAAGACGTCATAGATAAAAATTTTATGTTACATGGTTATAACCTGTGGTTCCATTTTTTATTTATTCGTTCCAGTCCAGTTTTAGGAACGGTTATATCAGTCCTTGGGATCGGTCGTTAGACTGTCGATCGGTCCTTTGGACTGTCAGAACCATAATTATTTTTAAAGGACTTAAGTCCTGAAGGACCGTATTTTGTAAGTTTTTAGGATTGATTTGCAGGACTGAATTGGAAGGACTGATACAACAGCAGTTATAATGTTTTTTATTTTGATAGCTACCCACATAGTTAATATTTCAAAATTCTTGAATGAGGAGTAATCCAGAAAACCAAATCGATTTTTTAATATTATTATACTTGTACTTCGAGAAAGTATTTATTTATATCTCTAATAATTATACGTCTCACCGTGAAAGGAGTTATGCATAATTAAATATTACAACCTAACTGCAAAGAACATCAGATAAAAGACATAATCAGTATGTTTAAACGATTTAACTTGTATGAGATTTATACTTAAGGAATAAAATATCTGAGGCATTCATTTCTCATTTTTACTTTCTGATAAGAGACAAAAGCAGCTGCAAGCGTGACTATCAATAAGAGCTTTTGGAAATCGGAATCGCGTAAATAGATGACAATAGCATCAGCATGCTCTAGTATTTCGTTTTGTTACATTTAGTTTTGCCTCTATTTTTTCAAGAAAAGAAAGTAAGAAAGTAAAAAACTACATAATGTCGGACTACTCCTCATCAAACCATTAGCCTTGAAAAGGGAAGAGATCATTCTTAGGAAAATCGCTGAGCAGCGCCTCTCTAACACCCCTTTTTTTTAAAACAAAACTGCCCAGCAATTCTTTATATCATGAAAACCAAAAGGTCAAGTCAGGCTAGATGCTGCTCCTGATTTGGAATGTACTCTGTCAAGGTACAAGCAGGATTGTGATGAACTATCAACAAGTTTGAAATGGAAATTTTAAAACTGAATTAACTTTTTTAATCATGAATTTATGTTGTTTATAAAGTGTATCACCTCCACCATGAAGTTGAATTGAGGTTATCTTTTTGCCTTGATTTATTTTGTTGTAACCAGAATTATGAAAAAAAGTAAAAAATCTAATTTGAAGAAACTTTTTAGAAATGTTATATAGGTCTATAGAAAGAGGCAATTAAATTTTGCAGTTCAAACTCACTCAAAATGTTTAACACGCGAAATAGACTATAACTTTGAATAAATTGAGGTACATGATTCAAATTTAATTTTGAGGGATCAAGGTCACTTAAATGTTAAAACGCTTAATTCACCAATACTTTGAACAAATTGAGATACATTATTTTATTTAGGTGGTGGTTTGCACTTCAACCAGTACCCATTCTTTTTGAATTTCATATAATTCAGCCAGTTTCTGTTAGGAACTGTTTATTAAGTGAAAGGTATACCAGATACATACCATAAGAAAATTAAAAAATCAATAGAACTAACCTTTGTAACTTTTTTTTTTACTCATAACAGTTTTCACCGTATGTCATTGTCAACATTTCAAGTGTTTTGGAGAATTTGATTTCCTTCTTTACACAAAATTTCGTACAAATTCTTTGATTCATGTTTATTAAATAGCAAAAAATTGCCGAACACACAAAATACTTCTTACCATTATAACTTTCACAAACAAACTAAACATATTATATAACCTTAGACAATAAATAAATGTTCTTTTTCGAATGAACTAACATAAAAAAAATCAAAGAAATCTGGCATACCAAATAAACATTGCCGGCGAAATTTGAAAAATAATCTTACTTTTTGAACACACCTCGTATATTAAGATAATAGAAAAATAAATAAGCATCATAGCAGTTCGAATTGAAGAAGTGCTAATCACTTAAGTTTCCTTTATCTTTAGACTTGAGGGATTATTCATATTGGTCAAGACTCATGAATTGACGAACAAGCATTAGCAAAATATTTGGCCTGAACATTGATTTCCAATTCGTTATTATCCAGGATGTGTCATCAGAAGAGGTGGTTAGCTGTGGCGAGACAAACTAGAATAATTCGAAGAACCTACAAAGGTCAGTTCGTTCAGGAGTGCAAGGAAAACTGTAAAGCCCAGTACAGATGGAGCAATTTAAATTTGCTATAGAACGATCGTTTTCTTCTCTTCATAAACCTTCTTTTTTGTCCAGAGAGAACGAAACAGGCTGCATTACGTAGTTACACAAAGGACTCGAATCCTTTAAGTTGTATATGTAGGACTTCAAATCTTGACTTCCAATGGATAAGGCAAGTTATGATAACCATAACAAGTGCCTGATAGGATATTGAACGATTTTTTGTGTGTATTTTTCTGTATGATAGAATGACATTTGAATCTGTTACTACGTTTTTAGTAATGTTCTTCAGTGATATTTATCAAAGAATAAGAAAACTAAAACTCTATATATTCATTCATTTAAATTTAGAATAAGAATCTTGCTTTATTGAATAAATTCAAATACATATTTAATGAAGACATAAATGCCTCAAAAAATTTAATCGAAACTTATGTAATTATCTAATATGAGTAATTGGGGTATTTATGGTCGGGACCCACTCAATGTCAAGGCTTCTGGCTCACTAAAGATTTGTTAATAAAATTTAAATGAAAATGTTATTGACCAATTATATATTTCAATTTAAGTATTATCAAGAAAAAAAATCCCTTATAAAAGGGCCGAAATAATAACTTTGCCGCTCTTCTGGGTTTTTATTCCTAGAGTTAAGACAAACCTCATCATTTTTGGACACATTCATGATCATATAGAAGACTTGGTCTTTCACAGGACTTATTCTCAGACATATACCAGTGCTGAATATCCCAACCAAAGAAGAAACATTGCAAAAATTTCCCCAGAGATCAGAGTTTTTCATTATGCATAATAAAATGTTGAAATTATTAAGGAAAGGAGATTCGAAGGAGTAAGCAGTTCTCCTCTATTTATCATTTCTATTAGGCTTACTTTATCTCCTTCTTCATCCTTAGAATATTAAATCTTGCTTAAACTCTCGTCGACTAGCAGTTCTCTACAACTAGAACAAGGTGTTTTTTTTAACCGATTGAGCAAGAAGACTCTAATGTAATGAAGAACGTTATTGAGTGCATATCTTTGTTGGCAAATTTAACTTCTGTATATGACAGTGCATAACATATTTTTAATGCAAAATTGAAGTCCCTTTCAGATTCAAACTCATTTTCTTCTTCAAAGATGCTAGACAACTCATTAATTGGAACTTTGGTATACTTTAAAAAACTCTCAAGCATAGAGCTTTTTCTGTCTGGAGGAGTTGTCTTAGAACGATGTATTAATTAGCACCTGCTATCAAATGACATCGACCAATTCTCTTTTGTATGTTGTCTGAATGACACATGTTAATACGAATACAAGTCCCAACCATCAATTAGATGAAGAACCAATACAAGATTATTTTTTTTTTGCATGTATTGCTCAAGGACAAGAAGGTTTGAGGTGTCAATAAATAAGCGTATTTGCTTTTATTCTTTTCTATGGACATTTGTTCCCATTTTACAGAAATATTCTAGAAAGAAAAGTTGAAGGATCACAGAGTCTCTTAGGGGTGTATAATTCCTTAACATTTAGGCGGTTCTACCATTCTCTAGTTAAACGTAGAAAGAGTATAGTCAGACAGAAATGAAGGAACTTACGATTAGAATACCGTTCCAATCCGACGATTGTACTTTCGTGAAACACTGAATTGGCTATTTGGACTGATGTTCTCAACAAAGTTGTGGATGCAAGACATTTTCTCGTTTAAAAGGTAAGCAATTTTTGTTCATTTTGATGTAGTAAATTTCTTTTATATTACTGAATTGGGGCAATCCCATGTCTCAACAAGCAAACTGAGGTAAAAGAAAAGAATCAGACATCCGCCAATTGTTATCTATAGACTTAAACAGGTGTGTTGGGCAAAGATTTCTAAACAAAAAAAAATTGTACTGTGCCGAGAGGATGCAAATAAACTTTACCTAAGAAGCATTCTTTTTTTACACAACTTCTATTTATGGCATGATTATCAAACCTGGATACAACAATATAATAGCCGATTTCATGGAGTTCTTGGGTTTGTGTATCAATTACTTCTTTTATGATGAGAAAACGAAGTTATTTTGTCTGCCTCAAGAAATGATTTTTCACGTGATTCAATTGTTAGTTTTTCTTTATTCTGACGAACACTCACGATTTATGCTGATGTTTTTTGTAATGTTCTATTAGCAGAATTAGCAGGAGTTGAGAGATAATTAGGGAAGTTTGAATATTTTGAGGGTACTGCATCTTCTTTTAATCGACGATGTAGGAGTCGAGCTCCACTATTACGTTTCCTTTTTCTATTCGGATTAGAGTTTCTTGATTCATTTATGAAATCTTCGAGCTGAAATGACCAGAACATACTACAAATATTTTTTTTGAAGCCTATTGATAATCGTAATTGTACTACACTTTTCTAATGGCATGCATCCATTGTGTTCGCCTAGTCGTATCAGACGGGGCTCTAGGATGTTACGTCCCGGGTAGTTTCGCCTTCATACATATATTATAGCAGAAATGTATCTTATACATATAATTTAAGATTTAAAATAAGTGAGAGCATTTTATTCAATTTTAATATATTTTAAAATCCATCAATGTGTCAATGTACATCAATGTAGCCACCTTTTTATAAAGAGTTTGAACCAATTTCTTTTTATATTTCTGATGAGAAAAAAGAAAAAGAAACTCTATAAAATAATTTAATAATTAATTATGAGATGACGTCTTAATTTATCTTATCGTGTAGAAGCTCCCTGATGGGAGGCTTTTCGGGAAGGACTCCTACCAATAAGAAGCACAACCGATCTGAGACAAGGACTCACATCATGACCTTCTTAGCGAACCATCAGATCACTATCAGTGATCCGATCAATGATTCGGACTGGTCCACAGGGCCTCTACAATAGATCGGGTTGTACAATTTCTACGTGTTAAAGCTAAAGCAAGGCTTTTTTATCCTATTAAGAAGCCCTAGTCCAGTAAATCCTTGGGCCTCTTCTTGTCGCTCAAGGGGGGAGGGGTCTCTTTTAGGACTAAAGGGTGTGTCAAGCCCCACATAAAGCTCGTATTGCAGAGCCTCTCACCTCCTACACCTGCGGCTTGAATAAAAAGTACCAATAAGAGTACTCACCTTAACGTGGGCTCCCTGAGACAACAAAATCAATTTTTCTCTCCTCTTTCTTCACCTATTTTGGACAATCAATATAGTTTTTAAATTGGTCCAGAACTAATTCCTTTTCATAAAATGAGTCATGTATGATCTAAATCCAAACGCATATTTGGTTCCATCGGTAGGTCTTGAAATATGATTGTATTGCTTACATTGGACTCATATTAGGAAAATGTATAGATTTTTATTTACTCTTTTCTACTCAAATACAGTTTTGTTTATCACTAAAATGATTTATTTGTAAATGCTTGTTTTTATTAGTTTGTACAATCCAGTTATAAAATTGTTTAAATAGAACTCGCATTATGATCTGGAAAACAAAAATAAGTAAGAAATGCTAGATGACTTAGTCAGAGGTGTGGTGTTGGATTTGAATATTTTTGATCAAAGATTTTTATCTCCACCTCGCTGGAGTCATAAAATTATCAATAGCCGGAGACACGGAGCTTAAAATTGTTGCTGTAAGAGTCTTAATGAATAAGATGGATACTTCTGTTGAAATCGTAAAAAACCTTGTTTTCATTTTTATTGTCCTCAATTGCAAAAGTAATAAGTATGTAGGTGTAGTTCTTTTCTTTTCATTCATCAACTATTATTAAAGTTTCCTCATTTTCCTCATTATCTTCAGATGAATTTTGAATTTTCACTTGCTTATTGTATAACTGACGTTTACGTCTTATTGTATTAAGATTTTTTTAAATCTGTAATCAAAACATGGTTTTCTTTACTTTATATTTTTAGTAGTAATGGATTCAGCTATTTGGGGATCCTCTTCCCCTATCTAGCCAATTATTTAATTGGTATAGTAAAATTATAACTGTGTAAAGTACTTCAATTTAAGGTAGGCAATTATTTGCTTGAGAGCTCTCAAATTCAATATTTCCTATGTATTGTTATTGACTATAAGTTAAACATATGTTTTACAGGAACATCCTAAAGTGGAGTACTTTACATGTACATTATTAATGATAACCGAACAATTTGGTTTGTTCATGTTTACACGTGGAGTAAGATATATGGTATGCCTAATAAAAACAAAAAGAGGGGTCTGAAGCTTGTGGATGACTGCAATCACATCTATAGTGTAGCTGATAAAACATCTCATAAGACTTATTGGAAATGCGAGAGTGATGGCTGTAGAGGTCGAGTTTACACTATTATGGAAAATGAAACTCCCATTATAGTAAAGAGGCATGGCGAATAAAATCACCCATCAAACCACTCAAAGCCTAATGTATGTGAAGCAATTCAGAATTAAAACTTCACGCTTCAGAGTCAGAAATTTCTTAGAGATCACTTATCTCTGAAGTGACTTCGAATTTGGATGAGAACATTTTAGTTCTACTGCCGAGCACTTCCAGCTTGTCAAGAAATATTCGATATTGGAGACAAAAAAATGATCAAGTCCCTCCCATTCCTACTGGACGGAGTTCGTATTTAATTCCCCTCGAGTATACCTTGCTACCCAATGTTTAATTTTTTTTGCTTTTCTACAGTGGACAGTTTGATGAGGATCGTATATTGATTTTTGGAACAGAAAGTGGGATTCTTAACCTCGTCAATTATAAACATTGGGCTTGCGATGGGACTTTCAAATCCTGCCCGAGTATGCTCGCCCTTTTGCATTACTTCCATCCAAATCGCAGGAGACATACCTGTGCCTTTTCCTAGTATTGAAGGGACTGAAGGAAGCTTTGGAACCGGAATGGTTAATGCTTGATTTTGAGAAATCCCTGGTTATTTCATTTGGCAAAGTTTTTCCCACCACTAAATATTCCAGGATAGCTCTTCCATTTATCAAATAATGTATTTCGTCATATTGTGGATCATGGGACGATAGGACGATATCATACCTAACCTATTTTTAACAAAAAAGTTTAATGCTTCCCCTTGTTGGCATTTTTAGTGGTAGAAGATGTCATCGATGGTTTCATTGACTTAACCGATGTTGATGATTAGCCTCAAGAACTTGTCTCATATTTTGAGACAAATTACATCGGATGTGACTGAGGTCGAAGAGATCATCGAAGGCAAATACAGCCTATTTTCCCAATTACATTATGGAGCATGCATGAACCAACTCTTCATGTAGATATTCGTACTAATAATGGAGTAGAGGGGTATCATAATGCAATTTGAAGTTCAATTGCATGCACACATTCTAATTTATGGAAGCTTATAGACTATTCAAAGAAAATCACTGGCAAGAAAGAAAAAATTGAACGAGGTGATCTGATTACTATTAAAAAAGTTTACTGCGATATAAATAAAAGACTGGAACCTTAAGTTTCTCAGTATAATCTCAATGACAAATAGGGGTATTTGAGAAGCAATGCTGGAAATTTACACCATTTTTATTTTAGTTCTTTTGTGTTTTATATAATATATATTTGTATTTATGAGTCCTCTGCACTTTTTTCTTTCTTGTCCAAAGATTAATTTTTTTATTTATTATTGTAAATATTTTTTAGAAAATATATATATACTGTTTATTCTATTATTTGTGTTCAACACAACAATAATATGTAAACATTTAGAATTTAATCGTCAAACCCGACGAATACTCATAGTAGGGGTGCTTCTACAATGGTGAAAGAGATGAGGTGCCCAATCTAGGTAATAGCAACAACTATCCTAAGGAAGATTGGAATACTGAAAGAGGGTTTCTATGATCCCCCCTCTTTCCATCAGGCACTGATAGTTCATTTTCCAGATTATGCAAAAAAACAAACAAACATAAAATATGCAATTTTATATCTGTATTATATTCTAACGAGGTATTATTCGTCCAACTACAAAATATTAGTCTTAGTTGTGAATAGAATGAATAATTCTGGTTACTATCGTAAAAATCCTTGCCTTTCTCCCTTTGAAAGGTGTATAGAGTTTTTCCCAAGTACGACTATATATTAACATATAAAATCCATAGCGGCATACTCAAAAACGCCTCTGTTATGCTATTCCATTCCCACTGGACGCTTAGGTGTACAGTCGACCCTGATTTTAATCTGTGTTGAGATATGATGACTAAAAACGCTGAAAAAATGTACTTTGATTTAGCTATAAAATGATTATTTTATAATTCTTACCAGGGTAAAGTCAATGGGATTCTGATGATGATGATGTTGCAAGTCTTATTTTATTTTATTTAAACATTTAAAGCCAAAAAGTTATTAACAAGCAATAAAGTATTACAAATACTCACAGTATATGTTAGAAAGTGTAACAACTTCTTGAATAAAAGGCTAAGAACATGTAAAATTGAAGTCCTCCCTGTAGCAACACTTACTATATACTAATTCAAAATTGTTTATTTGTTTTCTTTCTTTCTCTTTCCCTCAGCTTAAGTACACCGTTAAAAAATCGGTTCGAATTCATTATAATAAGAAACAACAATTATTTCATATTGATTAGTCAAATCCCCTAATTTCATTATTAATTACAAAGGACTTCAAGTTGAAGTAAAGGAAGACCTTAAATTACATATTGTCGATACAATTATGCTACAATATATGTATGAGGGCAAAACTTCCCAGGGCATGACTTCTCAGAGCGAAACTGCACAGGGAATAACTTCCTGTCACGATCAGACGAAAGCCTATGAATAGAAACGTCGGGTGGTTTTGTTCGTCCCAATTGGCCAATGGCGCAGCCAGGAGCACTACATCCGTAAGTTATAATTATAATACAGCCATGAGTATTGATAAATATGTGTAGAAAGCCTCGTGAAATTAATGAAAAATTAAATAAAACTGAGGATGTACGCTAGCTAGAATCTATTGTAAAGGAAAAGTAAAATAAGGATTCTTGCTTTTTTGGCTAATATCAAATTAGATCCATAGAAAAGGAAAAAAATTACGACTATATCTTTTATCTAACCTTCCTGGACTAATATATAAACCTTTATATACGACGGAGGATCAACAAGAAATTGTATTTTAGAAACGGAACATGATTATAAAACACCTTATTACTTTGGTTTTTTTTTTTTTTATAACTTATTTATAATCATGACGTATGGAGTGAGATGAGTTAATCAACAGTTGTCAATAAAATAGATTGGGTATTTTTGTGATCGTGAGGTAACGCCGTGTGGAATATGTAAACACTGAATTAAAATTCTTGATTTATATATATTCATATGAAAATCAAGATCTTATGTAATACCAATGTCTTTTATAAATATCTGGAGTGCTACCAAATCAGCTGTCTAACCTCATCGATGAGTTAAATAAGATTTTAATTGTGGGCTCACTTAATTGCTTACGCGATTTCTTATTGTTATTCTTACACTTCACTTCATTATTGCTTTTTTTGATATCTTAAATTTACCACATAATCATCTACAGTGATGAAAATCCTGTGTATAATTAAAATGTGAATATTCAGCTACAATAAACTGTGACAAGGGAGGATGAGAGAAGAAAGTAAATAAGGACATTAGAAAAAATTACTTCGATATTGATTACAATTCTACTTTGAGTCCAACATGGACTTATAATTATTACTCCGCAACAAATCCTTTGGGTTACACTCCGTCTATAATGAGCAAACACGATTTGCATCACTATAAATAAGGTTGGGATGTAATCATAGACACAAAAATTTCTAATATAAAAGAGTGCCCGGATTTTTACAGTTCTTAATTTAATCAAGGAGAGTGTTCCCTAACTGAATATATGTTTATTTTTTCTCAACCACAAGGTCTTTATTTATAAATATTTAGATGTACTAAAATGAACAAATAAAAGGAAATTTGCGTTTGTATAGAAAGCGTCATTTAACATTATAGTTAAAAATTAATTTCCTTTTAAAATACCTAAAACCTCAACACAATCCAATATTCAAACTAAAAAATGCGACATTTTGCAGAATGCAGAATCACATATACATAATCAAATAATGTTACCCAATGTACTTAACTGAAAAAAACAGGGGCAAAAAAACTCAAAAAAATAAAACACTAAAAGAAAAATCAAACTCAATCAGTATTTTCTTTCCTATACTTCTTATATAGCTGAATAATCATCCTAAGAGTACAGCCATACCAAGTGATATGGATGGAAAATATCGAATTAATTCGGTGCATAATTCCACGACAAGTCTAGCATGGATAAAGCGGTGGATCTAGCTGTAGCCGATTTTAAGATAGTCCTTTGATTTCTTCGGTCAATCATCCTATCTTCTGTGAGCTGCTGAGCAATAAAAGCTTTGCAATTTCTGAAAGACACACTAGTTGCTTTGTCCTCATCTGAACTCTGCTTCATGTTCGAAGGAATACCAAATAGCACAAATGCTTCCCAATATCTTGGCTCAAAATCTAAGGTATACATAGAATTAAGTTATATAAAATACTTTATAATTTACAAAACTGGACAGGAAGCAAAAGCATATTTGACATCGTTATATATTCGTCCACAGTCTTTAGAATATAAAGAAAAACTAATCTACTTAGTCGATATTTGAAATTGTGAGCTGAATTTCCTACCTTCATTGAAACCTTTCAGAGAACACATAATCCTCCTCTTCCACATTTGGGGAAGATCTAAACTCCTTATGGATTGCTTAGTGATAAGACACGCATCAGGAGATTTCAAAACTACATAATTAAATTTCTTATACCAAGGCGTAAGTGGATGGTGCCACTTTCTTGATCTCTGCACACGGTAGTAAAATCTTCTAGTATTCATAATTAATTTTTGATACATATCATGAAATGTAAGAACGTCTTCGTTGATGGCAATCGTTTCCAGCTTTCTCGGTTTTTTCTGGAGGTTTTTAAAGAATGAAGTGTTGTTGCCATTTTGGCGGATGACATCTATGGTACTATTGAAATCATATTAAGACTTTAAAGCCTATTAATATGCATCATGTTAAAAAGTGACAAATAAAATAAACGATAACACTAGCTCCCTTTTTAAAATTATTATCTTTTCACAACTTTTGGGTGTCTTCGACCTACTATCTATATTAGGAGACACACACCCTGATCCTGTACTTTTTTGATGTTTTAGCGGAGTTTCCTGGGCATTGGGAGACACCCCCGAGTCTTGAGTGGATCTCGGAGAGGAATAATCCAACATGCTTTTCGTTGATTTAATATAAACGCTTATTTTGACAAGTTTCTTGGTTTTTAGGGGTTTTGGAAATTCCTCCGCCCCATCTTTCATCTTATTAGAAGGCATAATTTTCCCTTCAGCGTCAGTAAGAGGGATATCCTTTTCCACGATTTGTGAAACGATGCATGCAGAAATATCAATTTATTTTCGTTGCATATTATTTATTGCGTCTTTATATGAAACATTTGCCGAAGATACTCAGCCTATATGATACACATCTTCAGTCGCCTGAGGACATACATTTTGTTGGCCCGCCTCTTTGTCTACTGCATTACGCTTTTCTGACTCATTTACTACATAGTTCTCACCAGTTTGTATTGATGAAGGAGTAAGGTAATTATTTTCAATCGTCTGTATATAATCTAGCCACATAACAAACCTATTGGTACATTCTCTTGCAAAATGGCCTGTTTTATAGCATTTTGCACAAGTAATTTCTTGTCCTGTATTCGTAGCCTTAGTTTTAACTTTTTAATAGGGAGAAAACCTGGTATTTCTGATATCAAAGCCATCAAAATCATTAAGATCCCATTACTTATTCCCTTAAGTCGTTCATCTTGTAAACAACACACTTTCGCCAGAACTGCTACTTATTCAAACTTCTTGATAGTGTCTCCAATGTCATTAGAGAAAATATCTTTATGCAGTGAGTGTACAAATATGTTTTTTCCAAAAATAATAGGATTTCCATCGTTGTCTCTTCGCTAGGCCTTTAGGCATCTCACATTACCTTCTAATCCTTTTAAGTTTTCTTCAGCTCTTCTTATAACAAAGAGATAATTTCCATGAGCTTGCACCACTCCAATACTGATAGCATCTTTTCGCTCTACTATTATCATATTCTTATATCCTGGACAAATCCGAATTTGGCTAATATTTCTTTTCTCAAGCTTGAGGATTTCAAATACAGTATGTGCTACATCTTCATAAGTAGGCATATTTGGAAATTGGCCTTCGTGTACAAATTTCCGATCTATAATTAGCCTATTCTAATTAACATTAGCATCTAAATTATTTATCAACGCTTGTAAACAATTCGAGTTAATGTTGTATTTCTGTTATAATAAATACACATATTAAAAAGGTAAATATCGTGATATTGTTACCAGGAATCACCAAACCTCCATGGAGGGATATCAATAATTTGGATAGAACACCCAATGACGGCCTTCCATAGATGCAAAATCGTAAAAACGAAATTGTCCGACACTCCCTTAATAATATAGACTCACTATAGCAAGGAAAAATCAAACGTCGATGCTTATGTCCTTGAGAAAACAATTTAAAATCACAAACGAACACAAAACACGTGTTCTGTCTTAAGAAAATATTTTTGAATGTTTTTATTTCCCAAAACTGTTAATATTACCACTTTATTCTTTTTTATCCTGATTACACCATTAGAAAGTAAATGGAGCCCAAAGTAAATTAATGTTGTCAAAAATTAAGGAATAACTTGTCGGAAGGTATATCTTGCCTTAGATGAGACTACATGTAGATCTAGGCATTACTTTTTTTTCCCCTGTTGACCCGGAGCATAAGGACTCGGATTTGACCCGAACACTGAAAAGTTGGACTGAAATACAGCTCTGAATATTGGATCTAATGGATCTGTACTCTTTTCTTTAATTATATTTAGTATTTACTGTTGGGGAAGAGTAATTAATAGTTATTTTTGGAATCTGAAGAGGATCTATAATGAAGACGCAAAATAATTGATGAAAATTATGAATATAGTATAATATAATAAATATATCTAAATATTTTGTCTTTTATATTGATTATACTCTGTAGGTTTTATTGATGATAACTTCGATGAAATTGTGTAGCAGCCTCATTCATCAGTACACATTTAAGTTGCGTGTACAAATTTTCCTGTAAAAAAGGTCTTATACGCCATGAATGGATAACATTACCGTTGGTGATTTATTGATTGCATTATTGTTTTAATTCATACCATTGAGACCGAATTGAAGTGAAGGTTGTAGTAATTATTGATCGTTTTCTATCACTAAAATTAAGAAACAAAACTTTTACTTAAAAATATGAATAAAGGTAGTTTTGAAGTAATTAGCAGAGAGCGTTGCTATTCTCTTCATACCATGAGCAAGAAAAGTGACAAGCAACATGATTGGGAAATATTTTTTATGTTTTTTGACTGTTTTACTACAATAAGTTGCACCTTCGATAATGAAAACCCTTAACCTCTCACCACTGAAGTAGGAGCCCAAAACGTTGATAAGACTTTTGATTTCAATACTTGTAATTGTTTTATTGTCAGCCTTGATAACATCTTCAAGATTTATTAAATAATGACTACCTATTCCAGTCATGGATCGTAGTTTCGTCTCAAGCAGGAACATTATCATTTCCTAAACGTTGTTTTTTAAATCTTTAAAAACACTATTTTACTTTGGGACTCCACTGACTTGGTAATGAAGGAATGTATACCTTGCCAGTATTCGTTCCATAAATTTTACAAGGTTTGTTTAACTATCAATATCAAGTGGGACATTGGTGGAGACATAGATCTTGTTCAATTAATATTTATATATAACAATTTAAAAAATATTTTATAATTGTTATATTTATTTGATCTTGGTACATGTATACTTTTTTATTTAAAACAAGTTAATAAGAAATACTGTAATTGTAGGTACAATGAGGTCTAGAATAAATATATTTAAAAAAATTAAGCTACCTATAATATACGTATTATATTTTTAACAATGGAAATAATTTTTATTTTATCTTAATGTAAGGAAAACTACAAGCAATAAAATTTAAATATTTAAGATTTATTTTAAATTGGGTATCATTTGTATTTCATTTTTAATCAAACTTCACTAAAATCTATCACAGCTATATATTTAAACAATTTGAGTTGTCTTTTTTTTATTTATTCTACCAATTTATATACTTTTTTGACTCATCAATAGAAAGATGTTCAAGCTTCCTTAGGTTTTTTTTAAAAAAAATTTTATTTTATAGAAGTGTAATATTTAGCCCAAAACGTCGAAGCCAATTTGAAGATAAAAAAATTGTCCTCTTATTTTTTAGCGACTACAAAGTTCTTCATTTCATAAAAATTGATTCCGTGAATCAATTTTTATATTTTTTTAACCAATGAATAGAAAAGTATTTAAGCTTCCTTAAGTGTTTTTTGAAATTTATCTTTGTCAACTGATTTTTTTCACCAAACTGCCACACAAATCTGCAATTGATTACATCCCCTGTACATCAATTTATATATTTTTTTCACTAATGAATAGAAAAATGTTTAAGCTTCATTAGGTTTAAAACAAAAAATCTTTACTAATCAGGTGGGTAATTTTTAGACCAAAATGTGAAAACCAATGCAGAATTAATTTTACTTTATAAAATGAAGATGAATATCGCGACTTTTTCTTGAATTTTTGCAATGTATATATATTTTAATCTCTTTAGAATATTATTAGAGGCATGTCTTTATAATTTCTTTCAGAAAAAGTCACCGAATTTATTGTTTAAAAAAAAATGTAAATACTTTTGGCCTTTTATGCCTCCCAAAACTTCTTATCGATCAGCTATTCGAGTAACTTAATACGTGGGGGAGAAAAAAAGGTTAGAGCAATCCTTCTTTTGTATACCTACAAAAGAGATGATAAGGAAAATTGAGGTATTATTTTCTTCTAATGTGTTATATATTAATAAGTTAAAATTCGCGAATTAGAGTTAGAGTATTATTGAAGTAATATACTGGTTTTAAGAGCATAATCTCTTAACAATGATTCGTAATGGGTTTACTTTGATCACATTAACTATTAAGGCTTTTTCTCACTACTGACACCAAGCAGTATAGTTTATGAGCTCAAAGCTCTCACACCCTATTTTACCAATGAGTTATCTTTTGATTAACTAAATACTATTTGTTGGTTAATGTTACTAATTTTTTTGTGCCTCATCCTTAAAAGCTCCAACACCTGTCTTATTATATTATATAAAAAGATGTACATTTACTAATTTTAATGTTTGAACTAAAAAAATTATTCAATATTCTATAATATAAAAATATCAATGATTTTTTCTTCTTTTTATGTGTTTAAAGGTACAAGAGAAATGGCATTTGTACATGCTATATCAAGTGCAGGTGTCGCTCATGCACTAACTCGTGCATGTTCTAGTGGGGAATTAGAAAACTGCGGGTGTGATCGTTCTTTAAGAGGAATGTCTCCTAAAGGCTTTCAGTGGTCTGGTTGCTCAGATAATGTTGATTTTGGAATTACTTTTTCAAGAACATTTGTCGATGCTAGGGATCGAAGAAGAAGTCGAAAAAAGCCACAAAGAGCTCAACCTTTAATGAACTTACATAATAACGAAGCTGGAAGAAAGGTATTTATATTATTTTTAACTCTGCTACTATTTGAATGAACGAATAAATTTTTAATTGAGATATATGTCGAATAATCAAAATTTACATGAAACCATAACCATAAAAATAATTTAAACTTTTTACTTTTGAAAGAGTGCTTTATTTTTTTGATATATGCTGATATCGTCTTTTCAAGTTTAAAATAAAAACAAAAAACAACTACTGCATCTTCCAAATTTGTATATTTTTAAAGTATTATATAGAGATGGAATATGATACATTTAATCATCTTAGCTTTAATCAGAATTAAGACCAAAGATTCAGCAATGTAGACTGAGGCCCATTTTATGTCTGATGAGGTAGGGTCACACCACTTTAGTATCTGCACAGTTGTTTGGTATGCCATCCCATCTGTAATACAGCATATTAGCAAGCTCAATCAGTCACCAAATATGCATATAGAGCTAGCTATGAGTGTTTTGAAAGGGTGCTGAGTAAAGTTATCAGTTATACGGGCAAATTGTTTTATGAGAGGACAGATGACAGCCAAATGCATTTATGAAGCAATAGATGGAGATGCTGTTTTGAAACCGAAAAAGTTGATGTCCAACAAATTAGGAAATTACATAAAAATCACATTATCAGTACTATAGACATTTTTTCAATATTATTGTTGATGCTGCTACCTCAATCATGTAGAAGAGGGTTTCCACAAATTATGCTAACATATGTAAGATTTTGACAATTTTCCAAGTCTTGCTGATGAGGAACTAAAAGATTAATGTGAGGCGCTAGGCACAAAACTGCACTTTTAATGTCACTCTTATTTGGATAGTAGATGCATTTTTCATGGGATAGAGAACTTTGCTAAATTGCCATCAACAACCATGAGTTAAGCAAATGAGTTCCAATGCTATCTGGAGAAGCAAAATCTCCAATCGTTCAACTTGTTCTGGTGAAAAACATCATTTTTGATGATAAATTCCTGTAAGTAAACTAATATGAACATTTACACAATTATACAGAAGTAATAGTTTAGTTGTAATTTTATGTTGACCTCACGTGGTATTTAATTAACTTGTATATTTTTGGGGTCATATTTGAAATTCCCCTAAAAAATTATTGATGCAAAATGATGGACTCGTTGCATATTTACTGCTCAAAATTATAGAATATATATTTGTCAGAGAAGTGGTGTACAAATTATAGCCCGGGAAAGCTTGTAGCAAATATTGATTCTACTTATTCAAACGGAATAATACTAATATTAATAAGAATTAGTACAGATCGAGAGCACATTTGTATGTGTTCTATTAATTTACTTAAAAAACGTAGATTTGAGATTGTTCTGATTAAATTTACATCCCCTAATAAGGCTAAAAATTCTCCTAAATGTAGTCAACAAAATCCAAAAACTACAGACGCCCAGAATAAAAATTTTTAAAAATAGAGGAAGGCACTTAGTTCATCCAATTTCTGCTCCTATGTCTACTAAAAAAACTTCTTTATTAATAATTTAAAAATTGCTTGAAGTAACAGCCAATTGTATTTATCTAAACAAAACAAAAAAAGTGACAAAGGCAAGTTTTATATACGACAATAAAATTGCAAAGCACAACATGCCATTTGCAGAAGTGGAATTTATTAAAGATTGCAAAGTTGATGCTCTCAATATTGTGCGTCCTGAAGCTAAATCAAAAGTAGAAGCTTTATCTTTATCATAGAGGACTATTGTTTGTTGCATAGATTCTATCGATGTGAATGTTCAAGAACAACCATCAAATGCTTGTACTGATTTTCAATGTTTTTCTATTTGTTTGGATGAAACTAATGATCTTCAGGATACTCCTAAGTTGCTCATTAATTCCCACACAGACTGACACATTGCCAATTTTGAAGTTTATGGGAAGATATGAAGGCGAATTTCAACATTGTGGTTAACCATATAAATGTGCACTGGTTAAGCGTGATAAAAGTACTAAAAAGAGTGTGGGAAATCAAAAAAGAAATTATCTTTTTCAATAAGGCAAAAATTTCTTTTTTAGATTTTGCGTTTGCTATTGTAATATTGCAAAAGATAAATCAATGAAACACAAAAGTACAAGGTTAATGGTGTATTTACTCATGAAATGTACCAAAAAATGAAAGCCTTCCTAATGAAACTTACAAATTTTACCAACATCAACTGATGTCACTCAAAAATTGTCATATTATTACAATTATCGGCTGTTAGCATTACATGATAAATTTATTCGAAGATTTATTGATTTCAAAGAGTGTATTCTTAGCTGTTTAGATATTATTGTATGAATTACTGAATGAGTCCTTCTAAAGTATAATATCTACTTCATTTCGTGTTTTAACAAGGTTATTATGTTGTATGCTTAATTCACATAATTATCTAATATAAAATTATTTTCCCGATTTCTCTTTCAATACTAATGTGATTAATTATATATTTGGTTGAGTCGATTATAGTTGCACAAGGAGTCGAAATAATCAAAACATTTAGAAAAAACTGAACGGGCAATGGATAAATGTTATGCATTACATCTTTAATATTCAAAATTGCTTGGATTGTGTTCAATAAATACTAAAATAGCCAACCGTATTATTTTGCTACATTTATAATTTTCTTGCCTATAAAACAACTTATAATACACCTTAAAAACTGTTATGGGAAACGTCAATTATAGTCGGTCAGTAGTTTATTTGAGTGGAGATACAATTTTCACACGATGGTTATATTCTAAATTAGTGACCAACAATTTAGTAATTAAGTAGAGGACTTCCGATTCACTAAGTTTTGAAATTACACTGTTATTAAGATTTTTTAATGGATTTCTATTACAGTATAGAGATCACTTTCTCACATAATCACAGAATAGTTTCCATGAACTATAACAAAGGAGAACAAGTTAGGGGGAGGGAATTGTGTGTAAATGAATAAAATCTTTGAGTATTGAATCCAAAATTGATCCCAGTTTTTCTCTGAATTGTCTGAATTTTGATATATCTGGGATTAAATTAATTCTGCACTATTATCATTCAGATTCCTTTTTTACGCTTAAAAAAATCAAAAAATTAAAAGTAAGAATAATAAAACTTATGTAAAAGTGTTTTTATGCATACAAAGTGTTTTTATTGATTCTGTATCTTGTTTTGAACTCGATATATTTCCGTTTTTAGGCTGAAAAAGGATGAATGACGACCCTCTTCTCTAGACCCTTATGAGTTATTCATAATATATGATTTAGAATAGTAGAATATCATAGGTTTTATTATATAAACATATTCAATGTATAATTTAAAAAAGATCTATTAAATGATATGTGTCTCTAAGAGTTTTTGTTCCATTTCGTATTTTTTAAGTAATTTCATTTTATATGGAGGTGTAGGGTGTACAATGATTTTTTAACGTTGCCATGTTGATATAAAGTATTTGAGTTTCAAATAACTAAAGGTCTCTTATGGATCTGTAAATGTGGTTTTAGGCACCAGACTGTGTAAATAAAAGATAGATAATAATAATAGGTAGATGATAGATCCAGGTCCGCTACTTAGCATGCTGGGCCTCAACTTTTTAGTTTTTGGGGCCCCGCTGGAACTTGGGACACAATGCACTTTGCGTATAAAGAAGCTGCGGCCTTGTTTGTATCGAATATCATTTCTCGGGACCAAATTCTCTGGGGACACCTCTTGTTATAGGTGCCTGTTACCAAACTGAACAGGTATACAAAAGAACCGAGATCGAAGACCGGAACTGAGACTGATAAAGCTAACCCGGGACCAAAGCCGTTGAAATGAAAGTACCAAGACTGATAAAGCTGAACCGGGACCAAAGCCTTTGAAATGAAAGCACCAAGACTGGGAAAGATAGAGCCTGAACCGGGCACAACCTTTAATATAATATTAAATACTGTACTTAGTACAAATTCAAGTAAAGTATTAAATAAATTAAGAATTATTAATTAGTTATAGAGAAGAGGATCGTTTTTCATCCTTTTTTACGCTAAAAATGGAAATATATTGAGTTCATAATAAGATACAGAATCAATAAAGACACTATGTAATCATAAAAAATACTTTTACATAAGTTTTATTATTCTTACGTAGCGAAACTGAGGCATAAGACTGACGAGAAGTAGTTGATAATTCATAAATTAATTCCATATGATTGGAAATTTGTATATTGGCTCCTAATAACTTGCAATTTCAAATTGAATGTTTGACATAAAATCCAAAATGGATGAAGAACAGCTCCCGCAACATAATTTAAGCATCTGTAATTTATTGAAATGTATCACACTTTGTGTTTAGAATAAGTAAACAACAAAAATGATAACAAGTAGATTAAATATTCTTTTCGAGTCCAAATTATTCCTATTTTTATATCTGATATACGGAGGAGTTT
Source organism: Lepeophtheirus salmonis (assembly GCF_016086655.4). NCBI lineage: Eukaryota > Metazoa > Arthropoda > Copepoda > Siphonostomatoida > Caligidae > Lepeophtheirus > Lepeophtheirus salmonis. The sequence goes on along the minus strand of NC_052142.2, from coordinate 4,910,434 downwards.
AATTAAATGATAAGCCAGATTAGAAAAAAATGGATATAAGATCTGAAGGGCTATAGATTTCTGGAAGGCTTTGATAACATATATCTTATTTTTATATGGTATAGTTTCATCTGGTGTTGTTGTCTCTACAGGAAAATCAATATTTTCTTTTAAAAAATCTAATTTATCTTCTGAAACAAGAATTTAAATTAGTTTAATGTTTTGATGATTAATTCTACATGTTGTTAATGTTATTTTTTAGTTGTACTGAATCAGGAGTTTTTTCCGTTTAAAGTTTATTAATCACCTTCCATTCTCCACTCCCCTGGTTTTTTCTTCTTGCCAAAATATAAAGTGGTCTCCCAAGACGAACTAGAGGGTTGGATGATTCTGGCTTCAAAAAGACAGTTTAATTTTTCCTGACAAATACTTATTTTTTCACGAGAAAAACGAAAATATATGAGTCCATATGAAGGATAACTTCCAATATCTATTTAATGATGTACGTCCAAACGATTTTTGATTGGACTTTATTAGGACAAGATATTGTTACACAAGGATATAAAACAAAAAAATTTTTTAAAAAAGATTAAGATGTTTCACATATTTGCTTGATTGTAAATTTACCATTGATCATTAACAGAACACCTGTGGCAATGTTACCAGTTTTCGATTGGACAATTTTTCATTTTTTGCAGTCAATTTAAAATTCGTGATAACAGGATAAAGAATTATTATTTGTGTAATAGGAATTTGTGTAATTCCTATTACACAAATTAACTGACCAAATTGTTGCTCCATTAGATTCAACAAGCTTTACAGTTGACAGAATAACATATTACATAAATTAATTATAACTTCTTAAATAAGTAACTCCTTTATTGACGAAAATGTCTGTTTTTTTCCTTCAAATTATTGATTTGAGCTGCGACTTTGATAATGGACAAGGAATTCGCCACTAAACTTGCTTACCTATCCATTTTTTTGAAGGAATAAGAGAAGAAAGACGTGATGAAAGGTCTCTTTTTAAATCAAATTTTGATTTACTAAAATACCCCTATATCTTAAGAGAGCGTGAAGCATAACTAGGAAATGATCTACATACCTTAGGACGTTGCTTTAGATAATATGTACTTACAGACGAAGATTTGTATTCCCGATTATGATTTTGATTTGAAGTTTTTGATGAGCTAGAACTCTCTACGTTAATTGACTCCATATAAAGTATATCATGCCAGTACCCCTAACTGTTCTAAATAACCGTCGGATCTTAATATCGGAACAGGTAAAATTTCTGGATGAGCAGCGTAAGAGAACCCTTTGATGTAATAGATGCGATACAGATTGTTGTTATATTTATATATTTTATTAGAAGAAACGATAACGTGAGTAACTGTTTGATATGAAAAGTAAGGTATATCTGTTTCAATAATAAATAAACAAAGTGGAGCAACAGGGATCTCTTATAGGACACCACAAAGTTTCCTTATGAAGACAACGGGGAAAAAATGCTATACATCTTTCTTTATTTAAAAAAAAATGACAGTGTTAATTGTGTACATTTTATAAACGAAGTCTCAATATGAGGAAAATTGGAAACAAAATTACGTAGATATTCTTCCATTTATCTATAATTCCATGTCTCAGGAACGTGTCACCAATCTTATTGTCATCAATATTAGTCAGTATGTTGGAGAAAAAATTCATTTGAGGACATTATTGATGATTTTTAATATAGGAAACCAGAAGGTCAACTTCTGGTTAGCGTGTTCTATTATACCGAGCCGTGCAAAATTATTTACCAATGATGTAAATATACTTTTTCTAGAAGTTCTGTGGCAACCAATCTGACTGTTTTGGTATTTTTACTGTTAAACTAAACAAAAATCCTTCCTGTGAGAGCGTAACAACTTCCACACGTGAGACCATGTACAATCAGGCAACAAAGTATCGAAATTGCAGCCTCCTCCGAGCGGGAGTGCTTCATAACAACATTAAGGAACAGGTTGGGGCCTCGTTGAATACAATTTACAACGTTTCCAAGCGCTTGGAGGCTGGGGGTGATCTTAAGCATCCCCCTGGGTCTGGCAGGAAGCCCACTGTCTCAACAAGGCAAGTAAAGGCAGTGTTCAAGAGGACTCCCAACAGGTCCATTGTCAACATTGCCAGATAGATGGGAACGTCAGGATCAACTGTTTCTAGGGAATCAAAAAGGGCTGGAGGAAAGTCCCTGAGGCGTACTGAACGCCCTCTGCTAACTGAATGTCAGCGAGAAGTCAGACTTGAGCGTGCCAAGAAAATCTTGAATGATATCAAGAGCTCATCTGGACGCATCAGCATTTTTTTAGATGAGAAAACTTTTACGGTCGATCCTGTTTTCAACAGGCAAAATGACCGTGTTGTGAGCTTTGGAGATGTGCAAGATAAGCACCGCTATGCGGCAACAACAAAGCACCCTGCTTCGGTGATGATGTTGGGTCTTGTGGCCTCCAACAGGAAGGCCATGAAGCTGGTATGGTTCCCCACTGGCTACGTATTAACATCAGATGATTATGTGAAGATTCTGGCGTCCAAGGTCCTTCCGTGGATCAAATCCATAGTCGGCAACTCTCCTTTGGATTTTCAACAAGATGGAGCACCCGCCCACGCTTCCAAGAAAGCTCAGGGGTGGCTCAAGGAAAAGATGAACTTTTGGCCCAAGGACTACTGGCCCTCTCAGAGCCCAGATCTGAACCCACTAGACTTCTCTATCTAGGCGCACGTGGAGACCAAGGCCTGTAAAAAACGACACAAGAACATAAATGCCTTAAAGGCTGCTGTCAACAAGGCTTGGGCCTCCATGGACGCCAATTACATTCAGCAAGTCTATGGCGGCTTCAGACGTCACCTGACCAGTGTCATTGAGTCAAATGGTGGTTACATTGATTAAATTTGATCACAAACTATTTTATTATTCTAAAAATGTATGAATAAATAGTTTCTCAAGTCATTCGAAATGTCATTATTGTCCGCGATATGTTCTGAACAAAAATCGGTAAATAATTCTGCACGGCCCGGTAATTATTATATTATGTTATTGTTTATTTTATGTATCAGATATATAAATTAACATTAATAAATTAGATTCCAAAGTTTTTTCACCCCAATATAAGTATATCTCTAATAGATTGTCGATCATAAATATTAAGAGGGGAGCCCTCTATACTCCAGTCCCAGTACCAAGCATGGTCTTGTTTTATTAAATTTGATCAAAAACAGAAGTATTACATCTATGATACGACTTTTTTAAGTTTCAAGGGACCAGAAGAAGGGGAATTTAGTTCTTATTTGACGAGGAAATCGGAGTTTTTATTTATAGAATTTAGCTTTCTGAGGATATTGTTTTATTAATAATTTTATCTCTTAGAACCAGATCTTCGAGACTACTGAAATCATCCTTGTTGTTGAAGAATAATAGCTTCTCTACATATAAATGCACTATATCTATAGTTGTTGCAAAATCATATATTGGAGATCCCTGCCAAACAATAAGCTGAACAATCACCTATACGGTTCAGAGTTCCTCTATTAGTTTATTGGAAAGCGTTGTTCCCATATTGATAATTCTATGCAGGGAGGAGAGGGAAGACGCTGTTTTTTTCCAATTCACCGTAGGACATTTTGATATGTCCACAAAAAAAATTCCTATAAAGTTTCAGTGTGATTATGGTGACTAGAAATAGTCAACCTCCCAGTAGACAATAGTCAAATTTTTTCTTAGTCTCTCTAGTGCAGTAAGGTATTGTAAAAGGAAAAGTGTTTGAAGCCCATTGTGTTTTTCAACCATTATCTTCTCTGCAAGAACCAGTATCGAGTTTGCTTTATATATAACTAAGGATATTGTCTGAGTATTTTGTAGATTGATCCTTCTTTGAATGTTATACTTTCTGTACTCACTAGTATTTTTATATACTATGGTATTAAGTATCGTCTGGTTAGATATCGACTTTCTGTCTTTTATCAATTATATTCCCAGTATATGTACTCTATCTGTAATAAAAACAGACCTTATTTAAATCCCTATCGAAATAATAGACAAGCAAAAAGCAATTAAGAGTAAGTGCTGTGTATGTGGAAAGCCAAGAAATGTGCTTATATGGGAGATAATTTCCCAATGTGATATGAAGAATATGTATCGTTCTATAAGAGAAATGATTTTGCTTCAGTTTGCATGAGTCAAAACTCAATGTGAAGAAAGGGATGAGATAATCAAATTTACAATACATTAGATCATCAATCATTCACGTAAAAATATTTATTTCTACTAATGAGACTTGTTTATTTCCAATTGACCAATATCTCCACAAAGAAAGAGCTTTTAGAAACTGTGCATTCCCTAATACAGGAGCTACCAAAACTGTAATTTTAGATTTTTTTTTTTTCATTATACGATATCCTTATGTGTCTAATTGACATAAAAAAATCCAAGTGTGGAACAATTCAACACATAATGGTGTTATCAGTCTCTGTATTGTTGAGTCTTATGGGACCAAATCATAGATCAAAGTAAATGTTACTCCTAGTCAACAAGATACTTTAATAATTCTTTGGCATTACCTTATTAATTTAAATATTGTCCTTAATATTTTTTCAGAGTCTTTGATCCACGTAATTTCCCTGTCAAAAGCCAAAATAAAAAAAACCTTTTCTCAGAGGTTTGATTTCATTTTCCAAAAAAGATGACAACTATCAAGCAACGAGATTATCTTTGGAAAATGATATCAGCATACTATATTTTACATTATCCACTCTATGGACGCATCGTTACTAAACTTGGCTCCAATATTATTATAAGCTCATCAGATTTAATCATTTCCCATAGTCAATGCACCACAGAACTAAAAAAAAAATTCTATCTGAGCTTCATTTTTCCTGCAAATGCATTTGGAAAAGAAAATAACTATCTCGATCCTTATATTTTTAACATTATAAAACATATGATTTGATCATGTTCTATATGTATAAAATTAACCTTACATTTTCTCAATCCAAGCAACCTATGCAGCAGTCAATATCTTCTTGTCTTTTTGAATCCGTATCCTTGGATATCATTGAAGCTAAAGAAAAAAAAAATGCCAAATTATCCGTTCAGTAAATTGCTTTTTGACAAAATGTCCTTGGGCAAAAATATTTTCGGTCAATGGTACTATGTCCCTTCTTTAATATTGCGTATATTTCTGTAAATGCTTACATACTAGTTGTTCTTTAAATCTCGTCCTATCACTTGTATCTCAGGTATCACAACTAGCTTTTTGAAATAAACCAAGATCTACTGTATTTTTATTTTTGCTCTTTCATGTGTTGAGTCTTGTATGAACGTATTATAAACTCAGCAAACGAATTGGACTTTATATTAATTTATGAGAATCAAGGGCCTTGGTTTAGAGTTCGTTTCATGCCATACTCAGTCAGTCATTCTTATATTAATAAAATTATCAAATCAATTTACACAATATTTAGCAGTTGGCAACAACAAAAATATGAAAGGCTACCATTTGTTTTTAACATCGAGGTTGCGATTATATGGCCAGAATTATATTTTTTTAGTGATGATTCCCTCCAATACAAAGGAGAAATCTATGTATACATTTTGTAAAAAATAATGTCAATTGAAATGAGTTTCTTGTCTTATGTGTCCGTTCATCTAGTTATAACCACGGATTATTATTTACTGGCTATGGTGTTTTCCCTTGTTAAAAAGACAATAGCTGGTCCAAAAATTTGACCTGTCCCTTTTTCTATATTACTTTTAAGACATCGAATGGATAATTTTAGGGGTTCAATTAACTGGAAGCAAGAAATTGACTACCTAATTTTTGTCAATATTAAAAAAAGGAACATATTTTATGAAAATATCTACATAATTGTCCGTCTATCGTCTATCTTTTGTAGTGCCACTCAATTGTAGTTATCCATAAATTCTTGGACAATATTTGTGAAACTCCTCAACTTCACATAACCTGATACACTTTAACTCTCCAGGACTTTCAGGCACCAAAGTAATCTGCAATATCATCATATAAGAACTGATTTGAGACAAAATGGGTTATGCTCATAATGGCAAATCCACTGAGACGTTCTTACTTCATAAAAGATTTAAAAATAAGTTTTCATCAATTTGAGATTAAAGAAGCTTCTATCAGGGGCTGCCACTGTGTCAGGAAGAGTGACATATATTTTTAAATCAACCCTCATGGGGGGGGGGGTAAGTTGCAACTACCTTCTTCTCATGCAGGAAGGTCAAAAGTACCATGTTTATTATTTTCTTTGATGGCAACAGTACGAAATTCTGCATTTCCTTTGGAAATTCTGTTCCATTTAATGTCCAGCTAGTTGTCATGGGTCAGAGAAGTACTTAAAATCTGACACTTCTTCAAAGTTGGGAAAATTGAGGAACACGCCAAACTTTTTATAAATATCTCTAAGATTAGGACATTTCTCATTCAGTGAAGAGATGGCAGTATCCACAACCATATTAACAAATGTTGTTTCCGTTTTGCGCAGTGTATCTTGTATGGGCTCTTATGGAGACTTATAGCCAAATGCCTCCTTGTAGTTTCAAGCGCTTTTGTTTGAGTTGAGCCTCTAGGTTCAAATCATCACTCATGTCATTTACAGTTGCATCAGAAAATAACTAACTTGTGAGGAAATCACTGGTTTTCTTCAGCAACTTTATAGTTACATTAAGCTGCATTGATAGTGGCTGCATCATTTTACTTGTATATTTTATCCTTCTGAGAATATCAAACCAAATGGCTGTACAACGGAAAAAGAAAGAAAGAAAAACTAGGATTCAACCTCTTTAGCCTAAGACTGGGCTTTAACTATGACCAAAGTGTCTGCAGTTTTTTCCCTGACTTCTAGAATAGGCTTCCTGATTTGCATAGTTTAATATCTTACTGGTTTAATAGTTTATTTCGTACTTACCTATCTAGTTTCAACCCATTATTTCAGCGTAATTTTCACATACTTCAGGAGGATACCCCACCTAATGATAGATACTCAGAATAATGTTAACAACTTTGATGAATGCCCAAAGTAGCTAAGGGGATTTGGTGATATTTTTGCAGCATCAGCTTCTACCAAATTTAAAGTGTAGGCAGCACATGGGACCAAAAAAAGCTCTTGCAAATTTGCCTGAACACTACTTTTCCCCTTCATGTTGGCACCGTAGTCATAGGACTGGCCTCTGCAGCCTACTAGCCTAGAAAAGACAAATGGGGGGGCTCTTAAAATGAAATTCAATGTTAGCTCTACTCTTCGGATGCAAGAGTATCTTTTAAGAGTCCTAGAATAAATAATTCTTTTATTTCTGGCTTTAACTTATTTTTTTTCTTGGGTGCTTAAAAGATGCCTTTAATTTAATTTTCTCATTTTCATAAATTATCCTCCCCCCCTACTTTTGACTGATCTGCAACAAGAAATGGCCTTGAACATGAAGTATGCTTTCTCGTGACACTATCCTAACTATGATTGAGATCTGGGATGCAACCTAAAATAATGGAGAAATTATGATAAGGATATTATTATATTTTTCACAATGTGTTCCATTATTTTAGAAGTAATGAACTTTATCAGTTCATTGTGGATTATTTTGCCAAACTAGTTAATGGGAGTACCAGCTTTGATTTCCAATTTACTGACATGCTGCTTCATTATTGGATCAAATTTGGACATAAGTTTTACCTCTTTCAGAAAATTTCAATTGTTTGAATTATTTGATGTGTATGTGGTCCCCCTAAAAGCTATATTTCTTTCAGGTAAGGTCTGAATTATCGGCACCAATCGAGGTAAGACGTCACACTGCCTTTTTTTTCTGGCTCAGCGGGGGCAATTCCTCACTTATCTATTGTGAGCCCTGCCGCAAAACGGACTTTCAATTGCTTCCATATTATTATGTGAGCATTATACTCATAGGTATTTACACCGACCTTGATCAAGTATGTTGCATTATTCAAGTCCCTTAGTTCTTCCCTATTGAGTTTGTTTTTCTTATAGAAAACATCTTGCCGCAGAAGCAGTGCAAGCTATCGTATTTTTTAGACTATATAAGTCCGCTTCTTTTGACTTTTTGTCCATTGACTAAGACTCTGATAAAATAGTCATGTTGACATTTTCGTCCGTCCTTCTGTTTTCAATTTGAAATGGATCCCTGTGAACCAACTCTGTTCTTATCTCATTAGTTAGAGGAGATTGCCTATCAGCAGGGTCTATTGGAGTAGCAGAATGAGTGCTTGATACTGCTGAAAAGGAAGTATCGAGAAACCTAAGCAGTTTGCCTAAAGAGTTGAGTGTTACTCAATAACCACATGATTTCAATAATAAAGGAAAATAAATAACATAGATGACAAACAAGAGATACATGCATAATTTAGATTATACTATATGCAAGGGTTATTAGTGACAATATCCTTTTATTGGCATTGTGGTAAGTGTGTTGTTGATTCTACGGTCATAACTTCACTGTCATCTCTCGATAAAAGAACACAAGACGATTCATTATTAATTAATTTTTAAGAACTCATAAACAAAGTTGTTCCCTTATCGGTTTAGCAGTTCTAGCAATTTCAGTTCTTAAACCGCCAAAACTGGAATAGACAAAGTCGAGCCAAGACTGCTATGTATTGTTTATCCATTTGGGCTCTTATGCTTACTTTCTTTTGTTTATTTTTATGGTTTATTTATTACCTTTTAATATTCCTTTTACCTAATTTCATGTAAATGAAAGGTTTAGAGAATAATTTGTTACAATAGAACTGCTGAACCTGAATCGGGATAACCTTGCTCATGAGTAGTGACATTATGATTATGTTCTCACTCACTGCCAAAAATAACTCAATGTATGAAAAACTTTGTTTCGAAAAAAAAAAAATGTGAACAAACTTAGCATTATAGCACCTATTGAATATGATTAAAATTTACACAAGTCTCCGTGTAGGTAAGATAGGAGTATTCTAATGGTTAACAACGATATCAATTTTTTTCTGCTGACAACAAACTATGTCATTGGATGGATCTCTTGATATATGGACCTGCCTCCACCCATTGTTCCTTTGAATTCATTTTGATGTCCTCGGCACATGTATCCAGGCTTGAGCTTCATGTTCTGGGATATCGTTGTTCTATGAAGAGGCTGACATTCGTTACTCGGTAGATCTAACCTCCAATATTGGAAGGTACATTCATTGTAGAGATGACTTTTGGCATCAAGATCTATGACAATGACTTCTAACTTCGTGAAACATCGCTCAGTGATCATTAACAATTATCAATAACATCATTCGGAGTCCAATCTCCAGCCACAGTTCCTTTATTAAAACTCAGAATGATTCCTCCTACATTCAATTCTACTTTGTACCCTACTATAAGAAATATTTATTGATTCGAGTTCTTTAGTTTCCTTGGCAAAGAAGTCTATCATCTTTAGCACACTGATTTGTAAACAACTCCATTTATGAGGACTGAATTCGTGCCGTACGCTCTGTACAGACTATTAATTATTATACAACCTGGACAGTTCAAGCCTTATTTTCCAGTTCCCTTAATACTTGTGAATCATTGCATTTTCAAAACTTAATAATTATGGATTACAAAATTGTTTATAGCCATAATGAAATGTTACCATTTTCAAGACTTAGGATGTATACACAAATAAATTAGTTACATATTTTTACAAACACAGTAAATATTCCAAACTACAGGATTATCTCAAACGGAAATTCTGTTACCTGTAAGAGAGGCCCTTGCATTAAATTATTTGACTTATTTTTTGTATCAATTTTAATTTCGTATAATGGAAATTCCTTTATCCGTAATACGGAAGGCTTTTGAGGTACAGTAAGATTAAAACCCCATTCGATGTACGGAAATGATGTCTCACCAGAAGAGTATTCTTAAGTACATATGTATGTATATAACCGTCATATGAGATGCATAAATAAGATATAGTTATGCATCTATTTTGGCATCAACTAGTTAATCCAGATAATGTGATACAGCAACCCATGAGCTTGTTGTTTTGTTTCATACATATTTATATGAAGTGTACAGATTCAGTTTACTTAGAAAAAATTTTATAATTTAGAAAAATGTCATTAAACGAATACACGAAAGAGGATTGTTTTGACGGTGGAACAACGATTAAAGTGCATCAAACTGAATGAAGAGGGTCACAAAGTTTGTACAGCACACAATACATAGGTAGTTTAATAAAGAATACGAATGTATTTTATATTATCTTAAGGTTACTAAAATACAAGAGATTTTCGGTGTTGGCAAAACTCAGGTATACGAAATGCTGAAAAATAAAGAGAAAATTCTATGTGATTATAATCCTGGTACTCTATCTGGTAAGCGTAATCTTTTCGTGGATCGTCGTTCCAAATACTCTACCATGAATAAAAGAGTAATAGAATGGATTATGGCCTGCCGTTCAAAAAATTCCCCACTAAATGGACCTCTCATCAGGGAAAATGCAGCTATTTTCGCTTTGTCTATGGGTTTGAATGACTTTGAAGTGTCTCAGGGATGGTTGCAGAAATTTATCTCAATGAATCAACTCAGCAGTTCTGTTTTGTGTGGTGAAGGGGCGGGAGTTCAACCAGAGACTATTGAAGAATGTAAAAAGAATCTGCCCGTTCTCTTGGAAGGCTATCAAGCAAAAGATGTTTTCAATTGTGACGAAACTGGACTTTTTTTCTGAACACTTCCAAGCCGGTCTTATGTCCACAAAAGAAGAGGGCGCAAAGAATGGGAAAATGGCCGAAGATGGCATCAAAGTTTTGGCAGATTCCATGTCAGGTGAGAAGTTGCGAGCTTAGGAAAAATTCACAATCCAAAATGCATCTCGCAATGTTCCAGATGTCAGATGTAGGTCAAATATGAAACCAACAAAAAAGCCTGGACGAACACCGATATAATTCTAGGCTGGTTGAACTCTCTGAACAACAAAAGGGTCCTTCAAAATAGAAATATCCTGTTATTTATGGACAACTGTGAAGTTCATCCACCAACAACACTCCCCAATGTAAAGGCAGTGTTCTTCCCCCCAAACACCACTTCCCATCTGCAACCTATGGATGCCGTATCATTCTAAATTTCAAATTAGTATATAGAAAGTCTATGCTCACAAGTATAATTGTGCGAATGGATGATTGCAACCCAGCTAGAGAACTAAAAGAGAAAATAGCTATTCTTGATGCCATCCACTAGCTGGAAGATGCTTGGATGAAGGTGGAAGAGGACACAATATCTAAACGTTTCGTAAAGGTTGGATTTACATCGATCGACGGAAGAATCCAATCAATGGAAGAAGTGGAATGGGATGATAGTGAGCTGATACTTCTCTGCCAAGTTGTCCCGTAACTTTCATATCAAGACATCATAAATGTGGGTTAAGACTTGGCGGTGACAAAGCAATATACAATTGAAGATTTAATGCAGCAATAGAGCTAGGTCCAAGCGCAGATTCAGAAGATGAATCCGATGAATAGTTTATTAAAGGGGAGCCAGTGAAGCCCCCATCCAGCAAAGAAGTGATGGAGATGGCATCAAAGATATTGCTATATGTTAATGAGTCATGTAATTTGCCTGAGGATCTAAGGTCTGACTATTCAATATTTAATATTATTTATATTTAAGTACGTATATATGTATGTATATATTATTATTATTTTAGTATTTATTTTTTAAAAACAAACTTCTTAAAGAAAACAAATACGCCATTTGTGGAGAAAAAGTCGGAACTTTCGAGGATATTTTTATTAAATGTAAATTTTCAAACAAATTTTTTGAGGCCATGAAGAAATCACTGGAATAAACCCTCAACATCAAGCAGAAGAAGAATATATCATCTTACACTCCCTCAAATAGGGGGGGAAATATGACAGTGAAGACATAATACCATCCAATTACCTAAGTATGATGTGCGTCCTCGGTTGCAAAAAAATCCTGTTAACAAAAAATATTTCATTTGTATGTGAAAAACGATAACAGAACAATTTGTTTGTATTCAATAGAACTGAAAGATACCATCAAAGAGGTAAAGAACACTCTCTTGGGAACCATTACTTCTCCCCGCAGCTGTATGCTTCACTAAACAGGACGATCGAAAATAAATTAATTCGTTTCATTGTTCAAAACATGGTTTTTTTTTTTAACTATCCTTAAAAAATTTCTTGGAAAAATTGTTACAGTATATCTAGTAAAAACATACTTTAATAATAATTGTGGTATACATGTGGATATCATAAATTGCAGGGATTTTTTTTGTATTAAATTTTATTTGGGCGTGTTTTTTTTAAGAGGATTATGTCGTCATACTAATATAAGCGAAACTCTTTGTAGCAACTTTTCTTTTCTGTGTTTGCTTTGAACTTTATCGTTCTATTACTAATTAGTTGATACGTCAGAGGTTGGAAATTGACAATAATTACTGTATCATCATTCTCTTTTGTCGAGTGATCAGTTACGTCATATTCATTCTTGCGAGAAGATACTTAAGACAATGTACAATAGTAAATTACTTTGTGAGCTTCTTGGATTGATGATGGTGCTAGGTACTCATAAGTTATGATTATGATCAATTTAAGTATTTTTACGTGAAATATTACTTGAGTTGTACAAGGCAAGTACTTAATTTAACTCCTTTGAATAAATAATATACGACTGGCTTTGATATGCAATTGTCTAATACTACCCGGGCTCTATTTAACCACTACCAAAATCCTGTAATAATGAGAAAAAAAAAAAAAAATCTATAACATGAGAGTATTATGTCGGTTCAACTATTTGTCAAGTTATTGAGAATACTTCACAATAGCATGCAGTCTTAGGAGGATGGCTGTTATGATTGATCTCAAATGACATAATTCAATCTCATAATGGACTTTCTCCTAATCTTCCAGACCTCTGAGATGTGGTTTAGTTGAAGCTAAACGCTTGTGTATGAGTGTCGATGCTACTCCAAAAAGTTATATGCTTTATCAAACAAGAATATCATTGAAGTCCTCCTTTAGACTAGAGCACCTAGTTTATGCTTTGTGTGTACATGATTTTAATTGTTGCTACAACATTGAAACAAATTCAATCAGAAATTTTATAAATCATTTACACATCCAAGGAGCTACGAATACCAAACCGCCTTCATCTATATTTTAAACCTAATTGAATTCACTTTGCTACATGTATCATTTATTTTTTTGTTCTACTTGGGAATTATATTATATTTATTTGGAAGATAACACTTACTAATATTGCCTATTTTCGCTTCATTTTTGTAAGATAAATTGTTGAAAAATATTAATCTTATATAAAAATAATATATTATTTCATTAATTTTTCTCAAAAGTTATAAATTATATTAAAGAATAATGAAATGAAATGATAATAACTATTATAAACATATTTTATTATCCATTTACCTTTAATTATCTTTTATGATTTATTATTGAATATTTAAAATATATTTGATCCTATCACCACATCCAATAAAATGTAATAGTTAAATCATAAAAGATTTTTTTGATAATGGATGGATAGAACCCGAGATGTGAATACATAATTGATGGCAACAGTTCTTTAATTGAACATTTAATTTGTATATTCTAAAGTCATCTATATTATCAATAGTAATACAATACTTTTTTATCTATATTAAGTTTATGGCGTTGACTTTGATCTTGCAGGTATCAAACAATTCAATCATAACCCATGAAGTTTAATTATTATCAAAGATTCAAAAAACAAGTTAAATAGTTTAAAAATTATTTGTGTAACATATTAAGCTCAATATATTTATTGAATTGCTTCACTTTTTTTTTAAATTTAAATTGTAAGTAATTTTATTTTGGAAAAAAAGATAAAATTAATGTTGATCTGTATTTTGTTTATTTTTCAACTTGGTGTATATCCAAGTATAATTAAAAGTAATAAACGTTTTTGTAATGGATTTGTAAGATCAAAGCTATTTATTTTAGCGACTTTATCAATACGTGTATAACAGTAACGTTCATCGTAAAATTTATTATTCATTCAAGTAATATAGAATATATTTGTTTGCCTCGATACAATAAAAACCAAAATCAAAAGCTGAAAGTAAATGCTCAGCTTTGTAAAATTGAAGTAAAACATATCTTGAACGTTTTTCTTCATTTATTGTATTAGTATTCTTCGTTAATAGAAAATAAAGATAAACTACTGTTACTTTACTATTTAAGAGGTTGTGTAATGAATTTTGAATTAAATATATAAAAGTTATAAAACTGTATTCTATTTTGTAAACTTAATAATATAAAATAGTCCTTATAAATTAAATAGTCCTTATTAATTAAATAGTGGGCATTAACTAAGTCTACTGTATACATGTCATATTTTATTAAGAATGTTGCCAAAAAAACGTGAGTTATTAATTATTAGACTAAATTTGTCGTAGCTAGATCTGTAATCTTTGAGCATGAAAATATACAAAAAAAAAACATACAAAATTACAGCTCACATTATTATACTTTTCCAGATATAATTCAAATATAAATATAATGAAAGAATAAATCAAAATCAAAGAAACTTGGTTAGTACTACAGTAATAACAAAAAATGAACTGACATTCGTCATTTCAATATATCGAAACAATTTTTAGAAATTAATTAATTAAATCCTACTCTGGACTTAAAAAGTGTGTGAAGTTAGTGAATTGTGAAGGATCTAAATAAAAATTGGCAGTTTCGGCCAAACCATTTTGTAAATATAGTAATCAGATGAAAATAGAGGTATAAATTTTGCGTGAAGAAGAAGACAAATAAACTCCTTGGAAATGAAATATATCAGAACTGGGAGACTTTGTCATGATGAACTGCTATGGTTTGATATCTATGATAGTTCTGTTCATAGTAAATAAAATACCAAGAAATTATCAATATTTTGTCTTGGATTGAATGATTGAAACAAATTTCAAGAGTTATTACAGAATGAGGATTCCATTTCGGATTTCACTATTTGATTTGATTCATGTAACTCATATGAAACATAAGTATCCCTCATTCCTCACTACTATCACTATGAGGAACCGCAAAGTATCATCTTCTTTGACTCATATGAAACATAAGCCTACCTCATTCTTCACTACTGTGAGGAACTGCAAGTGATCCTCTTCTTTGACGTTGTCTCATATACTTGACTACAATATCGAATAACTTCAAGGGTTTTAAATCTATCACTCAATAAATGAAACCGTTGCCGCTATTACAGATTGAAATGCAGAGTCAGAGACTCAGAGAAGACGTTCTTTTTGGGAGATCTTGAGTTGTAGAAAATATGCCTTGTAAAAAACAAGAAATTATAAACTCACATGCTAACCCTATCAATTTGACTCATATTGATATTAAATATATAACAGAATTAATAGAAAATAAATATCTGATATTGATAAACAATTTCTAATGTTTTTGTGTTTTTTATCTTCATAGCTTCTGGAGCGTAACATGAAAATCCAATGTAAATGCCATGGTGTATCTGGTTCTTGTGAACTGAAAACTTGCTGGAGGTCCATTGCTTCATTTCGTATTGTAAGATTTAACAAAATAATATTTTATTCTAATCTGGTGAAAATGCTTTATTATTTTAGTTTTTTATTTAATTTTTTTGTCTTTCACCAACTTTTTATTAATTAGTTATGTTGGAACTAATAAATATGGTAAAACTGAAAAATAGGATACTTAAAAAATAATATTTATGTCAAATATTTAAAATTTTCCATCCATAATATAGGAATTGATTGATGTTGTTGAGCACATTTTTTTTACATTGACTTAGAGATCCGTATTGAATTCATCTTTAAGTGTAAGCTTTTCTCTATGTGATCTGGCTTAAGAATAATGGGAAATTATAGTAATTCGGAACTTAAACTGTTCAAAGTAATTTTCGCCTCAAAGACAAAAAAAAATTAAAATAAATAAACATGATTAATAATTTCAAAAATGTTTTATTTCTGTAAATTGTTTTAAACTCGGAATGATGTCTTTTTTTTATCTGAAAAATGAAAACAACAACAGCGCCCTTATTTATAGCTGATGATAAGTTTACTCTTGGAAGCTTAAAGGTGGGTTCGCTTAAATATTTTCGATGAAAATGTTCTTCCTTTTTTTTATTCCTCTGGCATTATTTTCTTCAACTCGAACTTTTTAAACAACTTTGAATTTTTTTCATAAATTTGATGAGTAAATTGCATAAACTGTGCGGAAATGTGAATTTTGTAATACACAAATAAGATTACACCTTCTAAAATTATTCTAGTGGTATTCTATTGTAGAGAAAAATATCACAAAAAATGCTCAAAGGAAAATTTGATCCATACCTAAAAAAACCATCTCATTACTTTTTAATATGACATATTCAAATCTAAACAATGAATAATTTTAGATTTAGTTAATGATAGCCTATTTGTAAAGATTACAACTTAATTTTTTTGGATAGTTGAGAATAATTTTTTTTTGTCATAAGAATCCATAGGGCACATCCTTTGCTTATGTTATGTGATGGTAATAACTATTAGTTATTATGTAAAGTCCACAGCCGAATCCAAAAACGGTAAATAACTTAGTTTGATTTGTACTATATGTAAACAGTAACGGTAAATGAGGTAAATATCTAACAGTTTCTTTGATAAAATATGTATTATTGATTAAGGGATGGGAGAAAAAGATTGAGATTTCAATGAAAGAGAATAAAAACTTATGAAAATGTACTCAAATATTGAAATTTTTACTATTTGGTCTGAAAACCTCTTTGTTCATACGTTTATACATCAATTTCATAATTTAAGGTTTGGAGATCTTATTATATTATATGCCAATTTGGTAATTTTAATGCAATCTCCTGAGAATAAGCCGATACAAATTTTTATCTAGCGATTTTTTAATTTAACTGCAATTTCTATTAATTCATTTATAAGCTCTTAGGACTTCCCTACTTCTGGGTTGGGAGATATAGTATATATTTAATACATAGTACTTACTAATGAGCTTATACTTGTAAATAATAAAGACTCAGTCCAACTAGGAACATCAAGATTTCCATAACGAGAATGAATAACTCCAATGGAAGACCAATTGTCAACCGCAATATTGATAAAATCCCAATTTGAAGCTTAATATAGAAGAATACGAGAGCTGATTTTAAAGGGATAAGAAGTGATGCATAATATGTGTCCCGCTCTCATATGTAAAAATAAAGTAAAAATTAAATTAACATAGTCACTCCGACAATTTGAAGAATGTTTGGGAGGAGAGCAGTTTATCTGTCATAACTTTTATTAAATCAGCTACGAGCATTCTTGGGAGGAAGGAAATTAATTGGATATCGATGCTCAATTCTACTCCTCGTCGACAAACTTATATTGATAACTGTCGACAAAACCATCATTGGTACTATTTGTCTTTCATCAGCAAACGCACTAGTAAATATTTTACACTTTAACTTCAAGAATTATATCATAATGACAATATCTTTGGAAATTAAAAAAATCTGTTCTGATTACCAACTAGAAAAAGCCACTCCTTCTTTTCAGGGCATGTTTTATACACCTTAACATTTTAGTCATTCATACACAATTCCTGATAATATAGATAGTGATACAATCGATGAAAATTATTATTAGCGAAATCAGAAGTGATTCGAATTCGGAGGATATTTCATATGTCTGAAATTAATAAAATAGAGGAAGAAAAACCCTAAATTTCAATACAGAAAAGTGATGACTTCCTTCACAAATTCAATCCTAGGTCCTACTAACTTAAGTAGAAAATACCGATATCCAAACATTATTAAATTAGATATCATTATGGCGATATTGTAAAAAACTTCTTTTATCAGATAAAAGAGACCAAAACCTTTTAATAGTTATATCTAGTTGAAGTTAGTATAAATGAAAGTCATCTTTTTTTAAACCAACATATTGCACCAAGTACTGACTTTAGAGAGAGATAAAGATTAGTTCATGGAATATAACTCAAATATATCCACAAATTAGAATTTTTTTGGAGAAGTGTTCAAAATTAGTCTATTGAGGTGATAAATTTTAAAAAAATCAAACATTTTCTTCCCTTAAAGAGATCAAGTATATACTCAAACATACATTTTTTAAGAAATACTTTGAAATAACAGTCAGTTTCCTCTACCTTGAACATGAAACTTAATGGCTGTTAACAAAACGACCAGGATAGTTTGTGATGTTGAAACCAATTATGAATATATAATGATTGATATCATCTTCAGAAGCATATGGAGAGAACAGGATCAAGGAACGATTGTTAAAAACAGTTTCAATCTCTATTAATGGAGTCTCTAGTCGTTCGACAGTCATATGTTTATTTCCAAATTGACGACAAAGAATATTCTTTAGTAATTTCAACATTGTTTCCCTTGCACCTCCACGTGCTAGAAGACAGATAATTTTCATACAATTCCTCTAAAATTTGACCATTTTCTTATTTTTCTGAGAGTAAAAATTTGACCAAAATATTTGCAGATCCAACCAAATTGTGTTCATGATCGCACCAAATGAAACTGAGGGTTCATTTTTGTCCCCCAACCAACGAAGAGTCTTAGATTTGCATATTCAATAAGAAGAACAACAAAACGTGATGGATTTGGCAATAGCATCGGTCATCGGGTATAAGATGGTAATATCTTGATGTTGTTAAGGTGACCAATAACCCTTATCAGTTGATCATGGGTACCCTAGGCAATATCTAAGTTTGCAGAACTATATTTCCTCGATAACATACTGCATTCACTTACAATCTTGAATAGCATGTATTTCATTTGTTTCGGATTTGGTATATTCGTTCATAGATATGATCAAAAAAGATTTACATGAAATTATAAGGACAAGTCCACATCGACAACTTGATTGAAAGCTTCAAGATTTGGAGGGAAAATTAATTAATGTGACTAATATTTGTAGAACTTCAAAATATCATCAAATTTTGTGGCTTATAAATGCAAAAGGCTCATGACAAGTAGTACAGTAAATAAAATATTAGTTGATGAGTTAATTTACAGATACAATAAAGGTGCCCCAGCAAAATTCAGTGATAAATGTTAATTGATTTATGAAATAAAATTTTAAATTTAAGCTAAATTTTTCTAATGACAATAAAAATATTTTATTGAAAAAAAAATTAAAATTGGCCTCAAACTACCCGAAAATTTATTTTCAAACCTGAATGTGTGGTTTTTTAATACTATTTTCAAATTAGTAAAGAAATACTAGTAAATGAGGGGATCATTAAAGCCCTTTTATACTTCAAGCAATAGCTTTATAATATTTTAAATGTACAAGGTATAGTTTCAACAAAAAGATCAACATCTTCCAAACTATTATATTAGCATGTGTTTTAGGTGTCTTATTTTTAGGGTGATAAAATAAACATTCTATTTTGCAATTGTTAATTAGTAGGGTGAGTCCAAAGATAAAATAAAAAGTATGTGGTAGTTTATCACATTTCATAAAAAACTTCCATAAAATAAATAAAAAGATCTAGTTGAAAATAATGGAAAAAAATTATTTAAATAAGAAGTAACAGAAACTTGGCTTCATACGACTAAAAAAAGTAGGACGGAGACAAAAAGAACGACAATTCCACATGGGATATACAAAAAAAAGTTATATTATCTATTGATGCGTATTAGAAGGCGAAGAAACGTCATATTATCTTTCGAACATGATGTGTGGTAGTGTATCGGATCCCCCGTGTATAACCACGTTAGAAACGAATAATCTGGAAATTTTATGGCGAAGACAGAGTATCTTGCAGTAGTTAAAATTAGAATAGCTCGAAATTCTTCATATCCAATAGGGTGGCCTTCTAGCAGCTTCTCTGATATTCTACAGCTCGAGATAGCTAACTCAATAGCGTACATTTTTGTAGGAGCGCTCAAAATATTTGAAGTGAGCCCGAATAGAAGCATAACAGTCACTGATTTAACACTAATTCCTATTATGTTAAGCAATATTTTTTTTTTGTATATGTAGTTAAGGGCAATTCTCAAAAGCATGCATAACTGTGTTATTCCTTTTCATTTATTTATTTCATATGAAATTATAGATGTAAACCCTGTTTTAAATATCCTTACTTGGACCCAATTTACCAATTGGAAGAATAACGGGTTTTTAAAGTTGATTTTCAAACCAGACCTTATTTCATACTTCTTGAAGTAATTTTAAATCAATTCAATTCGTTTAGTTAATTGCCCCTCAGATTAAGCCTCTAACATCAATGTAATGTCGTCGACTACCATATCAATTATATGTCTCGAGATCCCAAAACCCACTCCAAACCCCTTCAATTTTTATTATTATCGAATCTCCAAGATCTAGTATAGGATAGAATAATAGGGGGGCTGAATAACAATCTTGACTGCAACGCTTTCTTAAAACAATTGGATTGCTTTCTTCCTCTCCCATCGAATTAGTTGATGTCCCATTCAAGAGAAGAGGTCTGATGAAATTAAAGTATTCTTTTGGAAGAAGTCTTTTAACTTCTTAAGAAATATGACTTTGTATTACAGAATCAAATGCTTTCCAGCTCTAATACCCCCAAAGTTGATGTTTTTGCGTGCAATTTCAACAGCAGACTATAAATTTCTTGAAATGTCTTAAATCCTTCTCCCACTAGGAATCCCTTTTTTTTTACATGTTTGAAGTTCAAAATTGGTTCTATTTTACTGACAAGGACACCCGAAAGAATGGAAGAATTCAAATTGATAGCCATGATGGGTCTCCCAACGTTGATGTCGGTAGCAACCCCTTTTTTAGGGATCTGTACTATCCGGCCTTTTGTTATAGATTGTGGAAGGTTCCCACGAATTTCCATGGACTTCCACAGTTCAAATAAATAGCGTACAACCTCATCTACGCATTGGGCGAAAATCTTCCCACCAATACCATCTGGACTAGAAGCTTTTCCATCCTTAAAATGACTTTGGATGTATTTCGATATAATTTTTTTTGTGAAGATCGAACGTTTTCCTAACTTATGTCGAAGAAAATAAGCTTTTTCACCCCCCCCCCCTCTAAAGAGTTTTTGGAAGCGCCTATGAAAGAATTTCAAATTCCATGTGTGTCAGCGAAAGTTTGTGTAGTTTGTAGAAGCAAGTATAGGTTCATAATATCCAGGCAATTGTTTGCTTCAGAATTACTTATCTGCTTCTGTCTTTTCTATTTCTAGATTATTTTAGCATGTAAGAAATGAATAAAAGCAAGATGTGGTCCTTACATAACAGTCCAATGATTGAGAACAGTTCAAAGCTGCAAGTAAAGTGATAAACTGAGCTCGATGAAAAATCAAGAAGTCATACTGTTTTCATTGACGAGTTACGAAGATTATTCTACATAATATATTATAATATTACATAATACATTGGCAACGTTAACATGACAACATATATTAAAACATTCCCTGCCTGAGATTTATCTTTTAAATGTTTATAAAAATTAAATTTTTGTTGTATATTTTTAATCAATTGTGAACGAGTGATATCTCACCTCAACTTCAACATCTTAATGTTGGATCTGTATGTTACCTCCAAAGTAGAGTACTCTCAATGTATATGATTTTCTGGATCAAACTTTATTACATCAAGAATATGTTGTAATACATAACCGTTAATGGAATGATTGAAAATTAGATAGTTCAAGTAATATTACAAGGTTTGGTAATCGATAACTATATGATGATAATTATGATCTTGACATATGTCTATTTTCCATCCTTAGAAGGAGGAGATGATTAAATCATTTATCAGATAAGTAAGTACATCGAGCGAATGCATGTAAAAAGCGGGAGCGAGACATATGGTACTATTGATTAAAGTAACTGTTTTGGATGATATAATATCATGTAATTCTACTATAGAAATAGAAATCTTCTATATTTCAAATTAAACTAGAACAGTTAATATAAAAAGTAGTAGAAATTTTCAAATTCAGGAATACTTGATTTATTTCGTGAAACTTATACAAATAACTTTCATATTTCTATATTATAAATCTATTAACATTGAGATCTTCCTAAAATTCGCCTTCATCCTATCATACTTCAAATACACTACATCTAAATTTGGAATCCATGAAGCACACCCAAGAGTTTACCCCAAAAAAAAACAGATGTTAGACAAATACCTTTTACAGCATTTGAAGTTAAGATCCCCTTTGAGACCATTCCGGCAGTTCTTCGTTGTTTGTAAATCCAGATACTACTTAACTTTCAACTGTGAAAATCAGGGCTTGTATTTTTAATGATCCGAAGATACGAAAACTCCTCAGATATGTTCTCCCAGAGATAATCATAAAGCCATATAGAGGAAATCGAAGAAACATACTTCTAAATTGATCATTCATCTCAAGAGAGTAGATTCGACTCCTTCTTTGCAAAGAAGATTAAAAGATTGCAACATTGAATAAATCCATTCACGATGAATAGGGAATTTCAACATTTCTAATATTATAATTTATTTGAATTTTTACGAAGCACGGTATTATATAGAAATATTAATTACTACGAAGGATGACGTCTTTATCGTTACATTGAACAAAAGAACATTATTAAGATAATTCATTAAAGTATTATAACGTATGCATAAAATTGTAAGTTAAATAAGTATGGGTAAATTAAAAAAGAATCAACTAAAAAAACAATTACATTAATTATAACTAGAAGTCATAAGCAGAGAATCAGACAAATTTAAAAGAACAAATGATAAGATATAGAAGTTATTAATATAAAATAAAACAATTAAATTCAACAAATTATTAAACTATACATATACAAAATAAAATGAGACATGTTTATACTGAAAGAAATATACTTATTAGCAGAATAAAAGATGCATTGGCAATGCAGACAAAACTATCGAGAAAAGAGAGATTATCTTTAGAAGTCCACAATTATCTTCTACTCGTTTTCCAATGATCAGAGAGGTACACATGTAATAAAGAAATTAAGGCTCTAGGTTATATAGGAAATTATCCATATAGATTATAAATCACAAACTCCGCCTTATAAATGAAATTGTGATTGATATAAGATATTTTTGCATCTTTATTTATACATCAACGAAACTGAAGAATCCTTATAAATGAAATATTTTTCTTAGAGTGAAGACGAAGCAGAGTTGACTTAAGAACAAAGTAACTTCAGCATTTCAACGAAGGAGCAGTGGATGGACGATGAGAACTCTTTCTATTCCTCACTTGGACTTTCAGTCGATTATTTTATACTTTTAATTGAACTCATTAGTTGTTATAGCAGTATACAACTAGTCTGAAGAAGATTTGGAGGAATTTATGTATTTTTGGACATAGAGCCAATGATTCATGAGGTCTGAAGTCATTAAAACAAACCTTGAAAGGGAAGGAGTATCTGCACAATGAACTATCCTTCCATTAAACAAGATGAAATCCATCGATTGAGGCACACAGAGACAAGAT
The DNA here is from genome assembly GCF_016086655.4 of Lepeophtheirus salmonis. Taxonomy (NCBI): domain Eukaryota; kingdom Metazoa; phylum Arthropoda; class Copepoda; order Siphonostomatoida; family Caligidae; genus Lepeophtheirus; species Lepeophtheirus salmonis. Next base: position 4,886,931 of record NC_052142.2, on the reverse strand, counting down.
CCCTTGAAGAGAACATGAAGAGAGGATGAGAAGGTTTGTTGCTAGGATATCCAAATGGAAAAATATGAACTCTCAGGGAAAAAGGAAAGATGGAAATCCAATTAAGTGCGGTAGGGGAATTTTTTTAAAGGCATTTCACTAATAAAATTACTTATATTCAATATTACTAAGGTAAGCAGCTAACTTAGACTTTACTAGAGGGAGATGTTGTACAATAAATATTAATAAATAATGAAGGAAAAAAGAAGAAAGAAAAAAAAAAGGAAAATCTACGCAAGATATATAGAAATACAAGGTATTTTCATAACGTTGTTTTGTCAGATGTTTGGATCCACCACGTCGTCCTTCTTTTTCTTTTTACATGAACGTCAGAAGTGACGTTATTATAGTGATATTTCGCGACATTACTGGGTAATTACAAAGAGCGATATTCTTTAATTCCATAACTTAAAAAAAATTTGAACTATTAAAAATAGTAATAAATAAATTTACGTAATATTTAAAATCGTCCATTCTAGCCTGTCATGAGCGTTTCACCTTTACTAGACCTGGAAATAAAGTTACAACCCGGTGATTGTTAAATAAATATAAAACGTTATAATTTGATATATTACATATTATATTAATATATAATATAATATAAAAATACCTATTTACATAGGTATTTAGAAGAACTCCCTCACTGAAGGGTTATAAATCATTTCATTAGTGATTGGTGATGGCGTGTTAGGAATGTATTCCTAATGGTAATATTTTTCAACTCTACTGAATCTTCCACGTTATTTTACTCCATACTATCTTTCTAGAAGCTCCCCTTTTACTATAAAAATTTATAATTACATTAATTGATAGATCAGAAGCGAATAATAAAAAGTTATAGACAGGAGACCTAGCAATGTTATTCTTTCATTCTAAATGTAATTTTCCCATCATTTTTATAAAAATATTGATGTAAACTTTTGGTAAAATATTTGCCATAGGAACTAGTCCTCCATACAATCGTATGCCAGATCTCTTTGGGGAGTTAAAGGGGCTATGACCCTCCAACATCTTCAACAATGTTTCCTTTTTTTTAACACTTTTTCAGCTATATCAAAAGGTGGAGAAAACTATTGACCTATATGGAGAATAAAAGTTTTAACCGTAACTTTAAACGCTGGAATATTTGAAAAATTGTGGGGAAAAAGTAATTCAATTCTTCTTGTCTGTTGTCTGTCCTTCCGCTATTTAAGTAAGGTCATTCGGGTATAGATCAAAAGTGTCTCTTTTTACCGGTTAATTCCGAAACCTTCATACTTGCCTTTCAAAGAGCAATTTAAATAGTTAATTTCAGTAATGAATTGTAAAAGAGAAATATTTCTCTGCAGATTTTACCCGGTACTATTAGGTCACTCTGTTCTATATATACCATAATATTAGAAGTAATGTTGTAAATAAGGGTTTGGATTGTATTGAAAAATCTTTTTGAGAGCTATTTGCTCACTACAGAAATAATAAAATTATGACACACAGTACCAAACAGCTTTCTAAAATCAATTACAATTAATACTCAGAATTTTCCACTTCTTTTCGTTAATTCAATATCAAACTGAACATTTCTTGGAATGTCAGAAATATGTCTATTTTTAAGGAATCTTTTCTTCTTTGATTCCATATTTTTATTAAAATAGGCTTGATTTGTTTTGCTAACAGTCCTGCTAAAATTTTATTAGATTAATAGAAAATTGTTAAAGGTCTCCAATGACTAGCCTTGGTTCCATCCTTTTTTGAAATGATTTATATCCTACCCCAACTCAATTCAGGAGGGCAAACAACTATTTTCTGTAAATTATAATCAAATAAGCTTAGAATAGAGTTTGACTAAGAAACTAAACCATTCTCAGTAAAAATGTTATTTGTTGTTTTGGCGGAGAAACTTACCTTAATGAAAGAACTTTTTATCTTTGGTAATAGTTGCTTTTAGTTTCAATTTTCTATAGCATTTCCTCATCGACACATGAACGATAATATTGTGTCCCGAACTATTTTAGTAATGTGCTATAATGTATTCTGCTTGACAGATCTGAGTAGTAAGATATACTTAGTTGAATTTATATTCCTCTAGGTCAGAGGTCACGCAAGTTAATTTTGACTGTTCTGCCATATTATTATGGATAATCATCTAAATATAGGCATATTAATCTATAATGATAGTTGAGAGCCTTCAGAAATTTCCTTCTTTGCACCTGGAGAGTTCAGAATAGAGAAATAAAATATAGATTTTCTTTTAAATTCCGTTTATATTTCCTTTCTTTATTATTATTCCTGAAGTAAAAAATAAGGGTATTGTTTAAATAAAATTAAATTGAATACTTGTTTTCTCTTAACACCCAGAAATTCAATTGTATATTCAATAACATGGGTTTCCACCATTACTTTGCAGAGATAGCTGTTTGGCCCTCTGCCGTGACACTAAATAGCTGTTTGGTTCCTACTCTCCAAAAGGTTACCAACCCCTGCGCTAGGTCAATGATCCATTAAGGAATCCCCAGATTTATATTTAAAAGAATTACGAATAATTATAAATTAATCATATAACGATAGGAAATATATCGTTTAAATATATACAAAACTTTCTTGATAAAAAAGAGCAAACGACTATTTCAGATTGCAGTATATGAAATAACCATTACTTATTCTCTCAAATCTATCATTTTGGAAACAATAATCTGTTGCAGGGACTGCTACTTCTCTAACTATCTTAATTGTGTCTCTAAAATCATTGGAGGAAATATATTCGTAAGGTGACTGTACACATACGTTATTTTCAAAAATGATGGGATTTACATCCGTGTTTTTTCGTTGGTTTGTAAGACCTCTCACTTTTTCTTTTACTCCCTAGAAATTTTCTTCAACACTTCTTATATTTAACTCATCTTCTACATGAGCTAACAAATCTCCAGTATTCTCCTTGTGCTCTAAGACAAATCCCATCTCTAATTATATGATAATTGCAACTATTCTATGCCAAAATGAATATTATATTGATAATATGATCCGTCAACAATTTAGTCTGGGATAAGAAAAATTGTCTATTACTTTTATTGACTTCACAATTATGTTAAACAAAAAGGGTATCAATTCAATACCGATAAACGATATTAAATTGGTCAATATAGCACTATATCTATTAACTTCTTTAAGAAGAGCTTTTCATGGCTCTTGGCATAATGATTCGACAAATATTATTTATATATGTTGTGTCACAAAGTAATTCTAATTGTTGAGTAATTATTTCAATAAATTGTGAACCTTATACTCAATTGACATCAAATATGATTAAGTGATTCATACCTGAATAGCTTATAATCCCCTTAACGATAATAAAATGTTAGGTTATTACGTAATTTAGTGATCAACAGTTTATGAGTCTGTTTATGGCATATTAAATTTTTCATGGAAAATTTGATTTATAGTTGTCTATCTATTTCCATAAAACTCAATTTGGATCCTATTTAACTTGCGGTAATTTTTCTTAACTAAATTATATTTATAAAGTTTACTTGCTTCTATTCGTAACTACTGTTTTTATTTTTTCTATATCAACTTTATTTGGATTACAAATGATATATCTTGTAATTTATAATTGACGATTAATATCCAATAAACATGGTTTTACTAGATTTTTTTTAAATAATCATCAAAAAATTAGAACCATTTCTGATATATGTTCGAAAATGCACATTTTATAAATTCAATAACTATGAAAATATTATTTCCAGACGAAAAATATATAAATGAAATAAAACAAATTTAATCCATTATCTTCATTCTATATTAAAAGTTTTTTTTCTATCTATATGACATCCATGTTAAATTCATAATGCCTTGACGGAGCTCCAATATTGGTTAATTAATTTCTTAATCTGTATGATTACAAAATATATATCAACGATTAATAACCTTTGAAATACAAATGTACCATCAAGTTACTCTATGACATCTCTCACACTTCAAAAGCAGCAAAAATCTTGCATTGTATTCCAGTTCATATAGCTATGAATCCGAGGTTGATTAATACAAGCCTTTCACACACCAAATCATTTAAAAAAGTTTACTTATTTTTATAAATAACTATTATTTTAAAAAAATGAGGTATTCATATATGTAGAATATTTCACTTTAAAATATATTAACGAAGGATACAATATAGCATACGTACAACATCAGACATTATCATAATCACCCCTTTACTAGTGCAAAACATAATTTCAATGTCAAAAATTATTGGTTAGAATCCGTACAAAAATTGAAGATCACTTATATGAGTATAAGTAATAAAACTAGGAAATGCAATTATATTATTCGCCATTCTTATTTGTTTGATTTTAAAAATATTGAAGATGATTTTTTAGACATATTGAACTTCCACTATTAATATGTCTACGAATCTAAACGAGTAAAATCCATATTGCCAATTACTAAAGTTAAATAATGTGGAACATGTTATTTTAATTGTCCATTGAAGATTGACAGAGATCATGTCATTGTAAGCCTAAATTGTAGCTATTCGGATACGAATGATCTGATCATATCCCAAGTTGCAGCAACTATCTTCCGCATAGTCCATATACTTCGAGACATAAAAAATGATCGAATACTATAAGATTATGAAAAAACCAAGATAACTATAGTACTTGTTTGAAACGTTGATGTAAGAAACTCTATCTGAAGATAAAATCTGGAGATTGGAATAAATCATGAAAGACATTACAGAAGGAGTCCAATAATTGATTAAATATCATGACACAGGATGTAATATATTACTTCGCAAGCCGGAATTGGAAGTAAAAATAAGGAATAAGAATTTCGATATTTGTGTTCTCAGCCTATGAAACACATTTTTTGTAAGATGTTGCTTTTCGCTTGATGTCACTCATTTATTTATTTTTACTAAAGTATTTAATTAATTTTATTAGGCACAAAAATATTACGTTTTCGTGCACATCTTACTGGGTAGTTACCAGACAGATCTTGCAATAATTATTAATTTGAAAAAACAGTCAATTCTAAAATCTCATATTAAAAAGGTTATACTTTAAAGAAAAATGAGTAAGAACACAGGTTTCACGATTAAATGTAGAAATGAAAAATGTTTATAGACATTCGGCTCCCCGATAAATAAATTATTTTTAATGAAGTAACATTACTAGGGATGTGAATATTGGCTAAATAGCGGTGAGTGTAAAATAGAAACAAAAGTATGAGTTGGTATGAGCAAAATATCCATACTCTTATTTTTTTTTAATAAAAAGTGTAAAAATTTCATATTACAAGAAAGCCTTGCCTTTTTTTATGAAGCAGAAATTGCAAGAAAAAAAACAGTTGTTATTTTTTCGATAACACAATTTCTAGTTTTCATCTCACAAATGTGAAAATGATTGAAATCCCAACAAACGTAACTTTAAACAAAAATGTACATGTTAGTACCTTGTAGTCCATATATATTTTATTAATTATGATTCCTTATTTTAAAAAAATCAAACGTCCTTCCTCAGCCTACAAGAAACATTATAGTTATATTAGCTAGCAGATATGTGGTCTTTCAAAGTTACCATATTTTTTATGACATTCTCTCATGGGGACTTTTTTCATATCCCTAAAGACAAGCCAAACTGACAACTTTTGTTTATATTAATTGCTTTTTATGTAGTAATTTTTCTACGCTAACATAACCTTTCATTTATTTTTAGCCAAAGACGACTTTTTAAAATTCGAGTGTAAGTATTTATTTAGTAAACGACACGTAGTGTTATTTAATAAAGTTACGTGCCGTTTACGAAACAAATACTTGTAACCGAATTTTTCTTACCTATCCTAAGGTAGAAGATGTCTTTGATTTTTAGGAAGAAACTTTCAAATGATTATGCAGATACCTAGTAAATATATAACAAAGTAGTATCAGCTTTTACTTGCAGGTAAAAAAAAAATATTTAAATATAAAATATATTCTATCAACATAATTGATTTCCATCAAATTTATCACCAAGGGTTCTTTTTTTTTTTGAGAAATAATATTTTTATAAAAAAAATAAAATAATAAGTCTTTAATTTTGCCACTCAATACCCAACCCAAGTACTTTTTTATCGATATACTCGTATACATGTGTCATTCCTCGATAAATTTTCAAAAGGAAACGGATTTGTCTAGCTCACAAATGAAATTTTGGATCAGCAACTCAATCCAACTCTGAGTTCTGAAGTCTTAAATAGAAATAAGTATGTTGACGATTTTTTATTAGCGATATTTCCTAAAACAAGTATAGTACTTTTTTGTACATTTATTACATTTTTATATATAAGGGCATGTTCATTGGAACACTTTAAAAAAAAAAAAAACTATATAAATGAAGTTATGATTTTAATCGACCACACCATTACTTCTAATGCCATGATTTTTTTACCACTTTTATAAATATAAAAAATTTAAAAAAATCTCTATATGGTTAAAGTTAAAGACAAATCAAAAACCACATATCTTGAAAAATTGAATGTAATGTTTTACTGTTGCTGCTTTTTTTCTTCTTTTCATAAAAAAAAAAAAAAAAACACAATATATTTTGTTAAGTTAACTGATTATTCATTATGTATTATACTTCCCTATCATTACTTTGCTTTATGAGAGATTGATAATCAAAAATTGATCAAAGTTCTAATTTCCTTATCATGAAGACCTCAGAATTCAGACTTGGATTAAGTTAGAGATACAGAATAATTTTTCTGAGGTATTTTACTGTCAAAGAAACCACATACCAAATTTTTGTCAAAACCGTTTCCTCCTGAAAAATTTTCATGGAAGTACTCATATATATTATGGTATTCTTTATTAGGGTACTAGATAATTACAATCTTTCCACTCCATAAATAATTTATGAAAATATATCAAATTTTCCATAAAACAACAAATAATTTTGACTTTTTAGATAGGTGAAATTTTAAAAGAAAAATTTGACAATGCACACGAAGTTACACAGAAAAAACGAAGAGGTAGAAGAATGCTGTTACCTAGATATCAAAAGTTTAAGCCACATACTGATACAGATTTAGTGTATCTGAAAAATTCACCTGATTATTGCGACTTTGATATGCAAAGAGGTTCATTAGGAACTCATGGGCGTGAGTGTAATCCAGTAAGTACTTAAGTTAATTATTTCAAGTTTTTATACTGCAATTAATTTTTTTTAGATTTAATATTATGAATTTGAATAGTTCACGTTCAATGATGATAATTTGTAGTGTTCATTTAGGTTATTTAAAGCATTAGGCATAAGCAAACTAAAAAAATATATATTATCCTTAAGGTGGTAAGACAGTCTGTAGCTTGTATAAAAAATTGTGCATGCTCAGAATAATTTTGAAAGTGCCCTCTGTGTGAGAAACGTATATTTACGTATATGCTATTATTTATTAAATGATATTGTGATTCAGGGAGTTATATTATTTTGCCACAAGTCGGCGTTATTATCCCTTGCCTTGTTTACAAACGAATATAATTAAGCTCATGTCCCATTGTTAATTAAGTTTCTTTATTTCTAGTTTTTGACAATTTATATTGCGAATATTTATTATTATTTAATGAAGAATATACAAAATTAGCTTTGTGAAAAAAATAAAAATGAGATAGTAGATATAGTTAAAAAAAATGAACGTTCTAATTTTCTGAAATTAAGTACAAAACTTAAAACAATGCTTAGATTAAACAACTCTGTTAATCAAGCATTAGTAACTTACTTAATTTTATTACACTATATTTCGAATAAAGCTTGATGTGGATAATACAATAGATGAGCTGAATTAATAAGAAATTAAAAGTATCACGAAGGGCTTTCATATCAACTCTCAACCTTGACTGTCGAAAAGGAAGTAATCTAAAAAAAACATCATGTACCTTCTGTATTTTTCTTCTTGCCAAATGTTAATTATTGTTATTATTTTTTTTTTTTTTTCACATAAGACTTTATGCGTTTAGAAAAGTTACATATATAAATAAACATATTAATTTACAATTAAATTCTTACACAAAAGTCAATACAACAGTTAATTAGTACGGTGAGTCAAAAGATAAAAAAAATAATCTGTAATAGTTTATCACATATCATAAAAAATCCTTCAATAGAATAAGTAAAATGATCTGGTAAAAAATCAATGGAGAAAAAATATTAAAATTATATGACTAAATAAATTACGATGGAGACGAAAAGAACAACAATTAAAAATTGGATGTACAAAACTTTTTAAACTCTTTGTGGATGCATATTAGAAAGCGAAGAAACATCATATTATCTTTTGAACCAAACGTGTAGTACCTTATCAAATCCCCCTTGTACTTCCACATTAGATTAGAAGAATCTTGAAATTTTATGGCAAATACAGAATATCTTGCAGCTGTCCAAATAAGAATAGCTCTAAATTCTTCATTTCGGTTAGGATTGCCTTCTGTCAGCTTCTCTGTTATCCTTCTTCTACAATTCGAGAGAACTAACTCTACAGGGCGAGATTTTATAAGAAACCTTTAAATATTTGAAGTGAGCCCAAATAGAAGCATAGCAGGCACGAATTTTTCCCTTATTCCTGTTTTGTTAAGCAATATCATTTTTTTCTGTATATGTTGTAAAGGGCATTCCACAAAAGTATGAATAACGGTGTTAAACAATTTTCCACAGTCCTTGCAAGTATCATTGAAAATTATACATTCTGAAGGTATTTGAAATTAGGAGATAAACTACTTTCCATCTTTTACTTTAGAAATTGAACCCATGATTCTCTTCTTCCGAGTTGTAGGTTGAATATTTTTAAGAACTTGTAGCATATTTTGTAAGCTTCCTCCTTATAATTTAATGCAAAAGACATTCTCAAAGCTATGACATGGCAATAATGTGATTTTCTGCGGCTCTCTTTAGTGGATTAAAAAATTCCCCACAGTTGAACATTTAGTCGTAGCTCAAATCGTGAAAGGAGATAACACCGCTCAATAAGACTTACCATTTTTTTTTTTTTTTAGTTTTTAAAATAAAACTTCTTTTTACAGTTCTGACGCACCACATGAACTGTGTTCCTTTCTAAATAATCCTATGTGCTGCCACTAAAGATAAATTATTATGCCAAGTAATAATTTACAAAATATGTTACCAGCATAACCAAAATGTAGACTAGATATGAAGAAATTGTAGTGCAATACTCATTATCTGGATGTTTTAATGTCAATTTAGAATTTTTCGATAGATTTTGGGCGGCATTCTGGAGAGGAGAGATAATCCTCCTCCCATAAGAGATTTAGGTAGTTTGATTGAGCTAAATAGATCCTATTAAATAACTTAGTGGAAGCCAGGACTCTTCTTCTTCAAATGCCCTCTTAGAGTGTCAGATCTAGTGTAATCTCTTGTTTGGGAACACCCTGATAAAAAAACCATAACTCAATCTGAAATCCCAACCAGCAATGCTGATATTGCGTCAGATATATCCTCAGCTAATTTGATAGACATACTGGCGTAGCAAGCCTTCAAAGTCAGATTCAGAATCTCTAAATTAGTTCAGAGGCTTCTGCTTCTTTCAAATGAGGGGGTGTCTGCTTTCAACCGTGTATATTAGAAAATTTGGAAGGAGACAAACAATGAAACCGTTTCAAAGTTATTTGGAAAGGAGATATGTAAAAAAGGACAAAGAAGACAAAATCAATCCCATGCAAAACGAATACTTAGAAGCACCTGCGAAGTGGTTTAAACACTGCCTTTTATCAGGAACTTAAGAGATTGGGGCCAAATTTTTTAAAGTCCCAGACGTTTGTACTCATTTTGCAACACAGATAACAAACAATGCACCACCTCTGTTGGGACTGCGACCTATTAAAGGACCTGGGTAAACGGGTCGGTCCCGCAGCTTCTTTTAGAGAATTTTAGGCCAAAACTAAGCGTGAAGAACTTTAACCACATTTTAAAGGCAAGGAAGAAAATAAAGTTAACACCATAATAACAAAAAACCAAGAAATTATATAGGTTAAAAGGACGACAAAAATTAAAGATCTTCAAGGTATAATTCCTACGATAAAATAGAATATCAGATCTTATGAATAAATTTAAATAACTGTATTAAATTCTTATTTAATTGTCGCTTTTTATTTTCCTTTTCATCTGTTTATTATTTTTTTATATGTTCGTTATGTTGATCCTTTTAATATAGTTTTTAGAGTATATTGTAAAGATGAACTGTGATGTTTTTGATATCACAATTAATTAAATATAGAATGGCATATGCCCAAGAAGTAAAAAATCGTTGACTTAATATAAATCACTAGTTACTGGTGAAATAAATATTTTAGGTTCGTCATCTCCCCCACAACCCACCCATCTAGATAATTCATTTACGCACTTGGTCTTATTGATAGTCTTTGAAACCAAAGACACACTTCTGCGATTTGTCCCATCTCTTATGGAAAAGTGATTATAGTTTTTTGGTGTACAAAATTGGGACTTAAATGAGCAAGACTTGGAACTAGGGGACCTCACATCTTCGAGGCAGATAATATACAGTTTTCCAAAGAGTCCACTTTTCATAAAAGAATGTCGAGAAATTCGATCTCTTCCACACGTCGTATTATGTGAAAGTATTTTACCGACTCCCATAATAATATTTTGATCCCTAGAAATAGGAGGTTTGAAGAAATCATGGATTTTGGTTTGCTTCTTAAAATACCATACCAGTTTATTTGAAGATACTTAAATTAATTATTTGGAGTTTGTCCTTTCTGTGGGGAGATACCGGAAGTTGACAAAGATCTTTTTGAAACCGAACAAGACCTTTTCCTAGATAGTAAAATGAGAATGTTATTATTTTTTTTTTTTTGGATTGCATGTAATGGATGATTTGTGCTTAATAAAATTAATCAAAAAAATTTAAAAAGAATTTTTTTTCTGTCTTCCTATTGAAAACACTGAGGTGCTATGATTTCTTAAATTGTATTCACTGAGGAGGAATCAATGAAACTAATATTATCTACAATTACCTCAAAGGACACAATCTTATTTTCATTAAGTAAAAGTTTATTTTCTTCATAAGTTGATCATTTTTTTTGCTCCCCCTTGGTTTCTCCACTATCATCCTCCTTGCATATCATTTCCAGTACCTCAGAGGAAACAATGTTAGTTTCCTTAAGTAAATGCCTTTTTTTCATGAAATTTTGATTCTTTTTTGGGGCTTCCTCAGTTTTTCTACTATTACATTTCCTTGTATGCCATTTCCGGGACCTTATTAGATTTTTCAAAAGCCATTCGTATTACTCTTCCAGACATAATGAGTCTTCTCTTGATTCTAATCCAACAGTTGCCTCAGAAATAAACACCTCTTGAGGAACTTCTTCATTCAAATAGGCAGTGAACTTGCATGAAGTATGGCAATTGGCCCCATGTCAAGTTCACCACCTATTCCGGATATACACATTTGACTTAGTTACAACTTCTTTTGTATCTTCAGTACCAAGATCTTGAGGGTCCTGGTTTATTATCGTAGATGTAGAATTTTCATGGGGAGTTGGTGGCATCTTTTATACATGGGCCTGATTTCTTATATAAGGGTAAGTATCCGTTTGAAAGATATAGGAAGGTGCGGTTGAATTTAATATAACAATACCACAATTTCTTCCATCTGATATTAAAACTTTATCTCCTTTCGGTAGAGTAATCAAAGGTTTTGCCGTGTATTTTTGATCACAAGTAATTTTCTGAACAGTCTACAACTGATGAAGAGCCTGACTCGGCATCACAATGGGAGATAACTAGCATGCAACCAGATGAACGTTTGTTTTCAACTTTCTTCGCATCATTAACTCTGTAGGATAATATCCATTAGAAATAGGAGTAACTCTGTGATTTAATAATAGATAAGGGTCCTTGTTACCTCATAAAAGTATTTTGACAGTTTGAACTACACTCTCTGCTTCTCCATTTCCCGATGAATATCCATGGCTGCTTGTGGGATGACGGAAACCATATTCATCGGCAAATAGTTTGAAATCTCTTGAAGTATAATAACTGGCGTTATAAGACCTAGCCTGATCTGGGATTCCAAATCTAGAAAATGCCCGTTTCATCCTGTTAATGACTTCGTTCAGTCTTGTTGTTTCAAGACTAGCTACATCAATCTATCGTGAATAACCGAAACAAAATTTGTTTCCCGTTTACTTCATAGACCGTAGTGCTATATTTCCACTTCCTTTGAGGAAGCTTTTTTGGTACTCGTGACTCTGGATAATTTTTCTTGGTAGCTTGACATCTCTAGCAATTTTAAATAAGCTCTTCAATATTATTCATTCGTCCAAGCCACCATACCGTCTTCTGAGCCAGAGCTTTACATTTAACAATACATTGTTTTCCTTCATGTATTCGGTCTAACATATCCATTTCATGGCAGAGGGAATCACTAACCTAGTTCCCATCATCAACTACCTTCCTACAACTATCAAATCTTCTCGATAAGTGTTATAAAGTCCAATATGTCCTTTAAAGAGATGTTTATCAAGCTGTCCTTCAAATGCATAGATCTTAAGTTTTCTACAAACTCCATCTTCTTGCTGATGGTGTATAATTACTTGCAACTCGCTATTCGTTATAGGTAGTTCCCTAGTATATGATTTGCATAAAAAATATACTCCTCCTTGTTATCCATTAAAAATCGCAAAAGGGTATCAGACGTATTCAATGTTTTTCCAGGAACATGTTTAAACATAAAAGAATATCGCATCAGCTTCATCCTCATTCTCTGAATTCTCACAGGAAGTTAGTCCAAATCATTCGTCAACTATAACGGAATCAATGGTTTATGATCAGTTGCTAGCAAAATAGATTTCCCCAGAATGTGGTCAGAAAATCTGTCACACAAAAAAGTTGACGTAAGAGCTTCTTTCTTGATTTGAGCAAATCTTTGATTAGCTTCTCAGATACTTTTGGAAGTGTAAACCACTGGCACACATCTCTCATCGTGTTTTTTAATGAGGACTCCTCCCAGTCCATAAGAAGAAACATCCTCTGAGAACTTAGTTTCTAAGAACGAGTTGTATATAATAAACATTGGCTAACTAGTGTGACTAGTGTACCCTCCAGCGTCTTCTCCTCACCCAGACCCCAATTCAATCCATTAGTAGATTTCATTAGTTCACGTAGGGGTTTTGTCCAGGTCTGGCAAGAATTTATTGAGCTCATTTACAGTTCCTATCAATCATCTCTGCTCACTAACCTTTTCAGGAGTTCTCATCTTTATGCCCGCTTGGACCTTCTCTTTTGAGCTTTTCACGCCATTGGCTCTACCTCTTTGACTCAAAAGACCCTTGCTGGCTTACATCCTATAGATTTCACTCTGGAACTTCTCAGGGTCTGACTTAGTTCTACAAGGTATCCTTTTATACCGGAATCTCCCAAATGGTGTTATAGAAGTCGGAACATTTCTTGATTTCTTTGATTCTCTAAACGCATCCTATGAATTCTTGCATTGACATCTAACTTCTAAAAAAAAAATTGCCTCCATAAGCCGTTCTCTTTTCACTGCTAGATTCAATTTGGTTCTATCCGCAAAACCCCTAACTCTGCCCTTTCCTTTCTAATCTATTACCATAGAAGAACACCAGTCTGATAGCTCTACAAACGCCTCAGTGACAAATAGCTTGACGAGTTTTTCTAATACCTGCTTTACTAGATATAAAAGTGGAACTGGTATCCTCCTTGCAGTCATGATACTGTTTGGCTCCACATTCGATTCCATTTTGATTTTATATTCACCTTCAAACCCCCCAAGTCCTTGAAACATGGATTTAAATTTTGGAGAACGAATCGGATCTGTGGTCACTTGCTGAATAAACTTAACCTCTCCTAAGGCACTACTGACCTCTCTTCCCAGAAATAGAGAACCAGAAGAAAGTACATATATTTCTTCCTGAATCCTCATATCTCTTTTCTAAGTAACTTCAGTCAGGATACCAATCACAGGTAACTTCTGACAACCCAGTCAGTTAAGTAACTTCGTGGGCTTTCTTAAATTGCATTGACTAAAATGACTATCATATACACTTTTGGGCCGACCGTTATATCTGCCCTAGTATTTATATTAAAATTAATACATTTGCCTCCCATAAGCACTTCCGTCCTCCATGTACCATTACTATTCTTCTTTACTGTTGCATTATTCTCAACCCTAACTATGAAATAGTTTGGTGAACCAGGTAACTTCTCCACAACGTCTTGAGCCATCCTTGGGTGACTTCTACACACATTACCAAAGTGTCCAGTTCCCTTCCATTTGTTGCATTTACTGTCATTTGCTGGACATTTTTCGCGTGGGTGTACCTACTTTCCGCACCACTGACAGGATTTCCTCATGGATGTATGAGTTTAGAAGGCCTAGTGCTTTACTTTATCCAGATTTTTTTCCTTCTTATGTCTTCGGGTTCCAATCACCTAAACCTGAACCTTGGATTCATTTATATTCTTTAAAGACTATGTCCCCGATCATTCATCCCCTCTGCATTTATACACGGCCTTTTTTTGTGTAAGATCACCATTCGTTATACCCTCGATCTCACCTTGTTCGATAAACTCATCCATCATATCTTCATAAGTACATGTATTCACGAGGTTATAAATTTTGGACAAAAATTTTTTTATAAAGTTTCTCCTTCCTCCATTATGCATCGATTAAATGTATATCTTTCATACGTTATATTTGTCTTAGGAGTGCATAATTTTTGAAGTTTTAATAGAGTAGTCTTCAAGTCGTTAGAGTCCTCCTCTATACGATTTGCAACCATATTCCCACTGCACTCTTAATTTGCTATTCTTATCGTTTCACTCCTGACACCATGCATAGTCTTGTATTTTTAAATTCTAACTGATTTTATTTTCTATGAAAAGTTAACGAAAGATAAAAACATAAATAGACACACGAAAGAGCATACATATATTTAAATAACATAGACAAGATACATAAATACAACTTATCTCACAGCATTTAATTTCAAGAACTTCATTTTAATAGTTCTCCACTCTTTCCAATCTGCTTCTTCCGCTTACTAGATACCCACTCTCTCTCCCTTCTCAGATTTACTTGTTTCTTCAAATTAAGACATTTCCTTATTCCTTTATTTAAAATAAAACACGGAAAATTCTTGTAAAAATTATTAATTTTTACAATAATTCATTTTTTTTAAATGGGCTTTTACATAATATATTTACCTTCCACAAAATTAACTTTAGTATCAAAACGTAAGTGAGAGTTTTTATATGAAGATAATTTATAAGCTTTTCAAAAATGTGTCATTTTTTTAGTTATGAGCGATAAAATCTAATTGGTAAACTTGACTTAATACTAAATTCAAATTTTCTAAATTATTTTTCAATTACAAATCAATACTGCCTAGTTGAAATTAATAGTTTTATTTATTTATTTAACTTATTTTTGAATAGATAAATACCTTGAATCCGACCGTTTGTGTTAGCAAGCAATGGATGTATTGTTAAAAACACTTTTGAAAGCTTGTTAGAACCTATATCTAGTAAATATACAGATGTAGTAATAAAACTGGAAGTCCTGAAAAATAATCTATGGTATAAAGTTTTTTCGTATATATCAGAAATAGAAACGTATGAAGAAGCTAGTGCGACATTAGAATCAATCTTCTTCCTTTTTAGTGATGACTATGTAATTGAGTCATAATGAAGGTTTGTAAAAAAATCTTTAAAAGTCTACTTCATGTATTTCTATGTCATATACCTAAATAATTAAAAAAGAAGACGTTCTTATTTTAAACTATTAGAATCAATGTTCTTCCTCTGAAGAAGAAAGTCTGGGAAATAACAATTATAGCAGTAACATTGTATAGAAAGGCGGCCAAAGCACTTGGTCACACGGAAAGTAATGAGAGCTTCATTTCTTTGAAACTCATATATAACTGGAAAGTAATTCTTTTTAAATTGAAAGTATCAATGGCATCTCCTTCCTTCCAAGTTATCTTCGTGGGAGTTTGTATATTACCAATGTTTGTTTTAGAGCAAGATTATTATAGACTTGAGGTCTTGGTTTTGCGAAAACTCTGCTGTGAATGTATTCTTGTACATAACATAATTTTAGAGCATTTAAAAGTTAAAATTCCATTTGAGGGCCCCGAAAATTGTTAAGGGTATATTATTTTTCCACTATGAAAGTTTTGATTCCAGCTCTTTTTGGAAACTTAACTTTTGATTGTCTACAAAAAGTTATGAAGGCACGTCGTTTCTCAGAAACTGATAAAAAAATTAGGGTCTCAGAAATTGAAAGAATGTTGAAAGAAGGAATTATAGAAATAACATAAATCACCAAGGAGGGCTTAGATCCTTTTACTACAAACGATTGTCATACAAAACGATATTTTATTAAGAGACATGTGTGATAAAGCAATTACGAATGTTTGGTTGACGAAGTAGATCTCATCTCAACCTACCCTAATTATATTGAAGGTGTTGCATAAACTATCTCTTTGAAGGATTTAGTTTCACACAAACAGAGTTCGATAGATCTTTCTCATTGTTCTCCATAAGAATATAATAAGTCGTTAGAAATGGAATTTATAAATGAATTGCACTTCCACAAAGTCATTGAAAAGAAGTCACTGTCAAGCACCAATACTCTTTTAAAGTTTTTGTTTAAAATATTACCCTCCAATCTGTTGACAAAGTCAGTTAAAGTCATCGCTTTTGTATATTATTATTAGTCGTTCAAGGGCTACAAAAATATCTGGCTAATAATAAATTTTTGTACAATCACTGATTTTCCTTTAAAGCCTGATATGCAGTTAAGTATTCGATTAACAATTTTTAAATCCGACTTTATTTTTAAATTTAATATTAGTTATTTTATTTTTCAGAATAGTGACAATGTTAACGGATGTAATATTATGTGTTGTAATCGTGGATTCATTACAAGAAAAGAAAAACGAGTTGAGAGGTGTAAATGCAAATTTCATTGGTGTTGTTATGTTGAGTGTGAAGAATGTTTTAGAGAAGTACAAGTTAGCACGTGCAACTGAAGATTATATTCAATAAATATATTTTTGTATTCATTGTTTCAATAATTGTTTTCCTATGAGGCTCATCCCTGTCTTTCAGTTCTTAAACTTAAATTTGTTAAAATATTGATCAATATTAGATGTATTCATTCTGAATGAAATATCATTTGTATTTTTTTAAATGCATATATATATCAGGGGCCTGCTACCTGAATTTATTCATATTTACGAAAAGAAAGAAAAATAGATATTTGAGGCTTTGACATTTTTCTCAATTTTAATACTATTTAAAATTGAAGATGCATAAGAACATTTTTTTATACATTTCATTGTTTGTATATAATTATATTATATATAACCAAAGTTAATAGAAATACAAGGTTAGACCATCATGTAATCGGGCTTGCTACATTTTTTTTAATTTGATGTATTGTGCCTACTACTGGCAAGAAAACCCGATATTTTTATAAAACACACAACCACTCATCTACTATGACGTCAATATTTAAAGCGTGGTGGAAGTCAAAAATCAGTCGTATACGCGTTATGGTATAACCTTGTAAATCTATTAACCTTGTATTGACCAATGTTTATGTGTGAAAGCTCTGTGTTTTAAGTTTTGTGATTAAAAAAACTATAACAAAAATGTAATATTTATTTGTACATAAGTGTTTATCTATATATTTTTTCTTAATATAATGTATATATAATTTTAAGTTCAGACAGTTTTGTAAACCACGTTTTTGTATAACACGTTCCTTTATAAAAAAATTCTGTGATAATTGGAGCATATTATTAAATTCTTTATTCCCATCAATTATTATTTAGATTCATATATTGAAACCTGAAATAATTTTAACTTATATACAATATATATACTTGACTTTAAATTTGTAAATAAAAACTAAATTTAATAAATGAACAGTATAAATATCGTTTGTATATCTTGGGTTAGAATTAAATTACCAAACTAAAAAAAATTGTTTTGTTCTAAGGAATCACTGCATTTTTTTTTAATGCAAATTGTTTTTACTATTTCAAATATTATGTTTGACTTTTATTTCAATATTAAGATATTTTAAATTTCTTTTCGTTTAAGGGTTTTTTTATTGTCCTTTTGTTGTTTTTAGGAGAATATATATTAATAATTAAGTAATATTTGCTAAAACAATTTAATAAAACACTATTAATATTTATTTATGTAGTATTTTTTGTGAAGTTTTCATATAAGTCTGGAGCATTAATTCTTACATTACAAGTTACCTGAATAATATCGTAACGTACAAGATATTTATAACTAGGGATGGGAAAATTGTCGAAATTGAGTTGAAAGTAATTTTTTTTTAAATGATGTTGGTAACAGCAAGATATGAATACGCATATAAACTATTCACACTATTTTTAAACTTCCAAAGTATGACCGCTAAAGAAGAACTTTAGTTTATAATGATTTCTATTAGAGATATGTCATCTCTCAAATTACTTGGTATTTCTTTGTAAGAGATACTCTTAGTTGTGGTTTTTACGCTCGCCACAATCAGGACAATTTTCATATTCCTAATTATCATAAATATAGGCAACTTTTTTCAAGCATTTTACTACATTTTAGGGAAAGTATCTCCATCTACTAGCTTATTTCATATTTAGACTTTGTTTGATACCAAATAACATCAATTCAGTTCAATAAATATTCTTTTAAATTCTAAATAGACAAAAGAACAAAAATATATTTTTCTTGTTTTTTTTTCTATCAAGATGAATATTACGTCTCACTGGGTCAAAGAACTACATCAAAATATTTTGAAAATGACAGGTGATTGAAAGAAAAATTGGATTCAACATGAAAAATATACATAGAAAAGTTAAGTTTGGTTTGGTATAAAAAATGAATGTTGATTTTTTTTTCTCAGATGTAGTCACGTTTTCTAGTAGTGGATAATTTTTTAATTGAGATATAAGTGGTACTTAATTGTTCTGTAGTGATTTCATAGTTTAAAGGAAACTTCAATCCTTCTTGTCGATGTCATCCACTAAGATAGGCCTATCCCCCTCTCCTCTTTTAACTTCCTGGCTTGTAAAATCTATGATTTAAATTCTGAAATGGAACCAGGCAGAGAGCTCATAAGTTTGAAAGATTAAATAGACATCAGTAATGGCGTTGCTGGTTTTCATAATTAGGGAGAGGTACTTATCAGCACCGTAATATTATTAATTATATAAGTAGGTTTTTTTAAATAAATAAATGTTTGTGGGGCTTCAGAATTTTTTGAGGGAGTTGATCTCCCCAAAAAAACAAGATAGCATTGCCACTAGACATCGGTAAATTTCTAATCTTTTACCTTAGCTTTTTGTTATATTCCGATGTCAACAAAAAAATTATTCCTGGCTAACATAAAAGGGAATCGAAAATGTAGTAGAGGCTAAAAATTGAGAAAAACTTCATGTTCGAAGCTATTGGAATCTGTCTCCCTCATATATCCGAACATACATAGGATCATGAATGTCAGTGGTGCATGCACATAGTTTTTTCCGCCAAGAAGAAAGTGGGATTTTCTATGGTTCTTCTTACAGGTGGATTTTTCACTCCCTGCTTCGTGCGAAATTTTAATCCCATTGTTTTACCTACCTCATATGGGAGAGTTTTTACACAAATGCTTTTTGAGGAAACATACGTTTCCCCTTAATTATATATTCATTCGAAATATAAACGTTCTACTATTAATAGTACTTTTTAAGTTATACAGTCCATAATTATTTATTAATCCTTGAGGTAATTGAAAAAGATTCTTAAAACCAGACATGGTCCTTTGAGCAACCTTGAAGCATAATTGTAAAGGTTCTCAAATAACTCAAGGAATTTATTATTCTTTTAATATCTTTATAGAAACTCAATGGAAGATCTTGTGGAGGCTTCGTGCTGTTTCACAGAACCAATATGGTTTCGGCTCACGTTATAGGTATATCCTTGCTGTGAGATCCTCCTCCGTAAAGATTTCTTGCTATAAAATAGTAAGTCACGTCCATTGATTGACCCTTATAAAAACTCCAGAGAGCTGTTGCAAAAATAAATATATAATAATAAGCACTGAAACTTTGAGTTTCGGAGAATATATGGAATAAAATAAAATTGATGATAGTAATCAATTACTGGCTTTGATGATTAACCGATAACATATATCATCTGTTTAGTAGGAGTATGGAAGAGGAGACCATCCTTTCAACTCCTATCATGAAAAAATATATCCAGGTATGAATATTATATGTCCTCAATAGCAGGAGCGGGTTTTTGGTTTGGTAATCCTTGTGTTGTGTTGGTTGGTCAGTTAGATGGTTATTTTTTGGGTCGTACTTATCTCATTAATTTGGAAAATGTTAGCAAATGAGACAATAAAACTATTACAAATGTTGCCGTAAAAAGTATCAGCTCAGATTTCAGAGGCGAAAGACTGAAGGTTTTCAATACCGACGGAGCTTCATATTGTATTAAAACGGCCGAAAACCTTAAACAGCATTTTTCATATTGAGGTTGCATGTCACTTGTCTAACTTTTATTTACTAAGGGAGGCACTAATCAGAAATGTACCTAAAGACCAGCAAGGGTAATTGAGAGCACAGTCCTATTCAATTGTTGAGTTGAAGCAAATGTGTGTTGCAGGCAAAGAAGTCGCCCAATTTTGGGTGCAGATTTTTATATAATTTCAGATTTACAAATGATATTTTCAATAAAAAGTTATTCCGAGATGAACCGTGCTTCATTTCAGAACTATTGAAGACTCAAAAAATCAAATCAAAATGTAATGATGTCTTTGATAATAAAAATTTAATTGAAACTTATCCAGTTCCTGGAGTTGACCACCATATCGAGACGAACGTTCCTCTTTGCTTTGCAAAATCACGCAAGTTAGATAGTAAGAAGTTAAATTTTGTACGAAACGAAATGAACGAGTTATTGAAGAAAGGAATCCTACGGTCGTCTTCTTCTAATTTTTCTTCCGCCATTCACCTCGTTCCAAAACCCAAAGGAAGCTGGCAAATATGTGGCGACTATCGTAAATTAAATAGGATGACAGATTGGTATCCCCTCCCAAATTTAAAAGATTGCGTGGCTAATGAAAACAGTATGACTGTTTTTAGTAAAATGGATTTACACAGAGCGTATAACCAAATAGATATGAATAGCTCTTCTATATATAAAACAGTAATCATTACGCCATTTGGTTTATAAAAATATTTGAGAATGCCTTTTGGTCTTAAAAAGGCTGCTCAGACATTTCAGAGACTCATCGATTCAATTCTACATGGAATTCCAAATATGCTTGTGTACCATGATGATATCTTTGTCACTTTGGAGTTGATGGATGAGTATTGGAAAACTTTGAACGTGGTTTTATCAAGACTTAAAACAGCTAGTATGATCTTCACCCCTAAAAAATGCGTTTTTTTCATGTAATCGGTATACTTCCTTGGACATTCTACTTCATCGAAAGGTTTTAGGCCTCTAGAATGTAGGGTAAATGCAATCCAAAAAGTACCAACACCAAAATCAAAAGATGAACTGCATAGATTTTTTGGGATGGCACAATGTTACTCTCAGTTCATCGAAAGATTGTCTCAATGGACAGTTCATTTGTATCCCCTGTTAAAGAAGAATGTAAAGTTTCATTAGAATACAGAACATGGACACCCCTTTCAAAGTATTAAAAATAGTTTGTCTAAAAGTACTCAACTTGCATTCATAGATGGTTCATTGCCTTTAAAGCTGAACGGCTGATGTACCTCAAACCTGAGTGGGAGCTGTTCTCGAGCAAAAGGTAAATGGGTAAGAGGAACCTCTACCTTTTTGGTCTCGGGCTCTTTCAAGACACAACAGAAATACTCTACGTTTGATAGCTAATTATTAAGTGTTAAGGAAAGCATCCAACATTTTCTATGGGATTTGGATGGACAAGTTTTTAAAGTTTTAACCTACCACAAATCTTAAACTACTGCATTCGACATTTGCAATCCCTCTTGGACACAAAAACAGTTCCGTATTTTTGCATTCATAGCAGAATTCAATTGTAATATCGAACACGTTTCTGGAAAATTAAATCATAATTCAGAAATTCTTTCTTGAAGTATAGATAACATCACAATAGGTTCAACCTTCATTGAAGATATAATTGAGGATCAAAAGAAACAGGAGTATAATTTACTTAAGTTTAAAATTAAACTTTCTTTTGTATACATTGCAGGAACCATACTTGCTGGTTTTGGCAATGTTGACGCATTCTGTGTGGCTGTGTCATCTCCAGAATTACGTAAAAAATCGTGCATCCTGTACACAAGGAAAATCATCCGGGCCTCAAAAAACGTTAATGAGGGTTTAATTCTTTATGCTTGACCTAATTTGCAGGCAGACTCCCACTATAAGATGCACAAGATCTACAACTGGAGAATGATCTATTTGTTTATTTATCAATGTTTTTATGATACATTTTATTGTGGTTGACTAACTGGAAGAGCTCTTTACTCACTCTGTCGTTGAGGGGGAGTAGTGTAGAAGTTCGACTTGTTTAGCTGATATTAATTATTCATCATAGTACCTTGTATTCTTTTTCTGGTTTTTTTTTCTTTTTATTTTCGAATACAGGAATGATCAGTTTCACTCAGTTAAAATAAAGATAATTAAATCTTAACATATTTAAGAGACCTCTCAAAAGTAAGTCGGAATCTCTCTCCCGAAAAGATAGATTCAAGTGCTTAAGTTATAGTCTTCTCTAATAAAAACCGATTTCCAAACTTATTAACCCAAGGCATCTTATCCTATTTTTGTGAATTATATCAATTGTTGAATTTGAATGAGAAGTAGGCCTTTTTTCTATAAAATTCTCTAAATAAGGGCTAGAATTGGTGAAAAACTTCCAAATCCCGAATGGTTAAGGGTGTTGCCACCTTGATCCATTCATAATATTTAGAGGACGTGAAATTTTCCCTCCAATTCCTCTTCAACCTTTTGTTAGCATCTTGGGATTATACAAGATAAAAGGCAGAGCTCACCGCATAATTTATGCTTTGGATGTTTTAAAGTACGAATATAATTGCAGATTCTGATAGAGAAGGAATGGATGTAATTCTATATAATATAAGAGGAACCATACGCAAATTATATAAATCAATTCGTTTTTTAGAGATTAATTACGCCATTTTTGGATCTTTTTCTAGACCATTATACTTAATCGGACCCAATTACCCCTTGAGACACCATTGGTTGTCCATTCGATACCTAAGATGTTAACCTTCTGTACAACTTTACAAACTTCGATTATTGTAACCCTTTCCGGCTTTCAAGATCCAAGGGAAATGATGGTGGTTTTGTTTGTATTCATTTGAATTATGAATTGATCTGAAATTTGTCAAAAAAGTCAAAATAACTTTGAATTTTTGAAAGAAATTTTTTTTGAAGAAAAATTCAACAGAAGTTAAATTTTTGAATTGGCTTCAATCATTAACAATATTCTCAATTAGCATAAAGATATTTAAATATTAACATATATAAAAAAACCTGAAATACATGAAGAAGAGATTAAGGTCATTAAAGAACACGAATCCCCTCTCTCATTTTTGGGGAAATAATTTCTTGGACAATGATCCCTAAGAAGAAAAAGAGATAATGTAGGCCAAAATAAAAGCAGAAATTGCCCTGGCCAGGACCAAGACAGCTCAACAATGGCGTACACAGAAAGTCTTCAATCAAGATATACACATGGGGAGGCAATTTATTATCCAGATTCAATGTACTCTGAAGAGACTTAAAAAATTAAAAATGACATCAGTGCTGAAGTTGAAGCCAGATTAACTAAGAAGCTCATCTCAAAATGCAAGATCTCTTCGGATGAGAACATATTAACAAAGACAATAAAAAATGATTGTCGCTTAAGAGCTGTACAACTTTTTAAAGATAGGATCAAATGAATACCAAAACTCAAAGAACTAATGTTTTCAGGATTAATGGGGGGTCCAAAAGAGTTCATTGTTATATTCGGAGATGCGAGTTAAATGGGGATGGGAGTTGCAGCCAAATATCTACTCAAACGTGAAAAAATTGAAAATGCACTTACTATTGCCAAAGCGGAATTAATAGCATTATTAATGGCTGTTAGAGTCGGACTTTATTTCCTAAATACTTATGAAGGAACAATCACAAGCAAAAAGATATTTTGTTTTACAAATTATTTATTAACCCTACAATGAATACAGAGAGTTAAAGGCCATTGCAAAATGTTGGAAGAATGATAAGTTGTAAAATTGTTGAAAAATGTTCAGGATTCGTAAGTTCGCTTAGGTCCTATAATGTTTAAATAAGCAGACTTACCAAGTAGGGATTTCTCTCTTGATGAGCTCAAGGAAAAGGAAAGTCTTAGATCCAAAGGACCAGATGTTCTCCATCAATCTATTAAGTGGTGGGCTAAATAACTCTTTTCCAGCCCCTAGGAATAAGATAATAACATTCTTCAAGAACATAACACAGACATAGTGATATATTTTAGTCGAATAACAGCAAAAAAAGATCCGTGAAGTCGAATTAACGAGATCACAAATATATTCAATAGAAGTTAAGTCTGAAATACAAACAGAAGAAAAATTACAGTTCTTAGACGTATTAATATCAGATTCTAGTAATTGGAATAAAATTATCAATACATTAAGAAGAATCAAGTGGTTTGCTTTAAAGATGAAAGAACTGAGATGGATAAGATTTCAAAAGCCGAATTCAAAAAGTTTCATAATCGTGTCAGAAGTTGAATGGGCAGAACTTAAATTTTAATGTAAATTATATTGCAAATACATAAAGACCCTCAAAAGTCTTTAAACATGGTTTAATATTGTACACCTGAATTAAGAACTTTGTTAATATCAGCTGCCTGTTTTATGATCTTGGAAGGACAATATACTTAGCTCTAGAAAGACATTTAAAATTGCTCTAGTGCAGAGAAAATATTATTATTTTATTGAAATTCATATATATTTCTTTTATTATGCATTTTTAAATCAATTTACATAAAAGATATGAGAGCACTCTCTTTTAAATGAGTGTTGTTAACACTCATTAAATAATGAAAAAAAAAACCGGAAGAAATAGAACACAGTCAACCATTTTTTTATTAGTTTTTTCTTTATGGATATCCTACCTTTATTTGTAATACAGGCATAGGTAGAATGGTACAAGAAATATTCAAAATTACTGGAAAGGAAAAAAAAATATCGTGCTCACACTAGGAGGTTGGCTCTCTCTTTTTCTGTAACTACAAAATGAAAAATGACTAGTATGATTTATGAACATTGATCAATAAATTTATCCCGTCTCGTAACAATGTCTCAAGATCTTAAGTTAATCAATTTCCTATCTCATCCTAAATTATATTTATATCTAAATTTTAATAATTATATTTCATAAATAGACAAATTAAAACTTAATTTTACTTTCGATATTCATTTAGTATATTTTTTTACATTAGTTAAAAAAGAGTTTGTATTCCGTATTTAATGATAAAAACAAATATTGGAAGGACAATCATCTGTTAGGTCGAATGTAGTTTGGCAATGTTTTTGTTGTTGTACTGATGATGGATTTTAATTTAAGCATTCAAAATATTGGAACCACACCTACTTTTCAAACTGAACGTGGCTCAACTCATATTGACAAAACGATTATAAACAATATCTTCAACCAATATATGCAGATTAATGATTGGCAGGTGGGCATTGAGTATTCACATAGGGATCGTTCATACCTGAAATACTCCATAGGTACTATGAACCATAGTATTGACTGTAGTTGAGCCTTTGATAACATTTCCTTTGCTAATGCTTTAATAGAACTCCGAGCTCAAGGTATGGATATCCCTATCTTCTTTTGGTACAACAATATTTTGAAAGAGAGAATTGTAAGCACCACTACTCAAGGAACTACGAAGAAAGTCATCAAAACTTACACTCCACACTCATCTCAAAACAAAATGGTCCAAAGCTAAAAAGCAATAAAGGGACTTATTGGACAAACCTAGGGGCTTGGCCCACACCAAGCACACCTTACTTTAGTGTGAGCAAACCTACTTTAACATTTGGAGCTCATATTTAGGCCTGCAATATTACGTCCGGTCAACAAACACTTCTTGACAAAATCCAGAGACTAGGATTGCTTGGTCTCTGTCATTCTATGCGTTCAACGCCTACACAGGGGTAGAGGTATTCTTTGGGATTCTCCCCCCTGTTCTCAGAGGCACAACGTCTTGCAACGATGGCTCGTCTGCACATTGTCAATACTTACGATGAAAGCAATAATAAATAGCGCCATCTCAAAACGAAAAGTGTTCTATACAGTTTTGCTGGGGACACAATTATCTCCTATCTGTTTCGTAACCTCCAAAAAGACGAAAAATTTTGAACGAAAATATAGAAATGCAACTTTCTTGTTAAGGAGATTGAAGAACACACTTATATATTCTCAGATGGATCGAAGAGCGACTAAGGCGGGTTTGGGATTTGTAATCACTAAAGGGGATCAAGTAGTCGGGGAGGCCTACATAACCTTCACTTCTCAATACATTGTTTTCAAAGCCGAGATGCTTGCCACAAAAGAGCTCCTTCTCAGATTAAAGACAATCGTGAGAAATGGGGGCCTAAAGGATTTAGCATCTGGTCAGACTCTTAAGCAGCAATTGGAGGGTTGCGTTCGATAGGAACAAAGAGTTCTCTTATCCGAGATATGAAAAATCTTTTGAAGTCGTTAGCTAGTGAGGTCTGTCTCTCACTCTGCTAGGTGAAAGGTCACAGTAATGTAACTGAAAATGAGTTGGCTGATATGGTAGCCAAAGCTAAAGCTCTGGATCACCATTTTACCCGAATTGTTGGAATCTCTTAGGGAGAACGTATCTCCCAATTACATAGACATATGGCAGAGACTTTGGTCCAACCTTCACTATTTCCATCAAAGCCGTGTAATGCTCCCAGACTTGGGAGGTGAAAGTATCACTTAGAGTTTTCAAAGGAAAACTGAACTCCTTGATTCAATTTATCAATGGCATTGTCTCTTACACCGACCCCATCATCTCACACACCATGAAGTAAGCCCACTTAGTCGTGGGTGGGTAATAAGAGATGAATAACCATTTCGTCTGGTTTATGAATGTCGTAAAATTATGATTGAGAGGACACAGTTTTTAGAATTTATTCAGCCTTTTCAAAGACATTTCTTCACCAGCTTCTCCAGTTTGTTAATGAATTATGGTACAAAGGACAGGTTGAACGCTATACCATCTCTTGAAATCTTTCAGGACGGACTGCAGTAGGATACTTAATCTTTCTTATTAAAAGTTATTTTTACATGTGCTGATAGTAAGTTTTATTTGAAGTGTAGTAATAAATGTTATATTATCTTCAATTCATGCTTGTACTATGCTAACTATTTCTTGGTAACGATAGGCCATACCTGTTATTGTAAATCATAAAACCGTTGTATTGGTGGATTTTATTTTCCGTAGAATTTTCCATTAAAATATTAACAGTAACTGTGATTTATAAAATACTATTTCATCCTTGGAAACCAGAAAAGTTACCATATTAATGGCTACAGTGATGGAGTTAATTTTAGTGTCTGAATTTATTAAATGTGACTAAAATATCTTATTTATATCAATATTGTTAGAGAAAATTCTGAAGGAGAGGTCTTCTTTCACTTCCAGGTAAACTACAATGTCTATCCCTTTCGTATCTGAATGTATGATTTTGACAAGTGCCCCTTTTGGAGTTTTAAGCAACAACAACTCCGAGAGCAATAATTCCGAAGAGATTTTTTCATAGAATGCTTGTGCTGACAGAACGGTTTCGCCCATGAAAATTACATACCCAAAGCTTCTTTTCTTTCCTTCTCCAAATGCAATGCACTCTTTGGGTGCTAGTTGAGGCCAGAGTTGGTCTCGGAGAAGGTGATGGCGATGAGAAGTAGCTTCACAGATTTGTCCACCTTGATGGGACACCATTAAGGCGTTCAATCCTTTACTTGGTCATTAAAAATTACTGAAAAAAATTAAGTAGATCTTTCATTCGGCCCATAGGAAATTATTATATTTAAACTCATCTTATTCAAAGAAATTCGAATTTTCTTCCAATTTCTTTTGTAGGAGAACTTTTTAACATTTTCTTTTAAGTAAGTCAAAACTCCTCTATTAGATCTATTTCGACTAAAAAAACAATGAAATCTTTTAAGTAAGCAAATGAGACAGTTATTAAAGCAAAAATAATATATCTCCAATTAAATACAAATAAGATAAACAATGCCAGGATCCAATGACATCAAATCATTCATTACTGTATGTTTAGATCTTCTATCATTACCCTTTCTCTTATTTCAATAATTATTGATGCCCATATTCAATTTTAATTCCTTGGAAATTTTATTCGAAGGTAGTCTACAATTTTGGTATGTATTTTTTTGTATGAAAGATACATTTTATAATATTGAAAAAAATGATAATAGGAGCGGTCGACAGCACCAGCCTCAGAGCTCTTTGTTGTTTCTTCTCTCTTAGAGAGAGAAAGATCTTTATACAGTTTACTTTTTTTCCCACAGAGGAAGCACGAGTGCGACTCTCCAGAATTGTATAGACATCCACAATAGGCTTGGATTGTTTTGTTTTGTTTTGGGTTTTTTTTTTTGGGCTTACTCCATCATTCGTCTTATCACTTTCTATAAGAGAACATTCGTTTCCCTTATCCGAGTAACAGTCTGTATTGTTTAACATCATCATTTTCCGGATCATTGTTTACTCCGAAAGACTTCCCTTCATCTTTTTCTTCTACAGTTTGGGTCTCATGTCTGATTAACTTTATTCTAAATTCAAATATATTTTTCAATTAGAAATGAATGCTGCTTAGGTGAAGTAAAAAAAAAAATTCTCTTTTTTTTAACCTTAGTCATATCGTTTATGCTAACAAGCAAAGAACACATGGCAAAAAAACATTTGAAAGCTTAATAATGTGTATATTTAGATAAGATACAGATGAAGAAATAAAACGGGCAGTCCTGAAGAACAATATATGGTATAAAGTTTTTACGTATATATCAGAAATGCAAGGTATGAAGAAGCTAGTGCTAAATTAGAATCAATCTTCTTCCTCTATGTAACTATGTAATTGTGTCATAATGAACGTTTTGAAAAAACTTTAAAAGTCTACTTCATGTATTTCTATGTCATATACCTAAATAATTAAAAAAGAAGACGTTCTTATTTTAAACTATTATCCCGCGTATATTATTTAGAAATTTTGTTTGTGAAATATTGTTTCGAGATTCTTAAAATTTGTTTGATCATTGAGGCATATATCCTTCTTGTATCTTTTTTTATTTTAAAAAGGGCCCCTTAATAAATAAATATATTTTTGTAGTGTCTTTATATTCATTTTATTTTCGCCAACATTCACTATGGCCTATTTGGTTTAAGTAACAAAAGTTGCTATAAAATAAGCTCAGTCGTACGGATATGAGGTCAGTAATTATCATTGAAAATAAGCAAAATTAACATTGAAAAATATAATTAACAGAAAGACTTATACTCAATGATCTAAGAATGTAAATATAACTTTTTATAAGCGGGGTAGAATTTATGAAAAGTTATGCACTTCTCAATTGTGAAACTGTTGTGCAAACGATTTCAGTCATCAAAGGAAAGTCGGAGAAGCCACCTGTATTAATATAGGGTTCAAATCGTTCAAAAATTTAATGGGCACAGGAGACCAAGGATTAGACGCCATGGATGTGAAAAACTAGTTCAAAGGGTACCCATGTAATAGCCTGTAATAGTGAAAAACTGATTTTTACCTTACACATCATCATGTAAATCCTTACGGGAAATTTAAATTGATATTTCGCCGGTAATGATGAAGTCACCGATATTTACTTCAAGTTTGAGTACATCAGTTTAGCTAGATTGGATGAGTCCTGGGAGAATATTGAGTAAAACTGATGAAGTAAATCTTCTACCATTTTCTTTGTGTTCTTTCTCAGATTCGGGTTGTGGTACACATTTTACCAAGTCTATCCGTTGTTTTCGTTGCGTCTAGTATCTACTTCCTTCTTGGCGAGTTTGATTTGGTATTCTTCAATGTGTTTCACTAATAACTTTTGAGCTTCCCTGTAGTTGATGTTTGAATCCACCGTAAAAATTGTGTGTGAGTTGGTTCATGGACATTCAAGTGATACCAAATCATTAATTAATTGTTCCAATTTTTAAATTGTACTGAGGCTTGATCCTTCTTTAATCCGCAATTCTTCTTTTGTAATACTTGTAATAACTTGACACAACATTACCCTTTACCGTCGTCCTTACTTGTGTTGCTTGATGTGATTATTTTTCCATTTTTACTAAGGATCGAACCATAATAATACGTTTTGCTGATTTATGTGTTTAGGACCATCTACTTCTAACTGAGTTGAATGTTGATCTGGAATATAAAGTGATTTATGAGTTGCTACCCAATTTTTATTACTGTTCATACATAATAAGTACGTTGACAGTTCAAACCGATTTATAAGAGTCTAAATGCGAAGTAATTTTCACTTCTTTTCTGTAGAGACCCATGTTAGCAGTTATTTCTTTCCCTCGGCATATGGCATTCCAATTTCCTGTAAGGATTTACACGATAATATTTCAGGTAAACCTAAGTTTTCACAATTATGGGCCCTGTTGACAATGGTATTGATATACCATTGAAATATAGGCTTATATCTCTACCAGGTTAAACTAAAACCATGAGCTGCTTTTTACATGAATCTTTTACCATTGGTTGAGTTGACTTATAAAATTTATCTTCAAATGCTTCTCTTTTGCTGGGTTATTTTGTCTCACTTTGGGTTTGACTTGACTATTCTCACTCATCATTGGCCAGACAACTTATCAAGATTCAAGGCATTCTTTTTCATAACTGATCAAGCTAATCTCAGGATCAAAAAGACCAAGGACGACCTATTCATCCCTCAAACAACATGGTTAGGAAAATAATTGCGAGAGGTCAAATTTCACCATCTGAGAAATTAATTGAGGCTATCAAGGATTGGCCAAAACCAGAGAACATAGAGGGTCTTAAAACAATTATCGGTAAATCTTCCTATTACAGAAATTTCATTCGTACTTACAGTAAAACAGGATAACTGCTCAAGAAGTTACTACGACATGAAACGGATTGCAAAGAAGAATAAGTTTTCCTAGTATTCAAAGAGAAATTAATGTAAAAACAAGAAATAATATTAATTCCTTACATAAACAGAGAGTTTATTGTTGAAACTCATGCTTCAAACTTCGCTATTCGAGCTGTTTTAATACAAATGAGAGATTAAAAACAAAATCCTATTGCATATGGGAACAAGACACTAAATAAATGCTAAAGAACTCCTCAACATTGAAAAAGTATTAACATTAATGAACTATTTTAAATAGTATCTTTTAGGACGAAATTTCACCAATTGAACTCATCATTAAGCTCAGCAATAGTTTATGAAAACGAATATACTTTCAGACATGCTTTATAGATGTTGTGGGTCAACAAGAAATGACGCTTTAGTAAAAATCAAGTTATTAAAAATTTAGAGCATTCAATTAATTGATTTGACTCTAATTGGCCCTGTTATGACCTTTCCTATATAATTGGTCATAGTCATAGCCTCCGATATTTGTTAATTTTTATTAAAACGAGTTGAGGTTTAATTGGAAAGGAGCAATATTCGCTCTTACAGTGTTTTTATAACAAAATTATACATTATTATTGTTATACGATGAGAAGCCATTTTTATTACATTTCCAAACGTTATAAGTTTTGTCCGACAACATTTTTTCTGCCTGCTATGTATATTTTTGACCTTTCACACTTGATTGTGTGGACGAAAAGAGGCAAGAGATACTTTGAAAGCTGTTAATTTTTGTGAAATGAGATCCATTTGTAAATTAAAAATCAGGGTCTCAAGAATCCTGTGAAAAGATATGCCCATGTTCTAAGTAGTTTTCTCACCAAGAAGTTACATTTCGAAGGGATCAATCCTTAGAAATGGCGACAATTTCCAAATATTCTTTCAAAATATATGTTTTGGAAATTTTTATGAATGGATGAAAAAGACGACTGGACTAAGCTGTTTTTTGAAGGGAATCATCTCAAGCATGTGTTTCAAATCATCTGTTCATTGTTGATGGCCACGTCCAAAAGTACCCTTGGTCACTTATGTGCTCATTATGTGGAAAATGGTCTTATTTTGAGGATCTTGATAATCCATCAAACAACCCTTACAATAGATCTATCCATGAACAACGGGTAGTTTTTCAATGAATGAACATGACGTTTAATTCCTGGGGGTTACCTTCTTATTTGGACTTGAAGGTTGTTTGTTATCCAAGTAATTGGAGTAAATATATCAAATGCCATAAATATGTTCCATCATGGCAGGATTTTGGTTATAAAAGATACCATACATGTTACAATCTTAAGGAAACTTTAGCTTCCTTGTTTAGACTATCCATCCTCAAAAAATCCTTTCGAGGTTTGGGCATAAAAAATTGAAAGTTCCATAAAAAATCATTTGGACTATGTAAAATGGAAAGAAAAGACTACAATACACGTGTCCGTTATGCTAAATATAATAGGAATGAAGTTCTATTTTTTACAATGGTCTTTTTGGAGTCTTAATCCATTCCATATTTATTTATTCAAATGGAAAATACTCATTTCCTCTCTTTATATAAGAACAATTTATTTGCTGTTGAAGACGAAGGAGTAGAAACTTCTTATATATTTATTTATTTTTTGATAAAGCAGAACAATTAATTTATATAATATATTTTAGGTTTTACTCCTGGACTTAAAATTCATTGGTATAACTGTGGATAAGTTATTTTTTTCATTAATATTTTTATGAAATCTATTTTTTCACTGCTTTTCAAAAGTCGGAACAAGAATTTCATTATTATGAGTATTTTAGCATTTATTGTAATTCTTGGGAAAGTACAAAAAATATCTGTTCGATTTCTAGTAGAGAATCATTCCAAGTTTTATGCCGATCGTAGCTTTGGTATTATTCAAAAATCTTTTAAAAATCAGTAAAGTATAGATTGCATTGATAATTTAATGGATGTGATAAATAATACGTCTTCAAAAGGGGCTGCAAAACTTAAAAAATAAGGTGGAGTTAAATAGTTCAATTGGGAAAAAAGTTATATCTTAATAGTTTATATTTATATTTTCCTCTGATCATCCTGGAATTGCAATGCATGAAGGAGTGGTCCAAAGGTAAATCAATTAAATCGTTAATGATATGAAAGAATCTTATTAAACCTAAGGAATTAGCGATTTCGATTTCTGAAATATGTATGTGAAGAAGCTCTTCTAACATAAGAAAGGATATAATATCTAAATAGAAATATAGCTCATCTGATCAATCTTGAGAGCAAGAAGAAAAATTTCTTAATGGACTGACAGAGAAGTCTCCATTCCTATAACTACATCAACCTCGTCTACCTTAAATCCACTTTCTACCCCAGAGTTTCATTAAACCTTGAATCCGCTTCCTAACTCGTGCATAAATTATGCCCATTCTAATTGGCAAAAGTTAAACTCCCAGTCTCAAAAGTGGTGTCAAACATGGTGAAGCTACAACTTATGTAAAATAATTGATTTGTAAAATACTAAATTAATTGCACAAATATTATATGGGACTATATTCATCCCTTCTAAAGCTAAAAAAGTGTTAAGAGAAGACCAGAGGAATTAAAGAAGAAGTTGAAGGGGAAAGATGTCAAAATTTGGGACGCAGAATCAAAGGTTAAGTTTGTAAAAATGTACCTCTCTTCGATATTTAATTCAAACCTTATAAAACTTTTAAGTTGCAAGTCTTCACATTCCAAAAATTGGTCTAATAAAAGCATCAATAATTCATTTCAGTTAAGATTCGTTGAATAACTATATGTTGTCCAATTAATCTATTGCGACTTTAAACTGTTTGGATCAATTTGCGAAAATAGAGGCTTTATTCAAGGCTTATGTAAATCAATTAAAAAAAATGAAAAAATTGTAAACTCAATAACTGAACTAATGGTTTCATTAATTAAGTTGTCTATAAATGTTGCCAAATGTCATAATATTTTAGGTTTTGCTATTTCTGACTATGTTGTTATAAGAATGCACATACATTTACGAATGCAAACTGCGATTATCAAAGAAATAGCTTCTTCTACTTTTGGAAAAAAGAATGTGTATGCAAAATTAAGTAAATTAAATAAATTATTATTAAAGTAATTATTCCATTTTTTCATAATAATTAAGCTCAATAAAATTATTTTTTATTCGTCATTTATTGTATTAAGTTTTTTTTTGGGCCGTTTGATATATGTCACAAGTGGACACTGAAATCTTTCGACATAACTCTTCTTATAGGGCTCTGGAGAAGAGGAAATATGGTTGAACCGTTGTTTGATGATAGCTACATTAATACCCTAAATAGGTCTCGCAAACAATTAGTAGGAGCACTTGTTCTTTTGTCTAATATTATGCCAAAAATTTACATCAATATTTTTATAAACATTATGCCTGAAAAACATTGAGATTGGAGGAATGGTATTATTGGGTCTCCTGTTTATATTTATAGTTATTATCTTTTCATACATCAACTATTATTAAA
This sequence comes from Lepeophtheirus salmonis, assembly GCF_016086655.4. NCBI lineage: Eukaryota > Metazoa > Arthropoda > Copepoda > Siphonostomatoida > Caligidae > Lepeophtheirus > Lepeophtheirus salmonis. Next base: position 4,852,174 of record NC_052142.2, on the reverse strand, counting down.
ATTTCTTCATTTTCCTCATCATCTTCATATCAATTTTTGGAGCATTTTGACTTGCTTATTGTATAACTGACGTTACGTCTGATGTTATTAAGATATATTTGAAATCCGCAATCAAAATATGGGTTTTCTTTACTTTTATATTTTCGGTAGTAATGGATTCAGCTATTTAGGGAGGCTTTTCCACTATTCAGCCAATTATTTAATTGGTATAGTAAAATTGTAACTGTGTAAAGTACTTCAATTTAAGGTAGGTAATTATTTGCTTGAGAGCTCTCAAATTCAATATTTGTTATGTATTGCTATTGACTATAAGTTACACATATGTTGTACAGGAACCACCCTAAAGTGGAGTACATTTCAAATACATTATTAATGATAACCGAACAATCAGGATAGTTCCTGTTTATAGTGGAGTAAGAGATATGATATACCTTATAAAAACGAGTAGAGACGGTCTAAAGCTTGTGTATGACTACAACCACATTTATAGAGTAGCTTATAAAACATCTAACAAGACGTATTGGAAATGCAAGCGAGATGGTTGTAGAGGTCGAGTTCATATTATTATGGAAAATGAAACTCCCATTATAGTAAAGAGGGGTTCCATGATTCTTGTTCTTTCGATACTTTACTGATAGTTCATTTTGAAAGATTATGCAAAAAACAAAAAACATAAAATATACGATTTTATATTTATATTATGTTCTAACGATATATTATTCATCCCAGCTGTGAATAGAATGAGTAATTCTGGTTAATATCCTAAAAACCCTTTTCTTCCTCTCCTTGACAGGTTTATGTAGTTTTCCCAAGCCCGAGCATATATTACTATATAAAACCCCTTGCGGTATACTCAAAAACGTGTCTGTTATTCAATGGCCACTGGAAGCTTAGGGCTAAAGTCGATCCTGATATTAATCCGCCTTTACATATGATGACTAAACAAGCTGAAAAAGGTACCTTGATTTAGCTTCAAAATAATATAAATTGAATATTGTATATTTCTTACCAGGGATATGTAAAAGGGATTCTGATCGTTGCAAGTCTCATACTATTTAATTTTAACCTTTCATGCCAAAAAGTTATTAACAAGCAATAAAGTCTAACAAATACTCACAGTATATCTTAGAAGTTATGTTAAACTTCTTGAGTAAAAGACTAAAAACATGTAAATCCTCCTGTTGCAACACTTACTATGTTTATGTTAATTCAAAATTATTTATTTAGGTTTCTGCTTCCTCTTTTCCCTCAAGTTAAGTACACCAGTAAAAAAACCGGTTCGAATTCATTATAATAAGAAACAACAATGATTTCATATTAATTACTCAAATGCCACAATTTCATTATTAAAACAAAGCAATTCAAGTTGAAGTAAAGGAAGATGTATGTATGAGGGCGAATTTTCGGCAGGGCGAAACTTCCCAGGGAGTACCTTCCAATCACGGTCATTACCCACTGCCACCGCTTCCCTGAACATCAAGGACCCTCGTTATTCACACAACTCAAGGACTTTATCTTTTTTAGGTATTATACTTTGAGGGGTTTTTAAAGGTACGAGAAAATTTGGGTGTTCGTTTCTGACCGTCATGCGGCTTTTCTGAAACAAGTGGGTTCAGGCGTTTTAAAATACTAAAATGTAAGCCAGAAAGTTGAGGAATTTGGAGTAAACGTGATAAAATGTGGGTATATTAGCATAACAACAGCAACAAGTAATGATCTAATAAAAATTTATATTAAAATTGTGGATCTTATTTAATAATATTCGAATTACATCGTTGTATATTTCATATAAATTTTAGCAGTTTCTTGAAAATAGACAAAAACAAAAAACTTCTTTTAAAATATTTTTCAACATCAAATGTAATTATTTCAAAAAATTGTCTTTCTGAACAAACCTGACAATACTTCATTTTTTACCTAAATATTTTTAGATAAAATATCCAAAACATCAACATATTAACCAAATAAACCGCTTTTGTAGCATGTTGTGCTATTATGGCATTTGCTATTACAGATGTGTCCCTTTCTTTGCAGATCAACTTAATTCTTTGGGGGGTGTCCAATTGCCCCGCTAAAAGCCTTGTCTATTTCTTTCCGACAGAATTGATGTAGTCAGTCACAATGTAACTTTCTTCTCATTGGGAACTTCATCAACACTGAGGAATGACTCATGGCGAGGATCAAACTGGTTTCTTATATTGAGCTGGTTTAAGGCACCATTTTTGTACCTAGTCTATAATATCCGTCCTCTGCTACATGGATCACAACAGTTGAGACGTTGTGGGGATCTGCCTTTTCCGAGGTTGATACTTCGAAGAAGGACTTTGACGTAATGTCTTACCTCAGCCTCTTTTAACTACCATGAGGAGAGTTCCATTATTCTGTTTGCTCGTTCTTCTTGCTTGTGATTAGCTCCTCTCTGTTGTTCTTGTCTTTCCTGCGCAGATTGGCAATGTGAACACTTTAGATATATCAAAGCATCTTTAGTTACCCCATTGCATCCCAGAAAGTTTCTGAAATGTGGCATTTAAGGCCACAGATTGAAAAAATGTGTTCTCTGGAAACATATTGTATTACACATTTCTTGGAATCAATCGATGTGTTCTCTATGGCATCTACTTGGGGCCTTTCTTGCCCTATATTTCCGCACATCTCTAATGCCTGCTACTCTGTCGTTATATCACACTCTTTAGAAAAATGTAAGCCCTCAAGTTCGACTTTTATCGGATGACCATAAATTGCATTGTATGGAGTTCGCCCATTTCAGAGTAAAAGCAGTGATTCTTGACACACTGAAGAAATTATTTGTCACTCTGCCACATCATAAAAATATCCTGAATGTCTCAATTGACTCTCTCATATGATTACTGAAAGTAATGGGATTTTCCATGCAAAAGTTCACTTGCACAAGCCGTGGGGTCAGATCTATTATAGACTATTAGAAGGGGTTTTTAATGTTCAATGAAGCAATTGCGGTGCCTAATGGCCCCCCTTTTGGAGCACCAGACTGTTTAAACGACCCAAGGGTTGGAGTGTATTATAGTAAACTTCCACCTTTTGGAACTGTGATTCACTTGCACAGCCCGTAGGCTGGGGTGTATCATAGACTATTAGAAGGACCCCTTAATAGTCAGGATAGTGGCAGTGATAGGTTTTGACCTCCTTAGGGACCAGCTGTCCACCTGTATTGGAAAAGTGTATACCTAGTAATCACTGCTCCATATGTATTTCTGCTATCTAATGCCTCAATGCCGGCTTGAATATTCCACAAAATGTCTGAAATTCTTCGGGCTTTCAGGAAACTCTTTTTCTCCGAGCTAGCCTCTGAATTGGATTAATCTGTATACTGAAAATACAACCCAAAATTGTATAACATTCGTTCAATATCATTATTCTTTTTTGGAATTACTTGATCTTTATCATCTAAAATATGTGTGTTTGGTTGTAAATTGCATAGTCAACAACCACTTGTTCATTGTTCACATCGATTTCAAACTGATCTACTGACTCTGAATCTTTGGATAAATGTCCCATTCCGGGATATCTTTCACTCGACTCTTCTTACGGAAGACATTTCTTGCATTAATATGTCTTAAAAGTGATCAAATACACTGGATTTTCTACTTTTATTGCACACATTGTTAGTGTGACCGGCCAAAAACAATTCTGAGGTTGTAGTTTGACTCATATAAGCCTATTTTTTAGACGTTGTCCATGAAAATCTTTGGAATGGGGGCTGCGGTATAGTCTCAATCACTTCTGATCTCTTGCTAATTTAAGTTTTTCTTCTCAGCTGAATTATTAATAAAAAAATTATTTCTTGTGGTGCTTCACACTTTACTCAATTGTTTGATCCATTTAACTACGCCCAAATCTTCAATTTTCTTGAAAGTATTGGTTCCCATGATGAATTTACGTAAATGACTCTCATTCCTATTCTATATTAATAAAAAAAAAAGTTTTCAGCCTATTTATTCATCTGTTTGTTTGTTTGTGAGGGGAAGCTCAAATTTAACAACGAGGGTATTAGCTTAAGCTCATTAAAAAAAGGTAAAAACAAATTATGAATGGACTTTAGATAAAAAAAAAAGTTGAGCACATATGCTTGGACACTTATCAGGCTTGTATCTGTTTTAGCAATGTACCCTCTTTGTTAAAAATGAGTTTCCCCTGACAAATAAACAAACAAATGGATAGATAGACTAAACTCCTTTTTATTATTATTATAGAATAGGAATGAGAGTCATTCCTGTTGATTTATCGTGGTAACTATGCTCAATACTTTCAAGATAATAAATAGTAATTAGAAACCATAAAAATTAACTACAAAATGAACGCCGTTCATTTTTTCCCCTTTCATTCGTTCAAAAATGAACAGAAAGCGTGAATACTGTTCAATTTTCCGTTCAATCACCAATCCTAATACTTAATTAATTATGAAAGAAAATGAAATACATTATAAATTTTCAAAGATTAATTTTAAGTTTCTCCTTTAAGAGATGTTACCAAACATCAAGGAGAATATTGAAATGGTCAAACCACACAAAAAGTTGTTAAAGGGTTTTTAAAAGTGTCTTTTTTAAAGTATTTATCAAAAGAAAATAGAGATGGAGCAGCAATTAGGAATGAGGAGGCTAGCAGGAGAGAGATGTCAAAGAATGACTCCAAGCAAGGCATTTATAACCTTCTAGAATTAAAGAAATTATAAAAAAGATATACAGAAAGAAAAAGTTGAAAGTCTTTAATTGATTCAAATGTAATTTAAACATTTTCATCATTTGATGAAACAATTTTTTAATAATAAATTATTCTGGATTATGCTATTTATTTTATCTTATTATATATTTAGAATCAAAATAAACAAACTAATAAAATATAGCATCAACAGATATGTATCTTTAGGTTATGTACATTATGGGGTATCACGAGAGCCCAAAATTGAGCTCTCAAGCATTCTGACCCTCAAAAGTTGCAGATGGTAATAAAAATCCGTTTTACTAAAAAAGTTAAAGAGAAAAAAATTAACCCCCCTTTTGTTATAAAAGGTTTATGTATGAAGTAAAAAAAAAAAAATTATTAAGATTTAGTTAAATCTTCACAAAGAATAAAAAAGAATGTTGAGTGGAAGGAAAATGAAAGAATGTTTACAAGTAATTATTCATGATCACTATGTGTAATTATTACCCCCTCTATCACATATTGTTTAATGCCGGGAGTGAGGAAGTTACACGATCTTTTGTTAGATTTTATTCTCCACGTTCGCCACGGGGCCACTATTGTGTATCTTCTAATCGATGAAGAAGGCTTATCATAATTAATATGCATCCTATCAAATGATAGTCAAAAGAAATTAGTAATTAAATTAAATATGGATATACTACATTTACCCTTGGATTGAATAATAGAATTGATGACAACAATGCTAAAAAGTTAATAAGAATAAGCCTTCTGTTTCATTTTCTTCATAGATTTGAGTGAAATCAGGCACTATTCTTCGATCCTTGCTGCAATACGCTAGAGAAAAGGGATCCTCTTGAGAAACTGAGACTTAGCTTCATATTCTTCGCCACGACGTGGAAGATCGTCAATGGGTTTGAGTGTCTTTAATACAATCAAAAAAAATTAAAATTGTAGAATCAAGAAATTATAGTGTATACGTTTTTACGCCAAATCAGCTTTTCATTTTTCATCGCCGCGGTGCATGGTTACTCAGAATCGGTAGAATGCAAACTCATCTCGGAGAGAATAGTATAATGGTTTGGACCTAGAGTAATAAGAAATATGAATCAATTAATACCTTAGAAGTGTCTCGCACCTAGAAAGATTATGAACATTTCGCAGTAAAATTGACTCTTCCTATTATCTATCTTTTTAAATATAGTCAAAGGAATCAATAAGTAAGGATGGGCGTGTTTGCTCTAATAAATTACTTTTTGAGATAAGAAAAGGAAAATGGTTGTTGTGTATTCTCTTTGTTCTTTCTTAAATTTTTATTCATCGTTGTTCACTCATAAACGAGTGAGTGTTTTGTAGGGTAGGGTTTATTTGTATATATATATATGTAAGACAACACTGGATTGTGATTGGAGGAACATTGAAAGGTATTCTCTTCACTCCTATTGCATTAGCGAGTATTTATCAGTGTGTATTGAGACTTCCGTGTATAACAATAGAATATAATTCTCTGATAGAAAATATTACAGTCCACTTAGTATTAATTAATCAACGTTCCGCCCAAACGAGAAAAGGGGAAGTAGAACAGTCGAAGGTGCTCTAATAATCGTTTATTAATAATTGTTGTACAACATCTCCCTCTAATAAAGACATTATAGTAAGACGGAAGTCCTAATTTATTAAACAAGCCAGAAAGGTTGTGGAAATAAACAAGGCCCTAATACCTTTGAAAGTATTCCAGGAAATTACTTTCTCGTTTTTGATAGTGTTGACATTAACTTCTGGTTTTAGTAATTTTTTCTCACTCAACCGTTAAGATAGGAGCTCAGATACTTTTTTCCTCATTTTAAACTACAAATCAAATCATTTAACACTTGCTGGTTGAATTAATTAGGGTGAACAGATCTTCTAAAACTTCACATTCTGGATCACTTCTTTCTTCAAAGTATCATTGATTATCTACAGGAGATTCATATTTTCATACCGGAATTTCATCAGAATAAGGGATGGGTTTCGTTGTTGAACACAGATTTAGATACACGATAATACTTTTGTTTTATTTGTAAATCCTGATACACTATTTCTTCTATCAGCCTAATTTGTTGACCCGTAAATAATAAATTTAAACACTTTATAATCGTAAAAAACCCTTTTGCATATGTATTAATTATCCTGGTTTTATTTATGATATTGTTTTAAGGTTAAAAAGTTACTCATAACGATACTAGTCTCGAATTACAATAATCCAGATATTTCAGAATTCAGAGAATTGAGAAAAAAACTGAGATCCGTTTTGGAATCTTCACTCAAAGACAAATTCGATTTTTGGAATCCATTAGTTTTATAAAATTTACTTAAAAATAATTTTGTCTTTAGACCTCTATTTCAACCACACGTTCTATAACCTTTTTTTTATAATCCCAAATTTTCAAAAACTGTGATTCTTATTGAGCATAAATTCATTCAGATAAATTCCTTGTTGAATGAAAAATACTTACAGCAGTGATACGTTGAATGCTTTTTGCATGTTGACTGATATAAAAAGGATTTTTCCATTCATTAAAACCTGTACAGAATTGTCCTGATTTCTTATCCGTGAACATACACCAATAGAAACAGTAACCCTTGTGTGTACTGTGTGAATGCTGAAGCCATTCTCGTTTACCAATTTTCTTTTTTGGTTTTCATACTCCAAAATTGTTTTTGAAAGATAACGACTTTGTTTTGAATACATACATTTTGTAGCTGTGAAATCAAATTCCTAGTTCTGGCATTGTTCAGGGCCTTTTTCACACCAGTAAGATATAAATCTTTCATCTGTATTTCTGTCTCAGTATGTACAACAACATCAATTTTAGTATCTTCAGTAAGTATTTTTGAAGTGTTTGCACTCTCATTTAATGCATCACAATGATGTTCCAGACGCTCACTTAGCTGTCCAGTTTTAGTCTCTGACGTACAAGAAACCACTGCACCTGATTTATTTGGCACTACTGGAGTTGTATAAGATAATGAAGATAAATCTGGCTCTGGCTGTTTTGACGAAAAGTAAATAAATAGTCTTGGAGTTTGCTTCAGCCTTCTCTTTTCCTTTTTTCTTCAGGATTTTTTAATTTTTATCCTTCACTGGTTTTCTTTGACATACTGTAATTGGCGCAGCAATGTATGTAGGGTACCACACTCAAAAATAAATATAAAAATATATTTATAATAATTTTTTTCTCTCTGTTACATGTAATGTTAAATGCAAATATTAATAATACTCTCTGTTTCTCTCAGTAAAATGCAATACCCTCTGCTCTACAAGCATGCAACAGCCACTACAAGTATGTACATCCTCTACAAAATGTAACAGCTTGTCCAAGTATACTAAACTTCATTTCAATCTAGAATGAAGTAACACTTTGTTTCGTTCCTGCCAATAACATGCAGTGCGAGCGAGTAATGTGTGGGTGGGTCATGTGCTTGTATGTTGTATTGTCAGTCGTCACTGACAAGTGACAATAACATAACATGTAGTGCAAACAGATGTCGAAATGCGAATTAAAAGGGCTAGCGCAATGTTCAAGTGAAAGATAAAAAAATTGAGAGCCGACTTTTTCCAGGAGCCTTTTTCCTTAGTAGCCTAATGATTCATCCGGCCTTGCTCCCAATTCATGGCTTAAATTCACTTACAAAATGTGTTCCTCCGTCTGTTATTACCTTCATGTCCATTCATACCTTGGGAATTATTCAATCAGTACAATTTTAACTATGTTTTCTAGCATTAGTTCTCTCAAAAAAGGGAACACCTTAGGACATTGTTTGTAAATACCTGAAATCACTTTTACAGCCGTTGCATATCGAGACCACCCTAACCATGTAGAATTCTATAATTCTTCATTAATTGCCGTATGGGTTAATCCCATTCTATCTTATACATGTTTTTTTTATTTATTTCCATAAACACAGACCTCAAAAATTCATTTTCATCCACATTATTTATATACTTTTTTGCCAATAGAAATACGCGTTGGATAACAATTTAACTTTGTCATCCCAGGATGTGCTAATAAGGGATGCATATTTATGGTTAGAACAACCGTTCCTTTTTACAAGAACACAAATTCTTATAATAAAATTTGCTTCATCTCTTATATATATTTTACCTTCAATTAAACATAATTGATATGAAGATTATTTTCTCTCTATTAATATATTCTACTTTTTCCATTGTTTGAAATGCTTTAATATTTTCGTTTTTTTATTATTATTATTGACTAACACCTAATATGATTAATGCATTTATCATCAAGTATTTTTATAAAATTTTAGTTTTGTAAATTTATCTGTTGAATCTTATAAATTTCCCCCCTAATATTTACTTCAGTCGCTTATTTCTCTATCATCTTGATTCTTTTTAATCAAGCATTTTCTTTCTACGCCGAGTTATAATAGCTTCCATAAATTTGAAATCCATTTCATTTAGCTCTTTCAAATCTTCAATTGCATTACTTGATGATGGGCTCTTCTACTCACAGCATCATCATTCTGATTCTGATAGCATTCTGATTCTTTCTCCCTTGCTTAAACTTCGTTTTAATTGTTTATTCCATAAGCTATTCTTTCATTTCCATAACATAAAAGAAGATCCACTGATTTCCGTTACTACTTTTAGAGTTATTATAAATTCAAATTTTCAAACTTCAAAATATTCAACTCTAATTATAACTTTTTTAGGTCACAGAATAATCACATTTAACGACTTTCCAACTGATTTAAAAATGATTAATAAATGAAAAAGAGCACGTCATTACGAAATCTATCATAGAAGGGCCATTTTTTACGGCAAATTCTACGATTTATTGCTTAGTTAAATTGAAACTCAATAATTAAATATGTATTAATATGATTATTACTTAATAATATTGAGACAATCCAGAGTTACACAGAATAAATATATCAGTAGAATATTATAAAAGCATGTGTTAATTATTTTCTCCAACGAATAATTTATTCATTTAGGTAAAGTATATATCTTTATTTTTTGAATTTAGACATCTGTCGTTATTAATAAAGACTTCATATATTTTGTAATAATTTTTTTGATTGTGATACTGTCATTTGGCAATCGTCTAATCTCAGATTAGGTATTATGGTATTTAAAAATAACGTTATACATTTGGACAAATACTGATAATAATATTGAAATAGCTATACGCTTGTTTTTGACTGTCATGGTCACCAATTATAGTGGAAAACGATCTTTTTCCGTACTTAAACGGGTTAAGAACTATCTACGTTCAACAATATCAGATATATCCCTCTCTGCGCTATCACTTCTAAGCATAGAGAGTGATATTGTTAGAGGTTTGAATGTCGATCATATCATGCATACGTTTGTTAGCTGTAAGGCTAGTAAAATAAAATTTTAAATATACATTCTGATACAATATGAGTCAATGACACTTAGTTACATTTAATACATGTTTTTATATTATTTTGCAGTATATAATTTCAATTTTTCAAGGATGTGTTTTTATTACTTTTCGTAGCCTGGTTTGCTAAATTAGGCCTTTGTCTAGTAAACAGACTTAGGCCTACAGTAATCTTAACCCGGCATAGATTGGGAGTTAGTGCACCAATCTTATATTACATATTTAATATTTCCACTAGGTTAGTATAAAATTGGTAGACTGAAGTTTCAGGCCATTGTATAAATTGGATAACACTACTATTATGTTTTTATTATTCCACAATTTAATTCATATAATAATGTATGGTAAAGTTTGGAGCTATGTTCAGCTTATATATCCATGATTATATCAAAAGATAAGAAGTTCAATTTTAGAACTCTTGGGATTTCATAGTGCATCTGTGTGACACAATCCTCAACTCCTAAGTTGGTTACATAACCATCACTACAGTTATCATTTCAAGAAATATATTGAAAAGATGAAGAAACAGTACCTAACTTTTACATTTATAATAATTTATTTTATATATATTTGACTTTCCAATTAGATTGTTCTATGTATGATATTAAAGACCTTTAGTTTAATAAACCTATATGGCTTTACATTATTTTAATATATTTAGTTAAAAAATCATTTCATGTCCTTGCAGAATGAATTTGGCTCTTCATATCGGAACATAAATCTTTAACTAACAAATTCAACGTTTTTAGAAATTGTATCTAAAAATTTGTTAAGTTTGTTTAAAAACTGAAAAGCATTTTAGTCACTTTATAATTATACGTTTAACTTAATCAATTAATTTAATAGTGACGTTGTGCTCCATCAACATTGGCAAAAAAGGAAAAAGTTTGGTGGAAGACACACATAAGTCCAAATATGCGTAATTGATATACTTTGCATTTCAAGTTACTTCTGTACATTTTATATGATAAATGAAGGAGCCTATATTTTTAATACTTACATATCTGATGAGGCAGAACAGGTATAGATTCTTCATATGATATATTAATTGATATAAAATATTTATGTTCATAAATTTTAGGATACTTGAAATAAGGGTCCAAACTGTGTCGCGTTAATTGTATATCGTGAGTTATCAAATTACAAGAATCTTCTCAACTAGAAATTCAATGGGATAATTTATTTTATAGTGGGCAAAATAAAAACTACTATATAATGGGATTCATGGCTTTAATGATTATATGGAGAAAATTCGAGGAAACCTCGATTCATTTCTTTGTAGAAATAATTCAAATTTTCTGCCGATATAAATTTTGTGGTAATTTCGTATTTATTTAAGTAAGCAGTAGAAAATAGATTGTGTTCAGGATTTAGTAGAAGTAATAAATAAGGCATCTCACAAATTTAAATCTCTTCCAATTATTAAAAATGGAAAACAATTTATGGATTGGTATGCCTAGAAAGGCATAGTCAATAAATATTTTCACCTCTGAAAGGTATTAAAAAATGACATATATTCACTTTTAAAGCGTCAACTTGTTGAGGCTTTAAAATTAAAGAGTTGTTAATATTAAATAATGGCCTGACATCTACTTTTATAAATTTGTTGAAGCGTGGAGCGTCAGAACAAGATTTACTATAACTAATTGTCACAAGAAAGACTCCGATGCATCATTTAGAGAGTTTTAACACTATTTTAGTGTGATAACAAAAGAAAACTTCTGGCTAAATCAATAAATAGTTCATTTCATACGTTTAACTCTGAAATCTATTTATATGCAAATGCCCTTCTTTTGACAACAGAACTCCCCTTATCCCAAACATTAACTTTGCTTCAGGATATTTAAACTTTTAACTTTTTACCAACAATGTTCATAATTATTTTTTTATGAAAAATGCTTGATTTTCACAGTTATTTTATAACTTGCAAAAGTACTCTATATTGACTATTGATTAATTACCAGAAGTATTTATAAGAATTTTATTTTTTAGACAATTCTGAAGCGGGTCTACGTAATATTGTATTAAGTAATAATTTTTGTCACTGTTAGGTAGAATTAATCTTTCATATGATCTAAGATATATTAAAAAAATACCTATTGGAAATTTGAAAACAGAATAACTATTACTTTGTTACTAAATGTACTATTTTTTTCATCTGGAAGATAAATAAATAAAAGTTTTTTTCCTAATATTTCAAATATTGAAAGTATTTAAAATTTCATTTCAGACTTGAATATGACTAGATGTGTCTCAGTATTTATTAATTTAATCTTCTTAATTCAATAAATTTCTTGATGATCTTTGCTATTTGTACAGATTTTCTCATCCTTTTAATATGATCAGAATAGTTTCATTTTATAGAAGAAAATCATTATTGCTATTAAAAATAGTATTTCAAAATCTTTGAAATAAGAAAAAATATTGGAAGAAGAAAACAGGGATAACTAAAAATTAGTTCCTTGGTTAGAAACATGCTGGAACTCTGCTTTCCTTATGGTAGAACGTGCATTCAAACACAAAATTATATTGATATACCTTTACATATATATAGATAAATAAAGTCTTTAACTTGCTTAATGCACTATAATATATAGAAAACACAAGATAATACTATTATCTCGGATTTACAGTGTATAATAGGCATTACTTATTAGTTACACAATATAATATTCTAAAGTTATAATGCTTCTTGTCTATCAAGAAGTCAAATGAAAGTATGGAAAATGCGTTGCTGTGAATGAAACCATAATGATTACTCCTGGAAACTGTAGGCAGATATACTTTGGAGTTATTTCTTTAAAAAATCAGTCAAATAGTCCTCCTATGAAAGAAAAACATGATGATTGTGATATTCCTTATCCTTAACCTCTGCAACGACTGATATTGTGCCTCAGGCGTATGAAGTAAGGATATATGGACCAGTATAACTCAAACTATTCTATTTTAAAGTCAATTAACAAGGATAAATCTCTTTTCTGAGTAAAATCTTGGATGGGTGCTCTGCTTTGATGGATGGATATATTCTGGTGAAATTGTAACTAATTGTTATGCTGATAAATTTGGAAGTATATAAGTAATATGGGAGAAGAAACCCTTGACATAAAGTACAAAATTTTTGGTTAACTTCTTCAACTTACTCAGAGTAGACAGTTGAAAGATCCACTTCGAGTACTTGATAATATCAACTTTTATAAATCGTTTTCAATAACGTCATATATTCTATCCTAATTCAAGGAGACAGCGTTTTGGGGGCTCAAAGTTGATATTTGTAGTACACAAAATGGATAAATTTTCTATAAATCTGGATGAAACTCTATCAAATGACTTTATGGATAGATAAAAAAGTATTAACACCTGTATTACCTGTATACTACTTGATTCAAATGATACACTGTGGTATTTGAATTAAATCAAAGTAATGTGTACTGAAAATCCCTATGAAAAGTGTAAATTTGTAGTATTATTATTCTTTTTTGAGACATAAGGTTATATTCATGGTCCTTGGAGCCAGATTGTAAGAAATGGGATGAATTTACAATTGGCAATAGGTACAGTATCATCTAAAATCTTTTGCGTTTGTTTAACAAAACATGGAGGTACTATGTTTGAAATACGTTGTTTAAATTTATAAGATGGCACTGTTTAAACTAATTATCACACTGCGTCAAGAGCATAAGGGATATTTCGAAGAGTCACTTCAAAAACTTAATGATGAGTTAAAGGATGTTTCTCCTGATTTAGAGAGAATCCAAGAGTTGTATGAACGTGTTTCTTCAGAAATGGAACAATTAATGAAATACTACAACAACTTTGACATTGATTGCAATGAAGATCTTTACAAATAACAACTCCAATAAAATCCAGAGTTACAAAAAAAACAGAGCTTTGAGAAATTAAAAAGTGTTGTTTTCCACCCAGAGATGACCCTAGAGTATAATCTGATAACACTATCCCCATGTTACGTCTACCACAACTGGAATTACCGAAGTTTGACAGGAAATTGATTAATTTTGCATTATGAATGGAAAAGTTTCTGGAAAATGTTGATAACTAAAATATCAAGAAAATTACAAAGTTTACATATTGAAGATCCCCTTACTAAGGTAAGGCTCTTAACATGATTTCATTTCTTCCTGTGACCAAAGAAAGTTATAATGAAGCTATAAATCTTAAAGGAGAATGTAACCGGATTGTGATACTCAAGCATGTCCAGAAATTTCATGGGTCTCAATCAAGTGAAGAATAATGCAAATTATCTTCATCATTTCCACGATGGAAATCACAATTCTACGCGCACTAAAAGCAAATAATATAGAAGAACTAAATAAGCGAAGATTTATCATTCCTCTTCTGGAGGGTCAAGTGACCAGCCTCCTTAGTACTGGATGGAGAGATTTGTAAATGAAATACTAGATCAAGATGGAAACACAATAGAAAAATTCCTATCTCATGATCGATTTGCAGCTAAGACTGATGAAACATGTAATTTCGATATAGAATGATGGATAACTAATTCATAATTTTCAGTGAAAACATGAAAATGGCACGCACACAATATTGTCTACTATAATATTAATATTATTAATCAAGTAGTCATCATTCAACCCTTCCGTCCTGTCTTTCTTTCTTGATTTTCTACAAAAATTTACGTTAAATATATTTTACATCCTTTGCAAAAAAAAAAAGAGAAATTACTCCTAACTTTAACCGATAAAATGTTCATCTAAACTTTAGTTTTGGTAATTGTTTTGTAATTGACTTCTAGAAAAATGTTAAAGGTAATATCTGTATCACACTCAGATTGAAGCACTTACACAATGAAAGATTTTGTAATCAAAAAAATTTTTATTTCAGTTAAAAAATTGTTTTTTTGAACTGAAGATATATAAATTATAGTCCATGACTTCACATAAATTTTCTGAGGCAGTTGAAATAAATATGGAGTAATATTGTCCAAAGTCAATTATGCCTTGCCATTTGATTTTTTACCATAAAAAAATACACATCCCCTTATATGAGGTTAAGTGATTGGCCCTTGGCCCTAGTAGAACTCATTGATTAAAGGAACACCAAATTTTCACCAATGAAATTAAGCCAGGAATATAATTTATCTTTCAGCGCAAAATCCAAAACTGATCTCAGTTTTTCTTTAGGTCGTCCGTTTTCAGAAATATTTGAAATTATAATAATTCGAGATTATTATCGTTCAGAGACATTATTCATCATGAAGACAATCATTAAATTGAAGTATGATGAATAAAACTGATGTAAAAAGCTCTTCCATGATTTTAAGGGTTTTTATTCATTCTGTATCCTATATTAAATGTAATGTTTCTACAATCATACTTATCTTTTTACAAACTCTCATCCTTCCATTATTTTAACCATATAAAAATATTTTAGGTATAAGAAAATGAGTATCTTTTATATATGCAATATTATTTTGATGATTGCTTACCTAAATAATTATTCTTTTTGCCGTGATGTGTTGGACAAGCATGGAACATACAGTGTAATTCTTCAGATATATAAAAAAATACAAATCTAGTTTAACGTTGGCAGTGAATCAATCTCAATAAAGTCTGCAGACGTTTCCAATATGTAATAAAATTGCATAAAAGTATTTTTTTCCTTTTATATTGCACACCATTTAGAAATATTTCACTATCAATTTTCATGCACAAATCACTGAAGTACATATGAGTATCTTTCAATAATCATATTTTCCTCGGCTTGAATAATAATAACATTTTAATTCCATATCCTAGCACATGAAGTGGCATAGGACCGCATCTTTTACACATAAAATGATTTACCACATCTACCATGCGTGTAAAGGCAATTTATTTTTAAGACAATGTATATTATAATCTTCAAATCTCAAAAACTTTTCCTACCAGAAATAAAGAATATTTGTAATTTATAGTGGTTCATGTTTGGGGGAGAGAGAATGCCATGTTATAATTTTTCGCGCTTTTTATTTATGATGATATTTTAACTTATCAATGAGACACATTTTAAATCACAATAGCATTATTTTTATTACTTTTTATTCACATTCTGCAAACGAACATATGCATAGGAATGTACAATGTAAAAAATTACACAAAATGAGTAAAAGAGTGGAGTTTTCTTAAGTTATTAAATATCACTTTAAAGATTAAAGGAGGATTTATGAATTTTCAAATGTGGGGAAAATCGTCTTTATATAATAAATAAAAAATGTAATATAGTTAAAAATGAGTCCGTGTACTATATTCTTAAGACCTATAGGAAAAGAGGCCTTTTTGATCTTCAGGCATACATTATCATAAGAGTCTTTGAAATTATCAATTCAACTTTGAAATATTTTCCCCTGGCTCATTATAAGATAAATGAGTAAATCCGACGCCTTGAGACATATTCCAAAACTATAGGCGAATATATTCTACACCATTGATGTTGGAGGTGTCCATCGATCACAATAATAAGATAAGAGGAATCGAGTTTCTGCAGCTTCTTTAAGGAAAACACATTGACAGGTTCTTTTTTCGACTTGTTGGTATATATGGAGATTGTTCTCAACCTGTACTGAAACCACTTCCGTCACCACAAAGTAAACGAAGTTCTTGTAAATTACTTTTTGTTGATTTATTTGTCATTTATATTCAGGTTCTTCAAACGCCTTGTCATCAACAAGCAGGGTATTGATTTTTTTATCATTATTTTTCCTCCATTTCACATAACAAAATTCCTATAAAAAGAGGATAGTCAGACCTAGTTATTAGAAATTAGCAGCAGGAGTCAAGGAAGTATCCTGCATAAAGAACTTAATCAGAAATTTTACCCATCAATCTTTTCAGTTCGCCTGTTCATGTTAGCATATTTTCATTATTATATTGATGGATAGTTCTAAGATGAGGGTTAGTAGTCCTAAATGCTACCGTCTCCATTGACTCTTATTTATTATTTTATTCTTTATAAGAACGGTATTATTTAATATCATAATTACGACACAGAATAAGAATGACTATCTCTAACTAATTGGAGTAATTTAACAACGGAAAGAAAAAAGAAAAACATATTCTTCATGATTACAATTGATTTTTTTTTTACACGCACCGTGAGGAAATTTTAATTCCGTCCCTACTCATGAAAAACTCACACTCACTTGTTCTTACAAGTAACAAGGAAATTTGTCCTTTTTCCTCATTTGTTTAATTTGGATTGGATTTTTAACTACTCACTGCATATTACAGAATATACTAATAATAAAGAAGTCAATATTGTCCAGACAGGAATTAAAGGAAGATAGTGACAAAATTGATATAAATTGATGATATTAACTCTAAAATTACTTTTTTGAACGATTATTTAATTATTCATAATTAAGAGACAATTATTTAGTGGTTGTAATATCCTACCGATAGTACTCGGCATTGCCAAGATAAATAAGGCACTGGCTAAAATATCAACTTTCCTATAACAATATAGAAGATAACTAAACCCAGTAATAATCAGTGTTCAGGTGCTTACACACTCATTTAGGCCACATATAGTATCCTGTTTTGTCATTATTGTCATTCAATCCATCTTTACTTCAAGAGCACCTTCTATTTTTTTTAGGAACTTTTTACAAACCATTGTTTTTAATAATTTAATAAAATTACCACCGTTTCTTTATATAATAAACATAGAAGAGAAACTAAAATATTAATGATTAGTCTATTCGATTTAAACTTAATTATGATTCTTCGCAGAGAATTGAAAAAAAAATTGTCATTTTGCGTTACATCCATCGAGGAACGTGATGGTAAATATATGATACGTCTGACACATTGGTGAAAAGCTGATAGAATTTTTTTTTATCATGGTGTGAAAAATTGACCCAAAAGTGAATTGATTAGTTGAGGAAATAAAAGGAAATATCTGTCTTTCGTGCGTTGATTTATTTTTCATCTTTTTTTATTATTAATTTAGATTATAAGAATTATTATGAATAATGTTAATACCTATTAGTTTCGAAACCTAGTCGGCATAAAGAATAAATTAATAATAATTAATGGACATCTTCTTTAAGTATCATGTCTTTTCATATCATAGCGATCCTTGCTTATGCATAGATTTGAATCTGCCAGCGTAGTAGTAGAATTTTCTGAACCAAAACGATTAAGTGGATTTGAGTAAAAGATTATAATTTTTTTACGTCCAATATGGGCAGTTTATCGAGTAAGGAGAGAAGCTTAGAAGTAAATCCCAAGTCGAATTCATTGAAATCATCTTCAAAATTTCGAACACCTACTTCCAAACCCGCTGGATCCGAAATAGCATTCATAAATTTGGAAAATGATGTACAAATTCCAAGCAATTTCTTAATGGTTGTTTAAATAGTAGGACTTGATAAAAGACAATTGTTTAGACACGTAATTTATATTTTTGAAATAAGATCTTCCCAATTGGGTTCCAGGACTTCAAACGTCATGTAATAATCCAAATTTTGCAAGAAATTGAGCTTTTTTTTTGCTTAAGTGCAAAGTAGGGCCCATAGATTGTCAATTCCTCGACAGGGAATTCTTTAGTTACTTTTGGTCAGAACCCAGATATTACACAATTGTCTTTCTACATTATCGTCTCATGAAGTTTCAACAATTTTTTTATTAACGTAGGAATGAACTACATATTAGTAACAATTTTATTCAGACTTGTTTTGAGACAAGTACAAAATAGTATACATTTTTACTGTTATTATTTACATCAGTCATAATTTTATTTTCTCTTTCTACAGGCAGGTGTTTAAAGTAGTGCAGAATGAACATATCCTTGTCGCTTCAGAGTTGATGAATGAGTATTGGAAAACTTTGAACGTGGTTTTGTCAAGACTTGAAACAGCTGGTATGATCTTCTCCCCTGAAAAATGTGAGTTTTTCATGGAATCGGTATACTTCCTTGGACATTATATTTCATCGAAAGGTTTCAAGCGTCTAGAATGTAAGGTAAAGGCAATCCAAAAATTACCAACTCCAAAATCAAAAGATGATCTGCATAGATTTTTGGACGTGACCCAATATTAATCCTAGTTCATTTTGTACACCCTGTTAAAGAAGAATATAAAGTTTAATTGGAATACAAAATATTAACACGCCTTTCAAAGTATTAAAATAGTTTGTCTCCAAGTACTCAACTTGTATTACAGATAGTTCATTGCCTTTAGCCCTGACGACTGATTCATCTGATATAGGGATGGAAGCTGTTCTCGAGCAAAAGTGAAATGCACAATGGCAACCTCTGGCTTTTTGGTTTCGGGCTCGTTCAAAGATTAAACAGAAATATTCTACGTTTGATAGGGAATTATTAAGTGTTAAGGAAAGCATCAAACATTTTCTATGGGCTTTGGATGGACAAGTTTTAAAGTTTTCACGTATCACAACCCTTTAGACATTCGCAATCCCTCTTGGACACCAAGACAGTTCCGTACTTTTTCATTTATGGAAAAATTCAATTGTGATATCGAACACGTTTATGGAAAATTAAATCATACAGCAGACATTCTTTCTAGAAGTATAAATAACATCACAATAGGCTCACCCTTCATTGGGTCTTCTATATAATTGAGGATCAAAAGAAACAGGATCATAATTTACTTAAGTTTAAAGCTAAACCTTCTTTTAAAATCATAGCAGGAACCCTATTTTCTGGTTTTGGTAATGTCGACGCATTCCGTGTGGCTGTGTCATCTCCAGAATTGTGTCAAAGCATAGTTGCACTCTTTACACAAGGACAATCATCTGGGATTCAAAGAAACGTTAAGGGGGATTTCACTTTTTTATGCTTGGCCTAATTTGCGTGCAGACGTCACAAACTTAACTAGAGAGTGTTTTGTGTGTCAGAAACCCAAACCTTTCAGGCCATCAAAACCAATGTCGTCTTTCGATCTTCCTTCTGAAAGACTTTCCTTTATACACCTAAACATAATCCGTCCATTTCCACTAATTTAGGGACATCACCATGCCTTAACTATTATGGATCGTTTCACAAGGTAGCCAGAAATGATAGCTATTCCAGATATAACCTTCACGACAATAGTCAATAATTTTTTTAAGTGGTTGGATTTCGAGGTTTGAAGTTCCAGAAACCATTGTGTCTGACCGAGGGACAGAGTTCACAAGTTCATTATGGATGGGTGTATGCAGGACACTTGGTATTGAAAGCAAGAGCACATCTTCGTATCATCCAGAGTCCAACAGACCCATAGAATGTTTCCATTGATCATTTAATACTGGGCTAGTAGCACGAATGCTGGAAGAAAAATAAGACTGGATGAATGCACTACCTGTAGTTTTATGAGGATTGAGGAACTCAGTACCAATAGACCTGGGTTCTAAACATTCACTTTCTCAATTACAAGCAGGTCACTCAGGATCCGTGACCTTTAATTTTTTTTAATGTGTCTACCTTTTCTTCTGGCAACCTCGACGTCGAAAGTTTCTTTAAAACAATGGAGAAAATAACACACGTTCCTCCGAGACACTTAAATAAAGGAGCTTTAACAAATAATTTAAAAAAAAACTGAATTCGTTTTTGTTAAAAATAAACCCATAAAAGAGTCTCTTTCTCCAACTTTCTTGGGCCTGTTTAAGGTGAATGAGAGGCATCGTTATCACAAATTGGACTTTGAATCAACAACTGACAATGTCTCGATATATAGACTTCGACCTGCATTTGGAGTTCCTAGTATTCGTCCATTGTCTCCAACTATAAGATGCGCTAGATTTACAACTGCAGAATGATCTATTTGTTTATTTATCAATGTTTTTATGATGCATTTATTTTGCATTACTAACTACACTCACTTTGTCATCTAGGGGAAGTAGTGTAGGAGTTCAACTTGTTTAGACGATATTAATTATTCATCATAGTAACTTGTATTCTTTTTCTTTTTAATTTCGTATAAAGGAATAATCATTTTTACCCAGTTAAAATAAATATATTTATATCTTAACTTGAATGTACACAGTTATAAAAATATTATCCTCATATTTATACATGGATATTGAAGATGTTAAATTATATATTGCAAGGAATGTGCAAAATACAGGTTAGAGTAGGTAATGTGCAAAATGCCAGTCAGAGCAGGGAATTTGCAGAATCTCCAGGATATCTATAAAATTTCCAATATACCAATGGTCATTTATACTTCAATTAGATTATCAGGTAAAATGATTGTGAGTAGTTTGATTATGAAACAATTCATGGCAAGTAATTTGACCATTAAGGATTTGATTAAGATACAATTTCATTGCAAGCAATTTTATAATCTAGTTCAGAGATGACCAACCTGTGGATCGCGGGTAATATTACGACCCAACAAATTTTAAGATGTGGCTGCATCAATTTTGTCGGATGAAAATCAACAAAGCTGACAAAAAAAAAAAAGTTCATCCACAAAGAAAGGGATACCTCTATGTTAGCAAATTCCATAATAATACAATATGCCGAAAAAAAGCTTCTTTTGGGAATGTGTTTATGTTTCGATTATTTTAAGTAAAAATATTTAGGTAATAATAGGTATGTTCAATAAGATGTCTTTTTTAGTTATTACATTTGATGTTGAAAAGTATATTCATATAAGTTTTTTGTTTATGTCTATCTTGAAGAAATTACTAAAATTTATTTGAAAATATTACCGTGTGGTTTGAGTATTATCAAATAAGATCAACAATTCTAATTTAAATTTTTATTAGATATTTTATTGTTGCTGTAGTCATCCTGATATACCCACATTTTATCAAGTTCATTCAAATTGCTCATCTTTTTTATTTACATTTTACTATTAAAAACACCTTACCCTCCAGTTACAGAGGAGCCACATGACGGTCATAAACTACCACCAAAGTTACACATACCTTTACAGAGCCCACTAAGTATAATACCAAAAAAAGTTCAATCTCTTGAGTTTTGAGAATATCAAAGGTTCTCCATGCTCAATGGACCGGTGGCAGTGCCTAATGACCCACCTTTTCGACCAATGATTCACTTGCACAACCCATGGACAGGGGTGTATTAAAGGATATTGAAAGGAGTGTTTGATACTCAAAGAAGCGGTAGTGGTGGGTAATTATCAAACACTTTAAGTTGTAGGTATTTTGCACAACCCGTGGGTGGGTGTTTTATAGGATAGTAAAAAGAGTCCTTGATGCTCAAAGAAGCAATAACAGTAGGTAATAATACCCCTTTTGTAACAGGGGTTCACTGGCACAACCTGTGGGCTGGGTTGTATTATAGGATATGAGAAAGGGTCTTTGATATTCAGGATAGCGTCGGCAATGTGTTCCCCTTGTGGACAAGCAAGTTCACTTAAACCGCAATCTCCCAATGCAAAGAATTGTTCTGAAAGAATATTTTCATATTCTATCCTATTTGTTATCGGCTTGGAAATCTCATCAAGGGATTTCTCGGGAGGTTTCTGATATTCTACCATTACAAATGTTCCGTTTACTTTTTTTTCAAATTCTTCTTATTCTATCATTCTTCTGATTTTTTATATCCAAAAAGGTATAACAGCAGTAGATAAAAGTTCAAAATAAGACCCATAATGGTGTCTCGTGGACTTTAAAACACTTTTTAAATGTTTAAAAAGCTCCAAAACACACCTGGAAACACAAAAATTGAAATTATTATTACACCCCACACACACAAAAAAAAAAAAAAACAACAGCTAACCAGTATATATAAACATCCATCCTCCGAATAATCAAATTACGCACAACCATTTTACTTGATTATGTTAATGAAGTTAAAATTACCTTTGGCCATTCTATTGAAAACTGTATAGTTTTGCCCGCACATTTTGAAAAATACCCGATTTTCCACATTGACAGTTACATATATATATATCATCTATATACATAGGTGTATAAATGCTAAAATTTAATAAATTTTAAGGCTAATTATGGATAACATGAAATTTTATAAAAATTATGACATAATTATAGATGTATAACAATATCTTGTTTCAATATTACCCCATATTGTTGGTTATAAGGAAAAATCCCACAACTTTACATGTGCGGCCTTAATATGTCATACTATTTGCAATTATATCGAACAAGTTTACGCATAATAATTGAGTTTCATGGATATTTACAGTTTTAGCTTATTAATTTTATGTAAATTAAACTTTTTGTACACACTTGGATATCTGATAATTATGTATTACATAATCCTGTAAACTTATTTTCTCTTAGAATTATTATGTATGAATATTATTTTTTTAAAAACCATTTGACTAACAAATAAAAAAACAACAGTAATATTTCTTTATATTCTATGAATGGTACCTGTAAAAAATGCTTTCTAATTTTACGTTTGAGAAGCATGCTTTCTTTTTTTTTTTTTTTTTTTTTTTTTTTTTTTTTGCTCTGTTTTAGATTCCCTCTATATATCCTTATAAATAAATAAAATATGTGTATTTGAAAACCTTTTGATGTGGTCCTACTAAATATTGTTGATTTAAATTCTTATAACTAATATTTTAATATTAACTATGATAGAGTGTATTTAGATATCTTCAAAATGTTCTCTTAAAATTATACAATATGAGTGATCTTGATAACAATTTTGAATATTCAAGTTCAGGCTATTCTGTTCAAGAGCCTATACGATATTTTTCAATGTCATTGTGCGACCCAAATATAATTCGTCTAATTAATGTTGGACCTGATCTTGTTCGCCTAATACATGAACGCTTACAACAGTTGGTAACCATAGAAACTTTTGGATATGTTATATTGGCGGATTATATTCAAACAAATTTCCTTGGACGATTCAATATTTATGACCTTAAACTTGTAAAAAACTACTTTCAAAAGGAAGGTGATATAAGTAAAGAAGATATGACAATAATAAAGGTAAGTTTATGAATGACAAAGTAAATAGTATGTCATTACTTAATTTATATAACAGGTGGCTTTTTGTCGTATTTTTGGTGCACTGTTTTGCTTTGGCTATGACATGGTTATATCAACAAATTTAGCTCGCGAGGGAACACATAGTACTATCTTCTTCAAACTAAGGGATTCACAAGATTATTTTTACTCTTTAAATTATCTTTCGCATAAATTTATCTGTATTGCTCCACACTCAACTGAAAGTATTATCCTAATTAATATCCCAAAAGTATCTGTGGAAGAAATATTAAAAGTAATGATAAGTAAATCACATTATAAGATAAATACATAATTATTTTTTGTTTTCAAGATAATACATCTTACTTGGAGTCCTGGAATAAAATCTAAACAAACACTTGCAGACGATGAAAGGTCTGTAACTGTAGTTATTGCTCTCAAACTTTGTGGTAACCCTTGGACTCAAGCCTATTATAATTCTGGAAAAAATACAATTCAAGCTCGATCCGTTATATTAGAAATTGTTCGCTCTCTTTCAATACATAAATGGCGATTTGCTGCAAATATTAACTATACTGGCAATGCAGATTCTCTTTTTTTTCAATGGTGTCCCAATTTAGACCTTGAGGATGACAAATATTGCGCTATAGTACTTTCTCGTTATGATCGGCTACGATGCCTCCAAGCTCCACAAGGTCTACAGCAGAGTATCAAAGAGTGTATTAATAAATATTGGTATTTAGGCCTACAGAAAACTAGGGACTATCATGGGGTCACAGAGTTTAAATTTGGAGGATGTCCATGGTGGTCGGATGGTAATGATGCTGTAGAAGCACGTTTCTTCATGTCAACACTAATGGGAGCACTTAAGTCTAATGCATGGGAAGTTTGTGGCACTTTTGATCTGACAAGACATAATCATGATAAGACAACATTTCTTCTCCGTCATTGTCGACCACAAAATTTATCGCATATGTGTATTAGTTTTTGCAAATCAAATCGAATTCGATTGATAGTTAGCAGTTCAGAAATAAGTGAGGAATCTGAATTAGCATTGACAACACGACTAAATGAAACAATTAAGCAAAATTGGGTTTCACTTGGACCGAGAAATTTCGGTAAAAGTATAGAGTGGAAATTAGAAGGAGATCCATGGGAATGTGAAGGGCTTTATTTGGATCAGACTCGATGTGTATACTTATTATGTTTATTATTAGAATCTATTCAACCATTAGGATGGAGATTGATTGCTTCGGCTGATGTATCCTCAAAAAATATTGATTCAAATGATAGAGGATACTCATTAGTTGGAAAACCAGAAGATGTTCACACATGGTTCTTTCTTTACGATCAAAAATTATTTCGAGAAGACAATCAATATGGTCCAAAAATGGATTTACACTACCATAACCCATATCCTTTTAGTTCAAAGTTTGATTACATGCCTGCATCTACTTCTGTTCCGAACTTGGAATATGTGCCAAAAGATGATTCTCCTCGTACTGATCGATGCAGTACTTCAGCATCCAATAAAGAAAAAACTGCACAAAACTCCAAATATTATAATCACAATAGCTTTATCAAACAAGAAACCAATCTCTCTTCCGCTGCATTTCTTCAACAAAGACACCTATCTCGTTCAGTACCTTCTGTTGCATGTGTAGATCAATTTAATGAAAATAATTTTTTTCCATCTGGCCATACACTTAATCAATTCTCTTTAAATTGTGCTGAGTTTCCGTTATTTAACTCACAAGAGTTCAACTTTTCTAATCAACGAAAAATTTACGATCAAAGTAGTAACCTCTCCTTACATCATGATGGGGATAATTTAATTTGGAAAAATAATCCGTCTCATATGTTCCAACAAGAACACTCTGTTGCGAATGATCATCGTTGCTCGTTGAAAAAAAACAACTTTTTGCGTCAAAATTCTGCTGGTTCACTTCCACCCTCTAATACAACATATAACTATGAAGATGGTTACAAATCAGATGGTGAAACAGGTTATCGGTCTGATATAATTAACAATAAACCGTTATACTCTAGTATTAAACATAATAATGAGAATATAAGAAGAAATAAAATTAATGGGTATAAAACAAATAATAATGAAGAAGACCTAGTTGATGAAGAAGAAAGATTAAAGCAGTGGAATAATGGATATGAAAGTGATGGAGCAAATGTCACCAATCATAATAATGTCAAACGAATTGCAAATTCTGGTAATTATGGACGTCTTTCTGCATCGGAATGTATTGGTACCAATATATCTTCCTTATTAGACGGTAAAAACAACAAAGGAGAAAATCGATGTATGAATGAAAAAAGTTCATTGAAAAAAAAAAATGCTAAAGGTTCAATCAAAAATATAGAGGGAATTGGAACTGGGGCATCATCAAGTGAAGAACTTTTTGCAATCGAAGTTCGCGAAACAACCGTAACTCATTCGAGAAGTAAGGCCAACCTTTTGATGGGAACGGGAGTTAACAAATCAGAGGAGGATAAGAATCGATGTAGAAATGATCAGAGTATATTACAAAATCACAAAATTCCATCTTCACAGCCAATTCAGCGTCATTATCAAACGGATGGCTATAGAAGTGAAGGTTCCCGAAGTTCTCCGAGTCATATTATTATACATAAACATAGAACGCGTCCTCTTAATTATAATAACCAAGTAAATGTGTGTCACCACTTTCATCATCATCATCATTTTAAACAACAATCCCCATCCATTCAGAATTATCTTAATAGTGGTAGAAATAATGAATCTTGTTCAACACAGAGTTCATCTTCTTCGGCGTCTGCACCACCTGATTATGCGACTTGCAGTGGTATATCACCATCGTATGATACAAGACTACTTCCAGGATCTTCTACCTCTTGTAATCCTCAAACTCAACACCAGCATAAGCAAAGAAAAAATAACGAATTATATTACGTCGGAGAATTTTATGGATAGCAATCATTAAATCTAAAGAACGTTGGTGAAAATCAATGTTCAACACATGGAATATAATTTTATAAATTTTTCCTAATAGTAGATTCTAAAGATCTTGCTCAAAAAAAAGTAACATTTTTGCTTTGTATCTATTGATTAATAAGTACAACTTATGGATGGCAAAAAAAAAAAATGTTATTACGAACTTCGTTCCGTTTCTAAATCATTTGTATAGCTGATACGTACTATTTGAATAAAACTTAAAAAAAATTGAATAATCTATAATTGATTATATTGGTAATTTTAGGGAAAGTTTCAAGTTTGTTGGGAGAATTTAAAAAAATATATTTCTGCGTATTTTGTTCGAAGTATTTTGATACATTTTGATTTTCTTTTTTAACTTTGAGGTTCTCTTTGCTTAATGACAGATTACTACAACTGTCATGCGTGTACACTCCATTTATTTCTAAGAACATTGCATATAATCTTAAAAACTCAACAAAACTTCCTGACAAAATAAAGATGTAATGTGATGTAAATATTTTTTGTAAGGAGAGAGAAAATGCAACCTTTGTAATTTGAGTTGTCCTAAATATAATAATAGTATTTTCATACCTGGAAACAAGACACTTTCAAATACAATAAAGTGTCTATTCAAGTATTACTTGTCCACTCATGATGTATGTAGTTACCTCCCTTTAAGTTTATGTTCAAAGATTCTGTTTTCCAATTAGCTTTTTTTTTTAACAATTTAAAGAAATACTTGGAAATTATGAGCCCCTCAATGAAAGTGTTCAATTTTGGCTATTTCTATATCTTCGTCAAATGTTTCTTCGTATTCAGAAGAAAACATTAAAGAAGTGAATCCATTTAAAAGATATTACAAAATCAACATAGACATTTTATTACATATAAATTTATTTAATTTAGTTTCTAGTTTTGTAGTTTTCTTATAAAAATGTTCTTCCTCCTCCCCTCAAAGGAAAAATCCATGTACCAGCCCCGACTACAAGCACGTATGAGTGGAAGTAAATAAATACAAATCCCTCTTCTGTATCTAGCAATAACATATCCAAGAATTATTCGATACCAGTCCTCAATTTTACTTTGAGTACAGGTATTACTCACCCAGAAATGTTCAGTGTAAAGGGGTTTTCACTGAATTGCTTACACCAGCATATCCTTTCCTTTTTTGTTGTTATTATCCTTCAGTTCATCCTTACAGCAATGGTTCTTTTTATTTTTGAGGACCATTTGACAAAACCTCTCATTTTTCAATAATTTCCTATAATTTTTATGATTTCTAGTCATGGAAATCGTGTGTATTTTTTAGTTGGTCCTTTTTTTGGAATTGGTTATCTGAAGAATGATCTTTCTTAACTTAGCCTCTAGTAATTATTATTTAAATCCTAAATAACGCACATCCTTTTATAATATATTAAATTATATTCACGACCTGATTGAACATTCGTGTAAGCTCATAAAAGACAGAGAGTAATCTTGATGATTTGTTGCAGAGTTATAATTGTAAGCCCTTATTCAATTCAGAGAAGAATGGAAGATCGACATTGGAGTAATTTTTGTCAATTTACTTTTTTGTATCTTCTCCCCCTTCTCTCTCCTCACAGCTTATAATAGCTGATCTAATCAAACGTCATGGCATTTACGCTGATCTCCTCCGAAACATTCTTCAAATTGATATCCCTAAAATGCACATAATTTTCATTGTTAGTAATTTCTCACTCCTCAAGCGAAAACAATGAGAAATGTGTATAAATTAGAAGTAAAGAGGCTGTTAGATCAAATTCAAATATTATTATATGGTAATTAAATACAAATACATCTTATAATAAACATAAAATAGGAACAAAAACATTACTCGATCATATTTGATTATGATTTTTCGTCAGGAATTGAAGGAATCTTTTCGTCGATCTTCATAATATATATTTAGGCTGGACATACGAGCAAGCACGATGATATATGGTCCGATTGGTTAAAGTATACTTTAAAAAATCAGCTGCCTATGATGGTATGATTTTGGAGGATAGAATATGACGTGTTTCTGCTCAATATTATGTACTCTATTATAGTTAAATAAAGGATTTGTGTAAAGAAAAAAACTAATTGTAGCGATTAGAAAAGGAAAAACAATTGATGCATTTGGCCTTTTTTCGTTCTTGCTCATTGTTTAATAGGTCTTGTATGTGTTATCAACTCCCTTTAAAATAATAACTATCGCTTATTTTTGTTGTAATTGATTTAAAAATGCATAATAAATAAATAAATATGATTTTTTATATAATAATAATATTTTTTCTTAGAACTAATGTATACACTCACACCTTTGCAACACTTTATTAACAAGACATACTTAGATAAAAATAAGAGCTGAAAATAAGAAATTACTTTTCCACAACCTAATTATTATACTCACTTTTAGTAGTAGTAGTTGTAGAATACACTAATACCTTTTCAACACTTTATTAACAAGATATACATAGTTAAAAAAAAAAGAGAGCTGGAAATACGAAATTACTTTTCCCCAACCTAATTGTTATGCTCACTTTGAAATGTCTTGAATTTCTTCTCTTGAAGTCGCCATTATGATATTTTATACGATGAGAAATCAATATAAATAATTATCAAATTACTAGTAAATTAATAAATTTAGTTATTATAATGTATATTTATGATAATAAGTTCAATAGGAATGGGTAAATTAAAAAAATAAAATTTAAAAAAAACCAATAAAATATTAATTAGAAATTTTAATAGAAGTGATATGCAGAGAATCAGACCAATAAAAATGGCAAATGATACGATATAGAAGTTAAATTATCCAACAAAATCATATTTTTTTTTTATGCACAAGAATAGCATATGCTCAACTTAGTACAATTTGATCCCCTGATTCCAAATATGGCCTTATTTTTTCTGTCATAGCCTCTTGGGTTTCAGAAAAAGGCCATACATTTTTTTGTTTTTTGGCTATTTTTAAGGTGCAAAGCTGTTCTAAGGCCTCGGTGTTGCAGATAAGAATAAACTATATTAATATATTTTAAAGCCGAATGTTAAAAAATTCTAAAACCCTTTTTTAAATTTCTGCATCATACTTATAACTCAATTCATCATTGTTTAAAGTGAAAAATAGGTGTTTTTTATTCAGAGGCTTATAGATTCAAGACAAATATGTTCTAAAAGTTTAAAAGTATTGTATTGAATAGCTAAAAGTATTAACTTTAATTTAGAAAAAAAGAACTTCTCCAGAAACACTCTATATCGTTGTCAATTTGAGATAAGACCACCACAATATTTCAAGGAAGAAACTCATATTTGAATTGATCTCATAATAAAAGTGCATAAGTATCCATATGCCCCAGCTAGAAGAGATAGAAACAAAGACAGAGAAGAGGAAAAGAGAGAGAGAAAAAAGGAGAAAAAGAAAATATATATTATAAAACTTGTTATACATTAAGCCTCATGTCTCAAACTGTATAAATAAATTATTTCAAGCATCGTGGGCACAAGATCACGGGTAGCATACCAGTAGAGAGTAAGGGATTCCAAAAAAACGGACATTCAAGGGAGTCCTCCGAGGAAATCCTTTTTATTTTTCTCTCCATTTGTTCTATCTCTTTTCTTCTTCTCTGTCTTTGTTTAAATGAAGGAGCAGTAGAAGGAGGATTTGAACTCCTTTTGCTCCTCACTTGGGCTTTCAGTATTGGATGTTTCAGGCAATATTCAGGCTACTATTGACTATGTAAGGAAAAAAAAAGAAGAAATTTGGTGCAAATTCTTAGAGCGGTCAGGGTTTTGCTTCCAAGGCGTTTTTTATCAAGGTCGGGCACTGCTTTATATGGTACATCAACAATTTGTATAGAGGGAGTGTAGACTAAACCAGATAAATTGAATAAAAGCCTTAGGCAGGGATATCCTTCGGCTCAATTCCTATTTATTCCTGCGATTAAGGAACTTGTAGTACAGATATCCAAAAAGGTATGGCGTGTTGGGGGAAGTTTTGAGGGAGATAAGCTTTTATTGAGTTATATGCGGAAGATGTTACTATGGCATTGGAAGACAATTCAGAGGCTCAATTAATAAAGAGCTGGAAGTACTCTCAAATTTCGGCAAATGAAAAAAATAATACATTTTCCAAGATATATACAATAATCAATTTCATATCTTATATGTCTAAATAAACCTTCGATATTTATATGAAAAAATTCAAGGGCCGACAGTTAAGGACTGGTCCTAAGACTGGACTGGACCAAATAAATAAGGACAATCACAACCGTAAATATCCCTATCGGTTTATGGAATCCTGTCCGATATCTCAGAGTCGGGAACTACAATATAAAAAAGAAGGTTGATATTTTAGGCATCACATAGTAGAGTAATATTATCCATTAAGATTACTTAAACCTAGTTTAGCAAATAGTTAATCAAAAAATAAACATCTTTAAGAGATTCAATATACAAAACAGAATAGACCGATACAATACTCTTGTTATTCCTGCAGTAATTTATAAAGCTAAAACATTCCTTTTGTTGCAGAAATGGCAATTCTGGAAGAAGAGGTTTGGCTTGGTTGTTTTCTTTAAAAACTAACTGAACGTCATAAAAAGACCAAAATCTCATCTGGCTGGGGGGGGCATAGCCCTGTTATCAAAATATCTTTCCGCAAATATATAGTAAAATATTGGCAGACATGTCGGGGAATCCTTCGCTTAAACGTAAAAGAATAATTACTGGACCAGAATAGAGAAAATGTTTATAATGGGATCTAATCTCATAAATGATGTAACCACGGCAATGTCTCAATTGTGGGGTGCTGCTAAAATAATTATCCGGACTAATGATACTGTCTTTCATGATGACTCAACAGTAGATACATTTTGGAAAAATCTAATTAAAAACTTTACCTTTAGGAAATTAAAGGATCCATTTATTATAAAGAACATGCTATTTGCAACGACAATTTAGCTAGGCACAAAATACACTCTTCAGATTTCTTCAATGACGAAAGATTCAAGTTTCCTCTTTGGTGGACTTCAGGTCTCTATATTATGCCATGCCTATGTAATTTACTAATTTGGAAGGTATGACGGCTACACTATGTGATCTACATAGAGGAGGAGTGAGACTCCCTGAAAACTGGAAGAGCATAATAAGTTCATCGTTGTAAGGAATTAATAATTAATGATGGAAAAAAAATCACAGTCCAAATACAGATTCCCACTAATTGTATTTTTTTCTCGAGCCCATATAAAGACTTTGGTGAGATATTCAATGATACATTCAATGTATTTGTAGATTCCCTGTCTCTAACCATTCTAAAGCAATTTGTAAATTTAAAAGAAAACATTTGACATCTACAGATGAAAAATTTTATTAAGCAATTTTTCCTTTTGGACTTTCACTTTTGAAAAAAGAGTTACTCGGAAACCAAAGCAATTTACTTTGCTCTGTTAAACTCAAAAACTCTTATTGCAAGCAAGTTGACGTCCTATGAGCCTATTGGTTTAAAAGAAGTGACTGGTATAATTTTGTCAACTTTTAATTTGGAGATTTTAGTTTATTTTGGTGAATTTGTTCTGCATTTATTTTTATGGTAGATATGGTTCAATTCTGGGGCAGTAAATTAAAATATATTTTTTACAAGAAATAAGTTATTGATAATAATAATGAACCGAAAAGCAGTCACGAAATCTGCAAAAGATTTCTATAAATGCCGAAAGATCTGCTTCATAATGAGAACACTGCAGTTCCTAAATACAATCAATCATCCTCTCAAGTGGATATTTTATGAATGCACAAAATGCTGAAAAAAAGAATAGAAGAAGAGGGATGCTCTACATTGGAAGCATCACACACTCTTCGACTGAGAGAAAACGGGCAAGTTGTCATAAAAAAAATTCGAGGCGTGCTTCAGAAGCCTTCTCCGATACGTAAGCTCCATAATTCTAAAATATTTCCGAAAGATCTTCTAGTCCTGGAGAAGAGAAAGAAAGAGAATAGTGTATCTGAATAACGATGATGAAGTGGAAACAAGCTTTTCTGTGTATTGACGACTTTGTCATTGACATTTAAAAAAATAGAAGATAATAGACTATTCCAAGAAATACCTTGTCTGGGGAGATAAACTACAGTATATCTCTAACGACCACCTTAGTACCTCACTCAATAGCTGGACTTGGGTTCAGTCAATACATAAGTATTTTGGAAAAATCTAAACTTAGCTGGTGAACAAGACTCATGAAAAGCGAAGACGTTTGGGCAAAAAGAATCAAATACGCGTTCGAAAGAGAAACTGAAAATGAATTCTCGGACAGAATATTTCCTGGACCAAACGAAGTTTTTAAAATAATAAAGACCTGGTACAGAAAGGTAGTTTCTTGGGAAAGTTCAGTCTTTGGTACTCTCATTGCTTTAAGACCTGATGAATCCACTCAACTTTAACCCACACCTTGCAGCTGTCGATCAGTGCCATAAAGAACATGCCCTAACTTCAACAGGCGAGCTGAAAAGATTTTCAGGAAATATTACAAACTGGATTCTTCACACAAGAGTCACTTCCATGACTCGAGCTGCTAATTTCTTAAAACATGGCCTGCTAATTCAGTGGGAAGGAAAAAGAATATAACAACCAAGCTTGTTGGTGGCAAAACGCTGGAAGAAACTTAAACTGGAAGAAAAAATAATCAATCCAAGAACAATACACGCAAACCCCTTTAGAAAATGGCCACAACAGAAGTGGTTTAGGTACAGGCTGGCGACATTCTTGATATACACTAGCAACTAAAATAAAAAAGATGGGGATGTTTTTTCTTTAAAGAGGTGGTTGAATCTACCTTCCACCTAATTTATTTCTGTGATCGAGTGATACCTATATTGTTCATAGTGTAGAATTAAATTACCCGATAGGTTTAACATAACTGTAAAGGCGTCAGACTGGCTCATTGCTCTTAAATTGAGAGGAGATCATTACTTTAAAGTCGCAGCAATAGTTGCAAAGACCCTCACAATTATCTACGCTTATATAACAAAAAAAGCCCCTCTCCCTGCAGTTTTAAACAAAACAATCGCAAGATATATTGAAAAAATGGACTTTTGGAAAAATGTTATATTTGCGATATTAGGGGGTCTATTTCCCCATCCTTTTAATAACCTTGGAATCTTCCATGCTTTCATAAATAACTTTAGATAACTATGTTTTATACTGATTTGTTTTTATAATTTAAATAAATAAAATATATATATTATCTTATTTTATAAAAGATTCCTCCATTGTAGACCCTATTGCAATATAATTTAGAGCAATTACTAGATATTATAAATCAGGGAAGGTGAGGGTTAAGCCTATGAATCCAGTTGTGAAAGGAAAGTTAAACAATTAACTATAAAGAATGGATTGAGGAAGGAATTATTGAATTGATTATAAGTGAATGGGGATAAACATTTGTTCCTGTAAAAATGAAGGGGGAGCATTAATGTTTCTATGAATGATTGAGATCTGAATAATATGAGTAGATCTCATGCAAATCATAAAGTACATTTAATAGAATTGTTAACCTTTGGATCAAAAATTAGTGTGGAACTTATACATACTAAATTAATAAAATATATGGGCAATTAGTAAATTAGAGCTTATTCTTTGATGACAATGTCATCTTTGAATGTATGTTCATGCAAATGCAAAGTCAATTTGCAAAAATTTATGCCCCCCCATACCCCCCCAAAAAAAAAAAAAAAAAAGGACTGAAAAGACTCATTTCAGAGGAAAGGCGAGAAAAACAAATACAATCACGCCTTTTGACAAATGGGTTAGGACACTAAATAAGGGGAGGATATGTTGCTTAGGCTTATAGATTAATAGAGGCAATTCAACAATGAAAACCGTTCCTGTTACAAGAAAGGTCTCCATGCCTTCTTGGGGAAAAATTTTTAATATAGTAAATGTATGACGTATTGCGCAAGAATATTAGAACCAATTTCAAACATCTTTGCAACGATGGAGAATGTTAATTGATTAAAGAAGTGTTTAAGTGATTGAAGTAAAAGTTAAAGGTTTAATCTTTATGAGACAGTAACCACTTTTTGAAATAATGTATTATAACAAACAGAAGATTCAAAGTTTACCATTGGAACAGTGCCAACACAAGTAAAGTATTATAATAAAGAACATCCGATTACATGTGATAAAGGTCCCTTAATCAGTCACAAATAAATTATTTTTCGACACTAAAGTTATAAGTAGAGTTGAATATTTTGGAGTTTGAAAATCAGAAATTGATTATAACTATAAAAAAAATCTCTGAAATCATTGACTCTCCAGGTATGTTACACATATGAAAAAATAGCTTATGGAATAAATATTTACAATAAAGCATAAGTAAGGGATAAAAAAATCAGAATGCTGATGCTTTGAATGGAAGAATCCATCATCAAGTAATGTAGCGGAAGATTTGATAGACCAAATGATTAAAGAAAGAATCAAGGTAATAGAGAAATAACCTACTGAAGTAAATATCTATATTTAAATGTGAATATATCTCTCTGTGTATGTGTATGTCTGTCTTTTAATCACGGGCGAACTAATGGATGGATTTTGCTGAAATTTTTCATGTAGGTTTTACAGGCACTAGTAACAGATATAAGGACAAATTATGTTGTCATTCGGTCGATAGTGGCCTTAAAATAGCATTTTTTAGCACTTATCTGAACAATCTGAGGTCTTGGATATATTTCGGATATTAGAAGGGGTCTTTGATGCTCAGGGATGCAGCGATGACAGAATTTAACATGCCTCAAGGAGCATCAGTCCAAACCCCATTGGTAAGTGTATATTCTAGCATATTGGAAGAGGTACTTGGTGCTTAGAAATACGGTGCCGGTGCAGTTTAAACTGCCATGAGGCCCGGTATTTCACCTTCATATTCTGAGAGCCAGGGTGTATTTTGGGGTACTAGGTGGATTTGTTTATACTCAAAGAAGCAGCGAGAAATGTAACTTGATTCGGGTCTAGCAGTGCACTTGCCCAACCCGTGGCCGGGGTGTATTCTAGCATATTCGAAAGGGTTCTTGGTGCTTAGTAATGGGTTGGCGGTATAGTTTAAACTGCGTAAGGCCCGGTACTTTACCTGTGCAGCCTGAGGGCCGGTCTATATTTTGAGAAATTAAGAAGATTTCTTGGTGCTCAGGTTGGAACTTGCGCATAAATGTAATTTTCCTGGGGCCCAGTAGTTCACCTTCACAGCCCGTGATCGTGGATGTATTATAGTATATTAGAATGGTTCTTTGTTATGGGACAATAATCGTAATTAGTTATTGTTCATAATGTACCTTTTATGTTTGAAGGCTATTTAAAGACAGAATAGTCAAATTTAAAGCAAACAAAATTTTCAAGACAATAACTATTTTATAAGGATAGCATATGGGTTATATCGAGAAGGAATAATTCTAAAATAAATAACCTTTTAATACAGCTCTCTTTCTTATGAAAAGTAATTGACCTTTAACTATAAACTAAGAGGAAAATATTTGTGCAAATCGAGTATTGTAATTTTCATTTATTTATTCTCTTATACCAAACTCTATAGAAATTTCTACATCTTAATAATAAAAAGAGTAAGAAATCTGGAATGAGGATTGGGATGAAAATTGAGAAATTTTAAATGAAAAAGATAAGTAAACGAAGAAGAACTAGAAATCGGATATGTGGAGGAAGATGAAAAGAACAAAGAATAATGATGATCTGCCTGATGAAATAAAAATATCTTTTGAAGAAGAAAAAGAAACATAGGGTAATGAAGATATGCCCGATGAAATGCAAATCTTTTTTGAAGAAGAAAAGCAAAAGTAATAGAGAATAATGAATATTTTCGTAATGAAATGTAAATATCTGTTGAAAAGAAAAATAAGTCATAGAAAATTAATTAAGTGCCGCCTTTGACGTATTAGCAACATTGCAGGACATCAAGCCACGTCCTACATCAATGAAACAAAATCAACCAGCCGCATACATTTGCAAGAAAATAAGTGCAAGTAGGTTCAGGCAAAAAGAACATACGCTGCGAAAAGAATGTGAGGAAGAAGAGGAACAGTTTTAGAATACACTTGAAGATATTATTGATGCACCTCTTAATAAATTTTCACAAGTAAATAACAACGAGGGCATGGAAAATAGCTTTACTAAAAATAAGTAACTTAGAAATTAAAATGAAATGAAGTTTATTGTTTGTTTGTCTTAGTACAGGGAGTTTTTCAAATTAATTTAGAGAAGATAATGTAATGCCAATTAAAAACTCCTTGATTATGTTTAAAGATACTTCTTTAGTTGACCATTCATGAAATTATTGCAGCATATTTCATAGTTCTTGTTGTGTGGGTGAAGATTTGTCCCTAAATCATAGAGTAATAATCTACGACAAAAAATACTGTATATCCACATAGAGTTAAACAAACTAATGGTC
Organism: Lepeophtheirus salmonis; assembly: GCF_016086655.4. Taxonomy (NCBI): domain Eukaryota; kingdom Metazoa; phylum Arthropoda; class Copepoda; order Siphonostomatoida; family Caligidae; genus Lepeophtheirus; species Lepeophtheirus salmonis. Next base: position 4,814,778 of record NC_052142.2, on the reverse strand, counting down.
GTATGTGGATATGGTTAGAAAAACAAGAAGAAAAGTCATGTAATGTTTGGCCTCGAATGGTTGGGAGGCTGGATACTAAAAGTATCGTTCACTAAGTTCTCTGGTAATGAACATTCAAGGTCAGAATTACTAAATACCTCAATAAAGCAAGAAGAAGAACTTAAAGCAATCCGGAATACAGTTAGGAATTTGGCTATAAAGTATAATATCATGAAGAATATCACAATGGTGCTTCACAATCAACTATTTGAAGTTGAAAGGATTGAAACAATTATTATAGTGTTAAGAAATATTTCTGAAAAGGTGCACAAATGGATAAGAGGTGTTTGGAATGGAATGAATGAAAAATTAACACCGGGTTTGTTGTCAACTCAGGATGAGAAAAATATATTGGACATGGGGAAATGATAAGTCATGATGGATCAATTAATGTAGTTGAAAGTGAAAATATTTGAATTTTTACTCTTTATTTCTTCAACTTGAGAGGACGGCAAACGGAATAGGTGTGGAAATGCGATTACATTTTTATAATAAAGATAATCTATATGAGTTACATAAATATAGGGAACTCCTGATGACTGTAGAATAAGAGGTTCGAATGTTATATCGATCATCAACCAATCATACACTATGACGTCAATAGTAAAAAGTGTGGAAGTCAAACATCCGTCGTACACACGTTATGGTATAACTTTGTATTTTTATTAACCTTACAATATAGCATTATAAAAACTCAGATCTATTTAAAAAAAAAAGGAGAATGAATAAAGAAGCTTTACTGAGGATAAACCTCATGAATCTATCATTTCTTATCAAATTATAACAGTTACATGTACTAATATTCGCTGGATGGCCCACGTATTTCCATACACAAGTATAGAGTAAATAAAATGGCAAATTTCAGTTAAATAAATATTTTTAATACAACTTGGAGTCAACAAAGAATTCAGATCCTGTATGGACTGAATACATATAGCACCATATTATTATTAAATCATGTGTCTTAATTATTATAAGATATAGATATTTTATAATTTGGAGTATTACAACATGTCCCGCCACAAAAAAAAAAAAAAAAAAAATCTGACGCCGAGCTGAGCAACGCCAAGGAATAAAATATAATATCTTTAATTATTCTTTTCTGTGACGACTCAGACTTAACTTCCAATTGTCAATTTTCTCGAAAAATGAAATATTTTTACTCATAAAGAAAGGTTTCTTGTTCTTCTTATGTACAATCCGGATGTTGATCCTTAAAAAAACTGCGAAATATAATGGATTCGAATTTTTGCTTGATCTTCTAGAGTATGTTTATCCCCCAACTTTGCATCAAATAATAATTTATATTGATAACCATGCACTTCTTAATGCATCCAAAACAGCAATAGATAATCACGTACAAAGATGGAAAAATTGTCAAAATCCTTGTGAGTTTAAATCAAAAAGAAAAGTATTTGGTGGCAACTTCGATAAACAACATACCAACAGAAAAATAGTAGTAATAAAATATAGTGCTCCCTACTCGTTAATACGTTTGAATTTTCCAAATAGGGGAAAATAATTAATAAGAGAACTAATATCTTTCATATTCCCAACATATACTTTTTTTAATGTATGCTCACGAGGAATTGGATAATTTTCACATTCCTAATAATGCACTTTAGGCGTAAGTTCGTAGAAATGAAAAGAAAAAAGGTAGAACTGTACTGTCATCCCTTAAGATGTCCTTGCTCGGATTTGCATCATTTTAATCATTGTTGTTCCAAAATCATTAAGGGCACATCCTTGAAATTTTGTATTCTTCTTGTTTATGCGAAGAAATGAGCATCTTTATTTTTTATTCGATAGTTAGGATAATCAAATTTGGAAATTGTCGGATACAAAATTTCATGGGTCTAAAATCATAATTTTGAAATAATAAAGAAAAAGGTACTAACTATTAGTAAAACTATGTCAACACGTAGAAATTTAAGTAGAAAAACTCTGCTTCCCCCAAAAAAAAAAAAAAAAAAATGATGGTGGAGAGAAATCCATATGTTGAGTTAACAAATGATCTAAATATTAAATACATATATTATCAGTGCTGACGACTTCTATGAGACGAAAGGTGTGTTCACTGAGGCTCTTACGCACTCATTTTGCACGCATATCTTCTCCTTTTTTTATTATTATTATCTTCCTGTCAATCTTTAGTGTAATAGCTCCTACTAATCTCTCCTTTTTAAATAATTTCAAGTATTTTCTTATGATTTATTCTCCTTCAAGGAAAAAAAAATTAAAAACGTATGGAAATTAGAAAAAAGGAAGATGTTGGTGAAATTGGAAGAGTTTCAACGGTTTAATGTTCAAATCAGTGTCATTTACTCACAAGTTCGAACCATATCATAAAAGACAATTATATAATTACAACCGTTATGCCATATAAAAACATAAAAGAGAAGAAAAAAATTACTGATTACTCCATTTGATTGAAATTTAATTGTGATTATTCTCCAGATGGTAAGGGAATTATTTTTGTCGCTCTTCGTTACATCCATCCAGGGAGTACTACATACATGCAAAGTGCACGCATTTTTAGGAAAATACATAGATTGACAGTAAAAACCTTTTTTAATATTTCTAGGCGGATAAAACTCTTTTTTTCCATCTGATTATGGTCATGGGTAGTGATTATCTATTATAAAATTATCTAACACAAAAACTATAAAAAAAAATGGTATAAAACTATTTAATAGAAAATTCTTAAAATTGCAAAGAAATTACTAAAAGGCTTTAATATGATCAATATTTTTTGTAAATCAGTGTTGCGTTAAGATATATAGACCCTTTTCTCTCTCAATTCTTGAGCATCGAACGTATATCTGACCTTGATAAAAATAGGGGTTATAGCCTGAATATGAGGAAGACATTTATTTTCACAGTCCAATTTTATCATCATATAATATGTCTTCTACCTTCTCATATTTTTTTTTTTTAAATATATATTTTTTTTTTATATGACGCACTTGTTAAAACAGTACCACTTTAGGATTCATTGTTTTTCTTAGATCAAGTAGTTACACAATTCTTATATATAAAGCACACACTCAAAAGGAGGTGTCGAAAAACATAAAGACAGACAAACATTCTTATTAATATAAATATGCATTTGTAAAATTTATATTAATTATATTGATCAACTGTCCATGAATTTTCAAAATCATTTTTGAAATAGAAGTCAAGGGAACAAAATAGTAACGTTTGAAAAAGAAGATTTCTACTTTAAAAAAATTAAACCTGGACAGTCTCCTTATTAGACTACAGTCAACATCTATACACAAAACATATATTCAATTAATTATGTCTTTGTTGTAGAGGACTAGAATACAATATATTAAAACAGAATTGACGGGGTTCACCAGATCCGTCTTGGTAACAAGACAAATTTTATACAAAAAGTAGAAATATTTATAACTGTAATGGAAAAAACACGAAACTTTTCTTCTACCCGGAGAATGGGGGTACTAGAAAAATAGAGAACATTTAGAAGATCCTTAATTTATAATTAATAAACAGAGAAGTTAATTAAAAATATGATAAATTTATATAAACAAAAAAAGATCTAGACTTGTGGAGAAACCCCTTTCAGCTTATACATTGAATAAATTTACCATGAGGATCATATTGCTTTAAACTAGGTGATATATATACCCAAAATGATGAAAAATACAAACAAAGACGAACTTTTAAGTGATATCAATACTAATCATCATTTGAGGATGTGTTTTTTTTAATAGTTTACATCAAACAAATTTATAAAATATATTATACTAAATATTAACAATTTATTTAAATTATATAAAGTTTAGTTATATATATATATACACTTAACTAAACTCGTTTATGTTTTCGGTAAATATGGAACCACTGAATAGTTAATAATGTAAATAACTATTTATTTTGTTTTGAGATAATGTCCAGTTTTCTTTAAAAAATATATCGCTTATGAAACGAATTTTTATTTGTGCCTATTCTTGTTATATAAATCAAAGTCGACATACAAGATGAGAGAAATTCTAAAATAATTTATTGAATAAAAAAAATAGAATGTGCATACAGGTAAAATCTACCCTCTACTACCAATATAAAAACCAATCCTCTTTTATTTTTTCTTCTTTCAAGACAGTTATATTCCTGTTGTCTTGCAAGTGAGATAGGTTGTTAAATATATTTAAAAGATATGGTGTGATAAATTAAGTTATTAAACTTCTTTTTTTTTTTTCATTAAATATATCTTTCTTTCAATTATAGTATCATAAATATTATTGTAAAATGTAAGTAATTATCGCAGGCACAAAAAAATTTTATACCCAAAGGTAAAAAATACCGTTATAACTAGTTTCCCTCTAAAATATCTAACCAGGTCAAGTTTTTTCTCTTATTAAAAAAATAAAAATTCATCTATTACACGTGGAACATACAGAATGAATATACCTTGAGATTATCACTAATTTAAATCCGACACTTTTGTTGTCCAAATTGGAATCAAAATCATTTAAATTACAAAATATTTTCTTTAACTCAATTTTATATTTCAATCATGTGCTTCATAATATTTATTCTAAAGTAGATTTAATTTCTATTAATTTCACAGAATAAAAATGTCCAAATTATGGACACTAATATTTTGTTTATCAATGTCATCGGCACAAAAGCATGTGTTTGAATGCCCAAGAGGTTGGAAGCTTCATGGCCTTGATTGCTTTCAATTTTTTAATATTAAGCATTCCTGGAACAAAGCTTCAGAACTTTGTAAAAGGTAAATATTTTTTTCAATAATATTTAATAAATAGATAATTTATTTGACTAATAGATATGGAAGTAACTTGGTTTCAATTGAAAGCTATGACCAGAATAATTTTACTGCAAGATTAGCTAAGGAATTTATCTCTGAAGAAGAGTTTGAACGGAAAGGATATTGGTTGGGTCTCAAAGCTTACAATGAACTACAGACCAATACTTTGGAATCTGCTGCTGGTCATCAAATATCTAAATATTATGGACACTGGGCACTTAATCATCCTATCGTAAATGAGAAAAGAGTTTGTGTCAAATCGAATTTAATTGATTCCAGACAAGAATGGCAGTTGACCACCTGTGAAGATATGTTACCCTTTATTTGTCATACAATTGCTTGTCCACTTGGCACTTTTCATTGTTCTAATGGGAAATGTGTAAATGAGGAATTTGTCTGCGATAATGAGAATGATTGTGGTGACGATTCGGATGAAATACATTGCCCAGAAACATGTCATTACCATTTAGAAAGTTCTGGTGATATAATTGAATCAAAAAATTATCCCCTGAAATATGATTCGCTCTCCGATTGTAAATGGACATTAGAAGGCCCACAAGGAACTACAATTTTGTTACAGGTAGAAAATATAGTAATATAAAATAAGTAGTTTATTATTTTAATTTCTATTACTAGTTTTCTGAATTTGATACAGAACAAAATTTTGATACAGTTCAAATTCTTAGTGGTGGACGTACAGAAGAATCAGCAATTAATGTAGCAACATTAAGTGGCCATTTACAGTTAAAAGATAGAACTTTTGTTTCTGCATCTAATTTCATGTTAATAAAATTTCAAACGGATAGTTCAGTTGAGAAGAAAGGTTTCAGAGCTTCGTGGCGTACGGAGACACAAGACTGTGGAGGCAAATTAATAGCAACAGAAAAAGAAAAAATATTTACATCACCAAACTATCCAAATGAATATCCAGGTGGATTGGAATGTCTGTATACAATTTCTGCATCAAAAAAGAAAGTTATAACATTAGAAATTGAAGACTTTGACTTAGAGCCAGTAAAGGATACAATAATAGTCAGAGACGGAATAAAACCAACAGATACAGTCCTAGCAAAACTAAGTGGCACTGCAATCAATAATCCCCAGTTTATTATATCAACAGGAGACAGTCTATATATTTACATTCAAACAAGTCAAGCAGATTCTAGAAGGGGTTTTCAACTAAAATATCGCGAAGGCTGTTCAGTAATTTTAAATTCTTTGAATGGGACAATACAATCACCTGCCTATGGTATTAAAGATTATCCTCCAAGTCAAAGCTGTCTTTATCTTATTCATCATCCAAATAAGGGACGAATATCCATGAAATTTCAATTAATGGCCCTCGATGAGTCAGATATTATTACGGTAAATATTTGTATAAATTATTATAACCTACCTTATTAATTCTTTAATTTGTCAATTTAATATTATTTCAATAAATATAGGTTCATGATGGTCTCAATGGTCTAAAATTACATCCTGGCAAAGGATTTTCGGGAGATAAAACGCCAAATATAGTTTTGACTGCTGAAACAGGAGAAATGGCGATACATTTTATATCAGATGCTTTAAAAAATCATAACGGATTCTTGTTGCATTTTAGTGCTGATTGTCCAGAATTAATAATTGGCTCAAGAGCTATTGGTTCCTCCCGAGAAACAGTTTTTGGATCCAAAGTATTATTTTCATGCCCGACAGGAGAAATATTTGCAACTGGTGTCAAAGAAATTGTTACTGATTGTTTACCTGGGGGGAAATGGAGTATTAGCTACATACCTCATTGTCAACCTGTTTATTGCGGTCCCGTACCACAGATAGATAATGGATTTGCAATTACATCGACCAATGTAAGCTATAGAGGAATAGCATCTTACCAATGTTATGCTGGATTTAACTTTCCATCTGGGGAATCAATCGAAACAATTAAGTGTGATTCAGAAGGAAAATGGAGTGAAACACCTCTTTGTTTAGGTAGTATATAATTTAAAATAATAAAAAATTGATTGTTTCATTACATATATATATATTTATTTATAAAATCAGCTTCTCAGTGCCCCGCCCTTGAAAAAGTAAAAAACGCTGAAGCTGTCATTCTAACTGGTGAAGGACAAAACTATGGAACTGTCATACGCTATGAATGCAACGCTGGCTTTCAACGAGAAGGATTTCCTATCGTGTTATGCCAGTCTAATGGTACCTGGTCCTCAAATGCTCCCAAATGCAATAGAGTTCAATGTGTTCAATTTCCATTGATTCCAAATGGCTATATAGTAAATACAAAACATTCATATTTTTATGAAGATGAGGCACTTGTTGAATGCTATCGAGGGTATGAAAGGATTGGTAACAATATCATTAAATGTGGACCAAATAAAAAGTTTATGGATGTTCCTATTTGTGAAGGTAATGTATATGTGTGTATACAGCATTTATTACAAAATAATTATATCAATACTACAGATAAAAACGAATGTGATAACTTTCAATGCGATTTTAAATCGACAATTTGTGAAAATTCTCCAGGTTCTTATCAATGTAAATGTAAAAATGGATTTCTGTCTAATTTAGAATGTAGACCATTATTAGATATAGGGTTAGCCGATGGAGGTATCCCAGATAAAGGAATAACTGTATCATCATCAGAAAAAGGATATCCTAAAGAGGTAATTTTAAGCATGATCAATAAATTTATGAATATGAACTATTTAATTATTCTACCAATATTTAAACAAAAATAATATACGTAAATATTTTGAGATCCTAGTTATTTTTCTACATGGACTTTTGAAATTCTTATCTAGCATTTATTTCTTCGATAAAAAACTAATCAACACTTGAGAATATAATCGTTTATGAAATTTTTTTTTAATAATTTCAAAAAATATTAGTTTTATTTTACAAATTGGTTCCTTTTTGTCTTTAATGTATGAAAAACGGAGTTCTAGATTAATTGTCTCCAAATAAAATATTTTTAAAGAACACGGAATTTCAAATATAACATTACTTTAAGAAACCCCATAAAAAAATATATAAATTTTTGAAATTTTGCAAAATGGAGTAAAACTAAATTCCAGCATCATTTTTAAGATAAATTTGTTCTCAAATTATATAAAGAATTGGGTATAAATAAATTACAAAAGTATTATCCACAAAGTGGCACCATTGTACTTAGAAACAGTAATACGCAACCTACTAATACATATCTTAGGGTAATGGCTCCGAAAAAGTTTTGAGTTCGACCCGTAAATATGTGACTAGACAATGTGCAACCCCTATACCTGTCATTGAGAGATGAATATAAAATTTTGAGGCATTTTATGTAAAAAGATTTATTGAAGGCCATATATGAACCGTATAAAGTTCAACCCATACGTAAATAATTTATGTTATGTGACTATATTGATCAAAAATAAAGATTTAAATTCTACATATATTGAAAAATATAAGAAAAAAATAAGAAATACATCGAACACTATAGTATTATAAATATAAAATAAACAATAGTCGTACTGCATGAAATAATTTCTATAGTATTACTTCTCTTATTATTTTTTTTTGCAGTAGAAAGTCAAAATTGAGGCTCACAAAAAAAAAATGAAAAAAAAAAAAAAAATACAGCCTGTGGATGTAGAAATAGGTTTATAAACGAATCAAGTTCTTAATCTGACAAATATACACTTTGCATTGACCAAATCAGTTCTATTCTAGGTTTAATTTTTAAACCGCGATCTATATTTTTTTTATATAAGTTAATATAGAAAATTGTCTCTCCCATAATAAAGTTGAGCCAAATGTTAGAAGTAGGTCTAAAACTGTTTTAGCCAGCACAGGGTACTCTTTCATTTCAGAAATTCAGAATTTGTTAAGTGTTTTAGAATCAAAATATTTTTTTAGTGTTTAGTCTTGTGAAAGTTTGATAAATTTGCTTAATTTTGAAAGCTAAGAGTTATGAACCGAGATTGGAAATACACCTATTTCATCCCAATCTACCCTATTTATGTATTTTATTCCAATATTTTAGTTGCAAGGGAACATCACTATTCTTGGTTATCTACTCAATCTAATTTTTAGTAATCAACGCTCATGTCCCATTAGTAATAAAAAGAAATTCTTTAAATATTACTTCCTTAACAACATTACTGAATGTTAAAATAATAATTGTATGTTCATTCTCGTTGAAACGTCTTTTAAGCCTCTGATGGAAAAAAAAGTAGAAATCTTTTTAACTAGCAGATTTTCTTTAATTTCTACATATTAGACAAAATTATTAAAATTTAGCTTTAATAATTCAATATAAGATTGGTTTCACTTCAAAATAATTTTTTTTTAAATCCCAGGATTTAATTAATTTTGATAATATTCTAAGTTTTTCCTTATAAGCAGTATTTTCATATGTATTACAATCATTTCTATCTTTAAGACTATATTTTGAATCACAAATACCAAAATGTGGGAAAATGGGCTTTAGCTAGTTCGTTGTTAAAAATAAATCCTCCATTTAAATTTTAAATAACTCTATAAATAATATGAGTTGACCTTAACACTTGCAACATTTAATTCATTTTTACTTAGTGTTTTACATCACTAAAAATATATACTACCCTTTCTTTTTTTATGTGACTTACACACTTGGTAATAAATTGTTAATTTCTTAGATCAAAAATACAGCATCCAAACTCCCAGAAAATTTTTGCTTTATTTATATAGATTAAAAGCAAATGAAAAATAGGAGAAGTACGGGAAAATGTCTAAACGTGCTCCCAAAATTCATAACACAAAAATTAGTTGGCAGAATTACGAATTTCTTGTCAATTAACTAAAACGTTTGCTTTTAAAATCTTTAAAAATCGAGTATAATTACGATTTAAATAATAATTACAATTTAATTACGATTTGAAATGAAAAAACCATACAAATTAAAATAAAAGTGAATAACAATTAATTAAACGCATTGCAGCATTTGAAATAGAAGTTATTTATTACTTTATCAGGATTACAATTCTTAAAAACTGTGTCTAACCATAAAAATTCGAGTAAAATGAATGATCTTATTTGGATCCAAAAAAAAAATTACTAAGTACTTTATATAATTAATATCTAAGAATAAACCTTATACTATAACTTTAAAAATTTAATTGAAAAAAGTCTATCTTGATTTTTTTTTTTCAAATTAATTATTATTTTTCTTAATTGATATTTAATCAATGGAAGGCTGTATTAAATAATCTTACGAAATTAAACATAATTAATTCATACCGGCGTTACCTAGGTAACACCGAAAATAACCAATGTATTTTTTTCTAAGCTGTCGATCCTCTTGTCTTACTTGGTACGTCATGGCCATTACATAATTGATTCTTTTTGGCAAATAAACGAAGTAATAAATTGTACTATACTTATACTCAATTTCCAAAAGGACGGGAATAAAGTTTCTTGTTGAGGAGGGAATGGGACATCACCTTTACAATGGTCAAATAATTGAAAAAAATAATATACATAATTACTCTATTATACTCCATACTAATAGTTATAATATGAATGTTTCGATGCAGTTGAGAAAGATCCTGATGATTATAATTCTCTAACTATGATAATAACGATGGAGCAGAAAATTGAAAAAGTCTGATTAAAGCAGTATTTTTTTATTAATAGGATGAAAACCCAATAACTATTATCTGAATGTCATCCCATTTGAATTTAGTCCTCTTTAATTTCGAACTTAGCCTGCTTCTGAGTATGTTAGAGTCACATTTATCTTTTAAAGAACTAGAATATTTAAAATGTTGGCTAAAAATTTTATATTTTGGTTAGGTTTCACATTTATCCGTGCTCTTGAAAAAGAGTGAAAATAAATCTTTACTCAATAAGTTCTCCATTTCACAACACTCACCTTTCATTGTAGTATTGGACCTACAACAGGGACTTTGGATTTATAAAAGTACAGTAGTATTAATAAGTTGTTACCACTTCTGTATATTTTGAAAACAAGTGAAATTTAATTTTTGGATATATATTTATAAGTATCTAAAGATTTAATTGGTATAGTAATAAAATAATAATTAGGGATGAAAAACGGATTTATTTTTTAGCTGGCTGTTTTAATTGCAGTTGGTAATCTGAAGAGTAAATGGTTTTATTATTAACTGTTGTCATTAATATTTAATTTCTGATGTGTGCACTTCCTTTTCAACTACATTCAATTATTTTAAAAACTTTATTGAGGGTATGCTCATAAAAGAACAATTTTGAAACTTTATCGACAAAATTAGAGTGGAAATTTGCCAAAAATGCCAAGCTACATTTTTTAAATTAGAAAATATTGTTTCAATAATTTAAAAAAAAACATTTAGAGAAGGTTTATAACTCCGCGAGAAGTTGATTATATAATGAAACATTGGAATAAGATAACTATTGAGAACGTGCTCACTCCCCTCAACAAAAGTCGTGAAGCATTATTTATTTGATACTCCAGAAATTATAGTAAATCAATATTATAGAATGAATAGTTATTCCTTATTACAAATAGAATTAAATTATGCAAAGTTGACATAAATTGTTTAACATTTTTTTTCAAAAAGAATGATAATAATGAACTTATTTTTAGGGAGTACGTTTTAATTCAGAAATTGGATGGTGTGGCACATCTACTATTACTGGATCTAAAAGTGGTAATTGGATTATAATAGACTTGAATTCTCCTAACATTATTCGGGGATTTCGGATCAAAGGTGTTAAACGAGAAAATGGCATATTAGCATTTCCTAGTGCAATTCGTCTTGATTACACTGACGATCTTTCTGACAAAATGAAAGAATTTCGTAATGTTGATGGTTCACCCGTAGAATTTCGGGTTTTAGATGGAGCTTCGATGTCTATAATGAATTTACCAATTCCAATCGAGACAAGATATCTTAGATTGAATTTGGTCAATTATACTAATTATCCTTGTGTTCAATTAGAGTTGATGGGCTGTCACAAGCAATCATGCAATGATGAAAATGAATGTTTGTCGAATAATGGTGGTTGTGGGCATAAATGCTTGAATAAGTATGCTAATTTATGATAAATAGCAAAATATATATTTTATTAAATTTTAGTCCAGGAGGTTATACATGTATGTGTAAAATAGGATATGATCTCTTTATTAAAAATGGAACATCTAATTTATATATACCTGCTTCTGAAACTGGTATTAGAGATGGTGATACTTACCAAATTAATAAAACATGTGTTCCCAAAATGTGTCCAAATATAGAAGAACCTGAAAATGGTATTATTTTAAATAGAAGAGAAGTTTATAGATATGGTGATGAAATCAAATTTAAATGCAACTTCGGGTATAATTTGATTGGTGGTTCCATTTTGTTTTGTTCATCTGGTGGATTATGGAATGGATCTGTTCCTTCTTGTCAATGTAAGATTAAATTATGTTAATTAAATTAAGTTTGATAACTTAATATATCATATAAAACTTTTAAAATTATTTATTGAGTTATAATATTTGTTTGAGTTCTATAAACTTGTACGCATAGGCTCAATACTCGCCTGCTACAGAAGGGTAGAAAATCCAAGAAAAAAGGCTACATAAATAAGGATATTGTCTCGATTTTGCTAAGTGTAAAAATTACATCAAAGAAAATGCTAACTTCGAGAAAGGACATATCTACTGACAAATTATTTTAAACTAGAGTGCTCTTTGAGCATGGATATTTTTCAAATCTCAAAAAGTTCTGATCAAAAGTTGTCCATAGGTATAAAAATATTGTTTGCTAAATTTTAGTCCGATAAAAAAATGATTGTATAATTTCAAAAGCAATTGTAATCATGAACTTCATATTGATATTCTACTTAATAACTTTATTTTTAAGCGTAAGAATTCAAATACTACCATTGATTTATGATAAAATTCATAGTGAATAAGAATAATTTAGCTTGACTGTTCAAAATAATATGAAATATAGATTTTGAATATGTTGTACATTAAGCAGAAACGTATGTTTCCATGAGTGGAAACTCAAATTAAATTCTTAGCTATGAAACATAGTTCGAGTAATCTTATGATAAAAAGGACTTCATCATTCATGGTTTCAATACAAATTACTCCAGCTTTGTATGTGCTATTATTGATAGTAATTCTAATCAGAAATGAAATAGTGGATCTGTAACTCAATCCTACTCTGAATTCTTTTTAAATTTGAAGAAATTACCATTTTGATGAGTATTTGATAGGTAATATGTTGTAAACATATGCAATGATCGACAAGTAAAATACATAATTTAAAAGCTCTCAGTTCGCTACATAAAACACATGTTATCTATATATTTTTAAATTTAGTAATAAAAATAAGTTAAACATAACATTAGCTTTTTGATTTTAATATTTTAAGGTTGGTGATATTGAATTTTATTTTTTAACTTTTAAACATCATAAGATACATCAATTAAACTCTATTTTTTAAAGTTTAGAGTGGTAAACTAATAGAGTTACCATACAAGTTTCAAGACATAGTCATTGTTCAACACGAATCCTTAATTATTTTTTTCCTATCAAATCTGGTATTCATAAATTTTGATTTGAATTTTTTGAGTATATTTACATTTTATAGATTCGTAGTCAGTGTGCAAGTACTCCTATAATTGAAAATGCAATTAAAAATATTTTTTTTAAAGTAAGTTGACTTGTACAATTAATAAAAAACAAATATTTTGCAGGTTACCAATATATAGTTTTTGTAAATTTATACTTGTCAGAATTCCAGCAATTTTCGCACCTCCAAAACTATACTATATATTCTATGTAATATAATTTTTCTTCAGACATTGAAAATTAATATACTTAGATAGAAAAAGTGTAATTCATACTAAAAAATTGAGAAGTAGCTGCTTTAATTAAAATACAACAACGTTCACAAGATAAGAATCAAATTTTTTAGACCTCTATTACAAATGAATTTAATTTAAAAGAAGTTTGTGTCAACTTTTTTTTTAATATCTTAGATATCACTAAATCAAAAATTAAAGCTTATTATAAATTATTTTGTACTATTTCTATGTATCTATAGACATTATAGAGACTTTTTAATTTGTTAAAATTATGTTTAATTGTATAGATGCCCAATGCTTTAATGTAGATGGGAACGAGTCTGAAGGCTTAGTTATTGATTCAAAAGAATTGGAAATACCATTCAAACAAAATGTTACAGTATATTGTGAAAAATCTGGAAAGCCCCTTCGACGCACAGTTACATCCAATTTTCGTCAATGTGTTTTTAATCCAACTCCTGGAATGCATGACTATTGGCTATCTGGCACAACTCCTAGTTGTCCTCCAATAAATTGTGGGATTCCTCCCATCATATCTGGAGCAGATTATGGAGATTTCAAAGATACGCACTATCAAGCAAGTTTTTTTTTTGGTTGTAAAGACGAAGCTTTCAGGCTAGTTGGACAGTCTTCAAAAAATGATAATATTGTTCGCTGCAATGCTGATGGGGTGTGGGATTTCGGTGATATGAAGTGTGAAGGACCTGTGTGCCATGATCCACGAAGACCACCTGACGGAATACAAATTTCCAAAAGTTATGAACAGGGGTCCCAAGTAAAATTTAACTGTACTAAAAGGGGATATATACCAATCAATCCAAAACCAATTAAATGTATTGAGCAACCAGAATGCAAGATTATTGAGCCTTTAGGAATTTCTTCTGGAAGAGTACCAGATATAAATATTAATGCAACCTCTGAAAGGGGTAACTATGAAGCTAGAAATATTCGCTTGCACTCATCTACTGGATGGTGTGGGAAAAAGGAAGCTTTTACGTATGTATCTGTTAATCTCGGAACAATTAATCATATTAAATCAATACTTGTCAAAGGTGTTATAACCAATGATGTAGTTGGACGGCCCACCGAAATTCGTTTTTTTTATAAGGAAAAGGAAAACGATAATTATATTGTTTACTTTCCGAATTTTAACTTAACAGCTCGTGAACCTGGAAATTTTGGTGAATTAGCCATGATTACACTTCCTCTTTCTGTAAAAGCTCAATTTGTAATACTTGGTATTGTATCCTATGATAAAAATCCTTGTTTAAAATTTGAACTAATGGGATGCCCAGTAAAGGAAAATGAGCCTATATATTTAGGATACGATAATGGGTTTCCCTTTTGTGTTGATAATGAACCTCCAGCATTTATTAACTGTCCAACTCATCCAATCATGGTCGAAAAAGAGTTTCACGGTTATTTGCCTATTAACTTTTCACAACCTATTGCACATGATAATTCAGGTACTATAGCTCGATTAGAAATTGTCACTGTAACATCAGCTGGGAAAAGTGAGGGGTTTACAATGCCAATGACAACTTTTGAAGATTTAATGGTTGAATATTATGCCTATGATTTTGACGGAAATGTTGCTATCTGCCAAGTTAATATCACTGTACCTGATACGACTCCTCCACGGTTAGTTTGTCCTCAAAGTTTTGTTATTGAACTTGTTGAAAAAGAAGATGAATATGAAGTTGACTTCACACGATTAATAGTGAAAGTAAATGCATCCGATCCGAATGGAATAAGCAAGATAATATTTATTCCAGAGAAAGCAGTTATTCAAACGGGAAGTTATGAAAATGTTACAGTTCAAGCATTTGATTCTTACGGCAATCAAGAAATGTGTCATTTTCAGGTAGCTGTGAAGCCGACTCAATGTGTTTCGTGGGAACTTATTCCACCCATACATGGAGATATCCAATGTACTTCAATGAATAATGGCTATGAATGTATCGCTATTTGTAATACAGGGTATCAGTTTACTGACGGAGAAAAGACAAAGACATTCTCTTGTTCAAATCAATCTCCCTGGATTCCATCTAAAATAGTACCTGACTGTGTCTCTGAAGAAAACAGGAAGTCAACCTATAATGTTGCCGTTATACTCTCTTACCGTGGTAATGGCGCGATTCCTGATAATTGTTTATCTATCTATGTCGAAACAGTTAAGCCTTCAGAAATTATTTTAAGTGAAATACTAAGTCAAAGATGCTCAGCTGGAAGTGGTGGGGTAAATATTAATGTAACTTTCATGGAAACTTCAGCCAATAAAGTTAGTGAAAATATCATTGAAATGGTTTATACTTTAACTGTTTCACCAGACTTGCCTCAGCCACGTGTATATGACCTATGTGGCCAAACTCATGACTTAATTTTTGATTTGGCTATTCAGCGTACAAATGAACTAATTAAAGATCTCCTAAAAATTCCTGGAGATGATGCAATTTGTCCAGGATTAAGAGCATTATCTTCAAAAATGAATAGAGGATTTGTTTGTGAAATAGGGGAAGTATTATATGACCTAAAAAATTCTAATGTGCCAAAATGCTTAGAATGTCCGGCTGGATTTTTTGCTGCTGAAGGACGAAGAATATGTATTCCTTGTTCTAAAGGGGAATATCAAGACAGTGCACGCCAAGGACAGTGTAAAAAATGCCCTCATGGACAATGGACAGAAGAAGAAGGATCGAAAAATAAGTCAGATTGCTTGCCAGTTTGTGGATATGGAACTTATAGTCCATCCGGTCTTGTACCATGTTTGGAATGTCCATATAATAGTTATAGTAGTACACCTCCCCCAGAAGGATTCAAGGAATGCCAAGCATGTCCAGAAAATCATTTTACATTCCAATCAGGGACACAAAATTCAAAAGATTGTAGAACAAAATGTATACAAGGAACTTATTCGGTCACAGGATTAGCTCCATGTGCTCCATGTCCTCAACATTTTTTTCAGCCTCTTAGTGGACAAAATCAATGCTTTGAATGTCATACAACAGAAGAAACGTTACAAAAAGGCATGATATCAAAAGATAGTTGTCAAGAAGTAAAATGCATGCCAAATATTTGTGAAAATGGAGGGCTTTGTGTTCCAGTCAATCATAGACCTAAATGTTTTTGTCCATCAGGGTTTTCTGGAAATAGTTGCGAAATAGATATTGATGAATGTGAATCCAATCCTTGTTATAACGGAGGTACTTGCTTCGATAAACCTCAAGGATTTACTTGTAAATGCCCTGAAGGATATCTGGGGCATCAATGTATGGACGAAATTTCTGATTGTGACAGTAATCCCTGTCCAGACCGTGCTATGTGTAAAAATGAGGCAGGAGTAGGAATTTTTTCATGTCTTTGTAGGGATGGATATGAAGGAGAAAGGTGCAATTCAGTTGTTGATCCTTGTCAATCAAATCCTTGCTTCAATGATGCAACTTGCAAAACATTAGAACAAGTTAGTATTTTACTATGATGTAAAAATAAATTAAATAAAAACTTAATTATACATTTACAGGGGCGTTTTACTTGTCAATGTATGCCTGGTTGGGAAGGTTCACTATGTGAAGTTGACTCGAATGATTGTGCAGAACAGCCATGCCTACTTGGAGCAAAATGTAAAGATTTGGTAAACGATTTTTTATGTGATTGTCCGTCAGGATTTAGTGGAAAACGTTGTGAAGAAAAGGTGGATTTATGCAAAAACTCTGATTGTATCAATGGAAAATGTGTAGATATGCTATTTAGATATGAGTGTCATTGTAACTCTGGATGGAGTGGTCCTATGTGTAATATTAATATTAATGACTGTACAGTTTCACCGTGTAAGAACAATGGTCAATGTATCGACGATATAAATGATTTTAATTGTGTCTGTGAACCGGGATTCACAGGGAAAAAATGTCAACATACTGTTGACTACTGTATTTCTCATCCTTGTCAAAATGGCGGATCTTGTATTAGTGAGTTATCTAATAACAGTTATTTTCCAATAATAAACAATAATATAATTTAGATAAAGGAGAAGGTTTTTTTTGCGACTGTCGGCCTGGCTTTCTTGGGTTAACATGTGAAGCAGCTATTGATGAATGTGCTGCAAATCTTTGTGATCTATCAGGAACAGCAAAATGTATTGATTTAGATAATGAATTTAAATGTGAGTGTCGAGATGGCTTTGAGGGTGAAAAATGTCAAATTAATTCAAATGATTGTATAGAAAATCCCTGCTTGAATGGTGGTACGTGTTTGGATGAAATTAATGGATATAAATGTTCTTGCTTAAGTGGATGGACAGGGGGTAATTGTGAAAAAGACATTGGTTATTGTGATTCTCAGCCATGTCAAAATGATGCTACATGTGTCAATCTCTTTCAAGACTTTTTTTGTGTGTAAGTAAACACGAAGATATATCAAATTGATAAGTATACAAAACCTTTTTTTTAAGTTGTCCAAGTGGAACAGACGGAAAATTTTGTGAAACAGCACCTGAACGTTGTATTGGAAATCCATGTGTTAATGGTGGTTTCTGTAGAGATTTTGGTTCAGGTCTTAACTGTTCTTGCCCATCTTCATATACTGGTATTGGTTGTCAATATGAATTTGATGCTTGTGCTGAAGATTCATGTCAACATGGATCGACATGCATTGATAATGGAAAAGAATATGAATGCATATGTTCTCCAGGTAACTTTATTTGCATTTTTCAAGCATTTTTTTATATAACTTGAATTAATGTTTATAGGTTATAATGGTAAAAACTGTGAAGAAAATATTAACGACTGTACACCAGGTTCTTGTCCACCATCATCAACTTGTATCGATTTAATTGATGACTTTTACTGTAGATGCCCGTTTAATCTTACTGGAGAGGATTGTAGAAAAACAATACAAATTGATTATGATTTATACTTTACAGATGATACCAAATCAAGCTCTGCTTCATTAGTTGTACCTTTTAATTTGGGATTTCTCACTGAATTTACCATAGCAATGTGGGTTCAGTTTGATAGACCAAGTGAGACTGGAACATATTTTACATTGTATTCCGTCAAGTAAGTTGATTAATTTTATTTTAAGTTGTGTTTTTAAATGTTCTTCATTAATACATAGTTCAGAGTTTTATCCAACCAATAAAAGAGTTATGGTACAAGCCGTGAATTCTGGAATATTTATTCATTTGTTTGAAGACCAACCTTCAGTTTTTCTTCAATTTCCTGCTTATGTTCCAATTGCTAATGGGCAATGGCATCACATAGCCATCACTTGGATGTCATTAAAAGGAACATTAACTTTGATTTCGGATGGTCTTATTGCTGATAAAAGAGAAGAATATGGCATTAATCATACGATATCAAATTATGGGTATATTACACTTGGTTCTATCTTGGGTATTAATGGAGAACAGAGGACTGAGTCTGGATTTAATGGTAAACTTACAAAAGTTCAAATATGGAAGCGTGCGTTAAGTCCTAGAGACGAAATACCTCGGCAAGTGCATTCATGTAGATCTTCCCCAGTTATATTTCCTGGTTTAATTCTACGCTGGTCAGGTTATGACAATATTGTTGGTGGCGTAGAAAGGATTACACCTTCAATGTGTGGAAGTGTTTCATGCCCTCCTGGGTATACAGGTCTAGATTGTCAAATTTTGGAAAAAGATAAAATCCCCCCTTCAGTAGAGTATTGCCCTCCTGGTGATATTTGGGTTGCTACATCAAATGGTACAGCATATGTGCATTGGGACGAACCATTGTTCAATGATAATGTAAAAGTTGACCAAGTTATCAATGTCGAAGGTTTAAAACCAGGTCAAGCACTTCAATGGGGTACTTATAATGTAGCATACGTTGCGTATGACGAAGCTGGTAATACTGCTCAGTGTTCCTTTAAAATATATGTTCTGGATAGCTTTTGCCCAACATTAGATGAACCAGACGGTGGTTACCAAACATGTGAGGACTGGGGCCCTGGAGGACGATTCAAAGTATGCCGGATATATTGTAATAATGGCCTAAAATTTTCTCAAAATGTTCCAACTTTTTATACATGTGGAGCCGAAGGTTTTTGGCGCCCTAATTTAAATTCACATAAGCGTATGGCTCCATTTTCGTATCCTTCCTGCTCTAAAACCAAACCAGCACAAAAGATTTTTAAAATCAAACTAGACTATTTAACAAATGTTCTATGTAATGAGGCAGGTAAAGGTGTGCTAAAATCAAAAATTGTGAACGCACTTCAGCAATTAAATAAAGAATGGAAGTTTAGTTCATGTAGCCAGTTGACTGAACAAGAGTGTGAAGATTTAGGTATTAATATTAATTGTAACATAAGAGGATCCTTGTCTAGAGTAAAACGACAAACTGATACTGATGATCAGGCTTACCAGTTAGAAATTAGCTTTCCCACTATTGATGCAGATCAAGTTACCAATGATGATGGAAAGAGACAGCAAATACAAGAGTTGATAGAGTCTATCATTTTGGAGCAAAACAAATTAAATGTTAACGATACATTACCTAATGTACAATTAGATAAAAGTAGTATCATATTAGGACAAGAATTTTCTTGTGATGATGGTCAGGTTGTAGTAGAAAATGAATGTGCACCATGTCCTAAAGGTACATTTTTCAATAAAGATAGAGGAAGAATTTGTAGCCCATGTCCTATTGGTACATTCAATAAAGAAAGTGGTAAGCTTTCATGCGAAGTATGCCCTCAATTTGGTGGTAAACCTGGGGTCACTGAAGTGCGTTCTTCAGTTTCTGTGGAAAGTTGCAAAGGTATTTTTTTGATATATTATAAAAAGCATTACTTTATATCCTAATTTCTTAGAGCAATGTCCTGATGGTCAATATTTTGATAAAATCATTGGTTTATGTAGACCATGTGGTTATGGAAAGTACCAGCCTGAGAAGGGGCAATTTTCTTGCCGCTTGTGCGGGATTGGTTTGATAACTAGAACGAAAGAAGCAAAATCCATAAATGACTGTAGAGAAGAATGTGAAGATGGTAAACAGCTTGGAGAAGATGGTCTTTGTGAACCTTGTAATTATGGAACTTTCAGGTCAAAAGGCCTCCATCTAGCTTGTGAGCCATGTCCTCCTAGATTCACCACTTCAGAGTATGAACATGCTATTAAATAGAAATAATTCTCATTTTTTATATTTCTTAGAAATGGAGCTAAAACACTGAGTGATTGTATAATTCCTATATGTCTACCAGGAACTTTTTTGAATCAGACACTAAATGAATGTGTACTTTGCCCTAAGGGTTATTATCAAGATCAAGTTCAACAATTAAATTGTATTGAATGTGACCCAGATACATCTACAAACATAAGAGGAGCAACAAGCAAAGATATTTGTACTAATGGTTGTAAAGTTAAAAAAGGGGAAACTCCTCCATGTACAAAAAATGCATACTGTCTATTTGATAGAAAATCGGGTAATAAAACATGTCATTGTAAGATAGGCTACTCAACATCTGATATTGCACCAAATTCACAGCCTGTAGAATGTATTGGTTAGTCTTTAATCATATTAAGTTAAAAGTGTTTTCATAGTTTTTAATTTTTAGATGATTGTCTAAACTACTGTCAAAATGAAGGAATTTGTTCTATTATTGATGGACATCCCGATTGCCAATGCATTGGATCCTACAGGGGTAATCAATGTACCGAAAAATCCAACTTTGTGTATGTAGCAAGTGGAGTGGCGGGAGCAGTAATTTTTTTAATATTGTTGGTTCTTTTAATTTGGATGATTTGTGTACGTTCAACAAGAACGCGTAATCGACCAGAAAAAATCCTCACGGCTGCTCAGGAGCAGAATGGATCTCAAGTCAATTTCTATTATGGTGCACCTGCTCCATATGCTGAATCAGTGGCACCTTCACATCATTCTACTTATGCTCATTACTATGACGACGAGGAAGATGGTTGGGAGATGCCAAATTTTTATAATGACACATACATGAAAGACGGACTTCATGCAGCAAATAAAATGAATTCTTTAGCTAGGTCAAATGCAAGTTTATATGGTAATAAAGATGATCTCTACGATAGACTGAGAAGACATGCTTATCAAGTTAAAAAATCAGGTAAAAAAATAATTTTTAATGGTAAATTTAATATCAGGAAAATTTATTTTACTTGTTAACTTGTATTACAAGATTTGTTATAGCAGAAAAGGTTATTCAATAGACAATTGTATATTGAATTCATATTATAATTTTCGATAAAATTATTTAATTATTTTTTTAAACAGAACTCAAATTATTTCAGATGCGTCCAATTTATTTCATAAAAATGAATACAATATCCAAACAATATTTAAAAAATTTGGTAGCTAACATACAATATTCTTCTTTTCACCCGTAACAAGTTCATCATGTACCTTTTAAGTTCATAAAAAATTTGATTATGCTGTAAGCTGATTCTGCTAAACTGAAGCAGTGGTATGAAACAAATACTGCGTTTGTATTCATATTGCAGGAATAATTGAACCAAATTAGTTTTCAATTTTTGTCAAATTTATAATTATTTATTTCAAAATATGGAAGTTTTGATAATATAATTTTAACTCGTCTAAGGCCTATGAAATTTTAGAAACACTTCATCACCTATGGTATTTGCAAAAATATGTAAAGTTTCTTTCTCGTGATAATTTTTTCCTAAATCAAGTAAAAATTATAATATACAAAACCTGCTTATATAATCTTAAAATTGTTTTAAAGATAGAAGAATATTAAATTTGAAAGGAAGTTTGTCCGATAAATAAAACAACTAAGGAAGTATTCTCCTTTTTCCCATATTGTAAATATCATAAAGTGAACGAAGATAAAACTCTACTTGGACAAAATCCCTCAGGACAAAACAAATTCCTAGATATAAATAATATATAATGTAATAAATTTTATACACTTTTGGTATGTTAAAAAAAATGATAATAATAATGAAACTGAAAATTGCATGGTAACCCTAACGATTTGAAAGATGCTTGGGATAAAATTTTGTGTGATAAAATTTTTCGGAAACCATGTCGTATGGGCGTTAAAGATGTGAAATGTGAATATTCATTTCATAGTTTTTGATGATTAATAAAAATGGTATGCTATAAAGTTAGACTAAAATTAAAATATGGACGCCACTGTGTAGTATCTAATTCTAGTGTTGTTCTGTAAATATAAAACTTAGAAAAAGGCGCGCTATATGCCGTACAAAAAAGGTATTTTTTCGTTATATTTTTCTTTTTCTGTATGCTAAGAAGTTATTTTTAAAACAAGTATAAGTAAATTATTTTTCTAAATTTGTGAATAATGAAACCTCCAATTAAGATCCATTTATATTCCGTAGGCATTAGAATTTACCAAATTTAAGTGTTGATAAACAAATATATCAATAGAAAATATTTTATTATAATGGTATCGTTTATTCTATAACAACAACTTCAATACAACTATCAAATAGGTGTCTATGGTAATATACACCCTAGATTAAATATTCTCTCTGCCTGGAATCAGTACTTATTATTTTAGAGAAATCAAATATATAAAATTAAATATAGGTTCACATTGTGTCTCAAGAATACTATATTTCTTATAATAACCTTTAAGGTGTGGTTTTTTTTGCTCACTAAAGAATGGCTCTTTAATAATGCTATATATCTATATTATTATTAATAATTATAATATTTTAATTGTAAAAAATATTTTCTACCAGTAAATAAATTAAAAAAGATACCTAAAAATAAAAGGGCTACCCCGACAGTTTAAAAAGTTGAGTTGAAAGCCGCTTAGCTGCCATAATTGTCTTATTAGATTAGCTAAAAATTGCTCTAAGATGGGGAAAGAAGTGAATAAACACAAATTTCAGACAATATCTTTAGTGACCTATAATTTCATACACAAATTATAAAATTCATTTAGTGGAACTTCAAGCTTTAAAAAAAAAACACATCCTATTTTAGATATAATTTATAAATATGGGAATATATATTCATTTCCATTCTGTATGGAACCAAAAAACTTAAGAAATAAAAATTAAGCTTAGTATACATTGTATTTCCAATATTTCAATTATAAATATGGTATATTTGAACTAATTTTATATTTGTATTATTGAATAATTGTGCCCCTATAATTAAATTTTTTCGATTTCAATGTATCAATGAAACTCAGATACATGATCACGAAAACACTATCGAGATAATTACAAGAATATATAAATCAGTTAAAAATATAACCACATAAACAAGCAATCATGAACAATTCTCCTTTCTTTAACCTTTGCTGAAATTAAAAAAAAAGGATGAATGGTTCAAATCAAAGAGTCATCTACTTCATTTACAACTATTAAAATTGTTAACTTGAGGATAAAATTTTATATATCATAGATAGGGATGTGAATATTAGCTAAATTTCAGTGAGCTTACATTTAAAAATAAATTATATGTTGGTAATACCAGAAAAATGAATTTTCTTATTAATTATTTCTCCCTATTTTTAAAGTTCCAAGATATCAACTTTCAATAAGTCTTATATTTTATAAAGATTTATATCAGCAGATATGTCGTCTCTCAATGTTATCATATCTTCATGACATTTTCTCAGGCGCAGTTTTTATATTTACTTTTATTGTCATCTTTTATTCTCCACTATTTTGCTATATCATTAAATTTTAGCTTTATTTTTATTTTTGAATAATTTCTTAGAGGGCTGCTCCACAAATAAAACTTCAATACTCTCAGTGTAGAAATAAATTATCTGCCACACTAGTTAGTATTGTTATACATAAATGTGGGTTACAACATAATTTCTTAATAAATAAATTAAAATGAGAGTGAGGTATTGCATTCCAATCATGTAAGGTCAAGGGTGTCTGCGGGGGAGGGTCTGTAGCCCTCCGCCCCCCCCAATTGAAGGAATTTTTTGAAAAATAATTTTTTGGAAGATTAAAATTTAATAAGACAACAAAATACAAAAATCCCATCCCTAAGTATTTTGTAAAAATGTATAAATTTATGAAATTCTGATGAGCGTAAAACTACATCTGAATTTTTTTATAAACAAGAAGGTTACTTAGAGAGAGGACATATCTGCTGAAATAGATTATATAAGTGCTCCTTGTGAACTGATCCTTTTTGATATTTCAAAATACTACAGGAAAAATCATATAAGGACAATATTTTTATAGTTAATCAACAAACACATATTTTTTAAATTTACTCTTGCTAGGATTCAACCATTTCCATATCTCCAATTAAATGATTTAACATGCTGAACTTTCTTTTTAACCATTTAGTGAATCTTACCTTAACAATAATTTAATATTTTGCTTTTTGTTTTTCAGATAAAAGTGGGAATGAAACTACCAGTGACAGTGATGGACAATAAATATCAATGAAATTAGTATTGTAACTATTATTCACACATATAATCTTCAATAATATTTCTGTTAGTTGTCATTACCTACACTGTTTATCAAGTTTATCATCATGTTTTTTCATGATATTTTAATTTTTAGATAATATAGGCACGGTCTTTCTTTATAATGACATTTTTAACAAACTTGTTTTTTACTCTACCTAAAAATTATAATTATTTGGTATGAAATCTGTATTGATAAAAAATGAAATTTAATTAAAACATTGTACAAATAAAATAACATACTTGTCCATTATTTATTTACTTGTTGAAGAAAACTGGCGTCGCCCGGGATATTATACAAAAAAATTTTTTTAAATATTTACAACACAAAAATACGTATTCGATGAATAACACAGGGGAACAATTAGAGGGTCAAAATTTTCAGCGATGAAATTAAGCCAAAAATAAAATTTCTCTTTATAAAGTCGCTAAATCGAAAACTGATCTCATTTTTTTCCCTGGGTTGTCTGGTTTCAGGAATATTTTAGATTATAATAATTCGAGACTATTATCGTTTATCATCAAGATCATCACCAAATTTAAGTACAATGAATAAAACTAATGTAAAAAAGTATTTTATGATTATGAAAGGGTTTTTATTGATTCTGTATCCTCATCTGAACTTGACATATTTCCATTTTTAGGCTGAAAAATTATGAAAAACGACACTTTTCTTGATACCATTATAACTTATTCATCATTCATAGTGATAAGGAGTAACATTGCTTATATTATAGAAAAGTATTCCATCTCTTATTTTAAAAAATGTATAAGGACTTTAGTTAGAATTGGTATGTTTTGAGTGATCCCATTTTTGAGGGGGTTGTACAAGCAAATATGAAACATTATCTTACATTATTTACTATTTCAATGTCCACATAATGACGTCATGCCCCCTTAATAAATAATATGAAATATCGCAGAAATTCAAATAAAATAATTATTAATAAATATTAGGTATATTTTGAATATATAATAAATGTGTATCTATATAGTAAAAGTTTTTTTCTTCATAAAACCTTATACTAAGGTTCTTACATAAATTAAATTCTGATTTAATCCCTATTACCGGAGGTAGAAAAGTAATGAGAACTTCTATAAATACAGTTTTAAATAGGTGTTTTTGTTGTTGTTTTTTTAATATTTTTGAAATACATTATTGAAAATTCAAACAAAAATACAGGTACATATTTAGAATAAATCAGAAGTTATACATTATTTTAAAAATGTATAAAAAAACAATATTGCAAATGTGTCAGCATAAAAACAGGTAGACATCTTTTTTGAAGGCGGGTTTGTTCTTTCCTCTCTAAATCCTTCCTCCTCTTTTCCTTTTCTCCAATCTATTATTCAGTTTACGTATACTACTTATATGCAAAGTTGATAATCCTCTATAGAAAAACGCGTGCAAGACTTATGGTATCATTGTTTAAAATACTGATGTGATTATCAGCTACCTGCTTTATTATGATTTTTGAGGGTATAATGAAAATATTTATTAGTAAAATGTTTAATAAAAATATACTACGTATATTTGAAAACGTCAAACTCAATGAAATTGTAATTTATTCAGAACCATATTCTCAGAATAATAACTAATGAAAACAACAAAGTAGAGTATTTCGAAATATATTTCAAGTTCCAAGTTTAAAAAAGAAGGGTTAAATAAAATATAATCTATATACTAAAAAATAAACCATCATACATTTATGTGAAATATACAAAATTAAACAATTAGAATCATATTACTAATAATAACAATAAATTATACATCCAAATAATATTTTCTTGTTCTGACATCAAACCACACGTGGAGTTTTATCAAAAAAGATCATCACCACTTTTTTTCATGTAGAAGTTGCTATATACAATTGTGCACAGAATAGATATATCTCTACCGATGAGATCTAACAAATTATTAATAATAAAGTAAATGTCGAAATCATAAAATTAGACAATAAATATACTAATAAAAAAAATGTTCGAATTAAATCCATCTCTTCTTCCAATCTTAGTACGAACAGCTTTTAAAATTCTATTTTCATTTATTTCATATTAATCTAAAAAAATAAAATTAACAATATACTATTATTATGAAGGATACACACAATTGCTAATTATAATGCTACACCCAATGCTACTACCCCCGTTGTTGTGACCATTTAAGAAGTTGTTTTTGCCTTTTATGAGTTTTCTGAATACCATTTCTTGGAGCTTATGAACCATAGCTAATCCTTAAGTGATAAAAAAAGTAATATTTATTGATTATGTAATATTGAAAAACCTAATTATCATACCCAAGTCTTTAAGCGAAGAAACTAGTCTCAGACAAACTAGTTGCGAACCATCCAAAGCCACTACTCCCGTTGTTGTGACCATTTAAGCTGTTGTTTTTGCCATTGAATGAGTCGTGTATCATAATTATTGATATTTTTAGCTAAAATAGAATCAATCCATCTGTTTCTCGTCCGGTAAGTATTTCCAAATTGCTTGGCCTCCATTTCCAGAGATCCAGGTAGAAGATGACGTTATTTTAGGCATTTTATTCAGTTCTTTATCAACTATCAGTATTGAATAATAAAGGCAGGAGTTCATAATGTTCTTGATAGAGAAAGATGTTTATTATTTTAATCAATGATACCATAAGTATTACTGCCCTTCTCCATGCACGCTTTTGTATCCTTAACAAATTTATCAACCTTACTTATATGAAGGAGTATTGATCAAATCTCTGTTTACGTCACGACACAGGCATTTTGTTCATTTATTTAATACAATGGTGACAAAGAAGAGCCATCTCGAATCTCTCTAGTTTAGAGAACTCCTTGGTCCGTCTGTAAGCTTTATACGAGCTCAGGGAGAGCCATCCTCCCTAAAGCGTCTAAAATGGAGTTTGACTTCCCTATGAGTTTATCCAGCCCCATGGGTACATTGGAATTGCAAGACTTGGCTGCGTAGAGGACTACTAAGACTTAATTATATTAGCAAAATAATTATAACTGCTCCTCGTTTAAAGTGATTTTATAACGGGGAGAAGACTTTACCACCCACTTGGAGCTCCATACGCTTTTTGCAGTAACCTGGAGGCCAAGTTACAATATGGGAGACTCTTGGGAATTCATAAAATAGATAAATAGGTGTTATTGATTCAATCTTAAAGCTACGATTATTTTTCAATAGCTTAGATTCTAACCCTTTGATTGATGTATATCTTGTAAACAAAAATTCTGTATATGTCACGATGGAGGTAAGAAGAGCAATTATAGGCAATTTAATCCATACCTGGAGGACCACCTCCGACATCATGAAGGCCTTCAACGTCAGCTAGGCCATAGTCTGTTGGGTAAGAAATCGTTTGGCTGATCGGGACAAACTTAAGGACAAACCCAAGAGTGGAAGACCCACCCAAGTGAAGCCTGAACACATAATGGAGACCTTTAAGGTCAACCCAACGATGAAGATATCAGAGTACGCCAAGAAGAAGAAGGTGCATCGGTCTACTGTGGGCAAGACCTTCCGAATGGCTGGAGAAAGGTCGCTTAGAAGAATAGAAAGACCATTCCTGTACCAACGTCAAAAAGAACTCAGTCTTCAGCAATTTTAACAACTCTTGAATTATTTCAAGCACAACAGGAACTGGGTAATTTTTTTCTCTGATGAAAATACCTTTACCCTTGACCCAATCTACAACAAGCAAAATGATTGGGAGGTATGCCTTGGCAAGGCTGACAACAGCTTCAAGACAGTCATCAAGACCAAACATCCGGCCTCTGTGATGATGTTAGGGGGTGTTGCATCAACTGGGAAAAAATGCCTCCAATTTAGTTTCCTTGGATCTTGGTTACCTGCAGACGACTACTGTATGGTGTTGAAGGAAAATGTGATACAATAGATCACCAAGACCATAAAGAAGTCCAACAAGGCCATATTGTTGTAAGATTAATCAGCAAATTGCGATATTTTTATAGATGCACTTGGAGATTGATAAGTAAAATCAAGCTTAATAAAGTAATTAGATTCTTCTGTAAGTTTCTTGCAAGCCTAG
Organism: Lepeophtheirus salmonis; assembly: GCF_016086655.4. Classification (NCBI taxonomy): domain Eukaryota; kingdom Metazoa; phylum Arthropoda; class Copepoda; order Siphonostomatoida; family Caligidae; genus Lepeophtheirus; species Lepeophtheirus salmonis. The sequence continues at coordinate 4,785,649 of NC_052142.2, read as the reverse complement.
ATTGTCTGAAAATATTTAAAGTTCCTTGTACCTAGAATGGTTTTTGCATCTTCATACCACTTGTGCATGTTTTCTTGAAATGGATCTGCATCACTTTTTTCCAAATAAGCGACATAATACCTCCAACAACATCTCGACAGCAGTTGAATAAACAAATTGGGGCAAGTATTTCATCTTCTAATGGTCGTAGTAGGCTAGCTCATACTACCAATCTTTTATTATTCCAACAATTCCATCACAAGGTAATTTAGCTTGACTTGTGGTAAAGATTGACCAGGACATCTAACACCAAAATCATCAAAATGGTGGCAAATGTTTGAAAATAAGTTTACAGTTCTTATCTACACCACCATCAGATATGTAATATGTATAGGGTTTTCAAAGATAAAGAAATCTTTGAGGCCTTTAAACTCTTAAAATGGGACTGCCGTTGCCATTGTGATAGCAACAGCAGCAAGACCGAAAGGAAGACAGTTCCAAGTGACATAAAAGAATGAAAAAACTATTTAATGTTATGTCGAACTTTATAAATAAGTTATATACTATAAAATTCTCATATATTTTTAAAAATTTGTTAACTTCTAATCAATATTATGAGTTACTCTTTCTTTTTTCAGTCTATATAAATAATAAAATAAGTATAAGTAAAATTGACCAAATTTCCAGAGATAAGTAACCTAACTTTGAGATCCCACCTGGGAGCTATCATAAAAAATACAAATTTTAAAAAATACAGTGATACCCCTATTTATCTAGAACATATTGCCAAAGTTTGATATTCAGAAGGGTTAGGTTTTTTTTTAATAATGTTTATCTAGTACATGCAAGTGTATTTCATTTCTTTCTTTTTTTAAATCAAAATTGAGGTCATAAGAAATTTAAATATTATTATTTTGACTTCATTTTTGGAATCCTTACACTTCCAAATACTTAAGTACCAAATTTCAAGAAGTTAGCTCTTTTGGATAAAAAAATATACAAGAACATTTAGCGTCTGGTAAAAAGAAATTAAAGCAACGTTGAAAATTTAGATATGAGTCGAGAATCTAAATCTCAGAAATAACTCATAATAATGTGCTGCAATTTGGCACACTTAATCTACTCATGCATTTGAACTTGTATGCTAGAAATCATCCGAATCTGAGGGGATCGGGGGCATGCCCTTGTTGATTTGACATGGATGACACTGTCATATTATTTATGATCTTTCTCAAGAATTTGTCTAGTTGTTCAAGGAATATCTACAAACTAATCTTATTGGTATTTTAACATTGAATATCAAAGCCAGTTTTCAGGAGTACTTGTAACGAGTGAGAAAAGCCTCAAATTGTGCATTTCTCCATAAACTGCGGCTTATAAGTCCAGTTTTGTGTCTTTAAATTAAGTAATTATTTTTATTATTATTATGGCCCGTAAACACTTTTACTATAATATAAAATATGTAAGTAGGGGAATTAAGTTATATATAACACAAATAAATATTTTAGTTTAAAATGATTCCCCTACCAAAGATCCTTTCAGTACGTGCTGATACACAGCAATAAAAAATTCAAGTAATTAATAAAACATGATTATATGTAGTAAAACAAATAAAAATAGAATAGAACGAGTAAAACGTGCATAAATATTAAAACATCTAAAAAAAAAACAACAACTAAAAACCGAGTTTAGAGTTTAAAATTCACACTCTAAACAATTACTTACCAAAAGTTTCATAATACCAAATAATTTTATTCAAATTGTTCAAATATCTTCGGGTATTATCATACCAAATCCACTCTATAGTAAACACAAATGGAGTCCTCAATGAAAAAAAAGGGTATGATGGTTCAGCACCAAAGGAACAATGTAGATATTGTAAAAATCAACACGTCTGAGAATATTAAAACTTTTACATTCTTTTACTTTTTTTGTAGATAGTAGAATTTAGAAACATCCAGATAGCTTGTGTTTCGCCATATCTCTCTCTGCCATTCAATGCCCATAACTACAATTTTGTCAAAAATTAAACAGCCTTTAATTTTAGTTGATCTATCCAGGCACCACATCTCCTCATCTTCTTTATAATGTGAACAAAACTTCAAGCCAGAATATTTCCGAGTGGCAAGCCAAACTTTAGCTTCCGTGGGAGGAAAAGCATATCGGCATTTGAAACTAGATGCAGTCCCATCCCTGTTTTCTTGGTCACAAGCAACAAGGTTAATAAATAGAAATACAAGGTCAGACTATCATGTCATCGGGCTTGCTAGAATTTTCAGTCTGATTTATTGTACCGACTGCTGGGAAAGACACACAACCACTCATAGTCTATGACGTCACTATTGCTAGAATTTAAATTTGATATATAGTACCGCCTGTTGGGGGAAGAAAAGAAGATTTTTGAAAAACACGCAACCAATCATCTACTATGGCGTCAATATTAAAAGTGGGGTGGAAGTAAAACATCAGTCGTACATGCGTTATGGTATAACCTTGTATTTCTGTTTAATATTTGATCAACATTGAAAATAGGGACAGTTTAAAGTCCTTCAATGTTCCTAAGAAGTTTTAATTTAGAAACACATACTCTTTTATACAATGGTGGCATAATTATCGATGACAACAGTATGATCATAACTCCTGATCAATACTTGGATGTGTTTGTGGATATTATGTATTTAGTATAATAAATTATGAATATTTAGTGTTATATTGATGTAAAGGTCTCGTATGATAAATATTCCGATATCTATGCTATATGCTAACCATACAAATGTATTAATACATCAGTAATTACAGATTATATAATACATACAGTTCATATACAACATGGTGTAGTCGAAAGGATATAAAAAATGTGCTTGTCATATTCAGGGAAATAAAGTTAAATCAAGAAATTTTACGAGAAGAAAGATTGACATATGGATAACCTCAAAGATAAGGAATTTATTATTATTAAGAAAAAAGTTTTTATATATAAAAGTCATTTATCAAGAATGGTAAACTATATGAGAGGATCAAACACCTTGTGATCTGTGGATATAAATCATCAGAAGTCGCTATTAAAACTAGGAGTATTTTTTTAAAACAGTATGATGTAATTGAGCTACAGGAATCGAAGAGTGAGAAAAGGGTTAAGTAGTAGAAACAACGTATATAATGAAAGACAGTGAACAATTACAAAAGTTAGTAGAAACTTTAGATATTGAGAGAAAAAGAGTAATAGCTGGAGGTGAAGAAAGTATTGCAAGAGATATACCAAATTCTGTTAAAATTCCTTATAAACAGCCTGAATTATCAAGGGGAGACATGAATCTCACGGAATATATTGAATGGAGGATGTGTTGCGATTACTATAGGAAATTAGGCAGAAAAGTAAGAGTGTCAAGGGGAATACCGGATAAATCTACAATAGAAGTATCTGACGTTTTGGATAAAATTCAAAAGTTTTTTCGATCCCAAAATAATATAATTTTAGATGAGATAAAGTCCTTTAAGGTTCCTAAGAAATTCAAAACTCAAATGGAAGGACAGACGTTTGAAGATTTTTTTTTTTTGTAGAATTGCAAAGAAATGCTGGTCGTGCAGAATTAAATTGTAAATGTGGTAACAAGGAGTGTCTAGAAGAAAATATTAAGGTAAAATGGATTTTTGGACTTCGGGAAGAAGAAATAAGAATGAAGGTTATGGTTATTCCAGAGATTGAAAGCACACTTAAAAAAATCGTTGATATATTTAGAGGTGAATAAACTGCAAAAAACAATTACCAAAGTTTAAGCAAAATAACTGTTAAAAGATAGTCAAAGACGGGAGTGAGATTCGTAAATGTGATATGGAATAATAGAGGTAAAAGAAAAACACCATTACATTTAAAAATGAAGGAAATAACAGAATGCAAATTTTGTTCACAAAATCATCTTAGAAGAAAGTGTCCTGCATGGGAAAAATAATATAGAATTTATAAAAAAATAGGCCAATTTTTGTACTCAAAAGTGTGTAGCAAAGGAGATTTCTTTAACAAAATGAAAATAGCAGTCACAGTAAGACGATTGATATATTTTGAAGAATCTTCCATGGTTCAGGTAAAAATTAAAAGGAAAGATGGAATCAAAATGGCAAATTACCAGGCGGTACCAGATTAAGGATGTGAAATGACTATAACCGATCAACAATTCATTCAAAAGATGAGTATTACTAAAAAAATAGTGAAAGAATCTTAAGTTAAATGTATTAGTGGAGCAACTGGAATTTATTCACGATATTAGGAAAGATTAATCTTAACATCAGCTATGGATAAGAAGAAGTGGAAGAAAAAATCACAGTCGTAACTGAAAATGTTGGAATGCTACTCTCATGGAAGACATGCAATGAGTTGAAAATATTACATGAAAATTACCCTGCACAATTAGATTCAAATTGTTGGATGAAGCGGGATTCTTCTATAGATATTGGTAAGGTGTATGGAGAAAATATTCCTACACCGGAGGAGATTGAAAAAGTATGACAAAATTTAATTGAAAAATACCAAGATATTATCATCAAAGGATATATGCCATTGAAGAAAATGAAGTCTGAACCAATACAAATTCTATTAAAAGAAGACGCTATCCTTTATAAATTGTATAATGCAAGACCGATACCTTTCACACAAAGAGAGGCAACTAAAAAAGAATTTGATGATATAGTAAAAAAAATGTATTATTAGAAAACTGGCGAACAAGCCAACAGAATGGTTTCACCCCCTATTTGTAGTTTGAAAGAAAAGTGGAAGCATAAAAATTACTGTCGATTTCAAAAAATTAAATAAGCTTGGAAGAAGACCAATACATCCAAAGGCAAGTCCTAAAGATATTATTTGCAACATATCATTTGGTAATAAATATTTCACTATTTTAGACCCCATAAAGGGATATTGGAAGATACCATTGGATCGTGTTAATCAGGAATTAACGACGTTTATTACACGGGAAATATATATGTTTAAAAGATAGCCGATAGTATTAAACGCAACGCGTTATTTTTTTAATCATATGATAGACCAAGCCTACGGTAGCTATGAGGTTTTTAGGCCTCTCTCAATTACCTCAAGGATTAATAAATAAAAATGGACTATATTACTAACTAATAAATAAATACGCGTAAAACAAAAGATAGTTTTACTAGTAGAAAGGTTGCATTTCGAATAAATATATGAATCAGGGAAAACGTATGTTTCCCTTAAAAAGCATGTGTGTAAAAAACAAAGGGAAAAAACCTCCACGCGAAACAGGGAGGGAAAAATCCACATGTAAGAAAAACACTAGAAAACCCCCGCTTCTTTCTTGGCGGGAAAACTATGTGCATGAATCACTCACATTGATGATCCTATGCGTGTTTGGATATGTGGGGGAGCCAGATTCCGACAGTAGCCTTAACAACATGAAGAAACTGGTAAATAATATTTTGATTTATAACAAAAACTTCAAGGATCATGTAATGAGGGTTGAAAGAATGTTATGTATCAGCAGGCAATTTGGAATTTCATTAAATAAAGAAAAGTTTGAATTTGCCAAAAAAGAAGTCCCATATATTGGATATATTTTTGGAGGTGAAGGTATCATCATCCACCCTAAAAGACGTAAACTTTAGAAAAGTTCCCCACTCCATCACTGAGCTGCGTTCATTTTTGGAACGGTCAATCAAATGAATGTGTTTTCTTAAGATATTGCGAAATTTGCAATACCATTACGTCCAATATTATATAGCAAAAAAGAATTCGTGGGGACAAGAGACCAAGAAGAAGCTTTTAAATACTTAAAAAAGTGTAAGGGAAACGGCCTCAGACGAGTCGATTTGTTCCTGGAAGAATGAGTGTATTGGAGACTGATGCAGTGAAGAAAAAAAGGATTTTGGTTATGCCTTGAAGCAGATGGATGAAAATGGAAAATAGAATTTGATCCAAGCTAATTCAAGATGGCTGCGTAAATCGGAAGAAAATTATGGGATGACTACTATGGAACTGATGTGTATTTATTGAGCCACAAAGAAGCTCAATTTATATTTACAAGGTGTGGATCACTTTGTAATAAAAGCATGACATCAATCTATAGTTAGTACCATGAATAAGAAAACGTTAGACGATATAGAGAATCCACGACAGAGAGTAATAAAAGAATCGACTCAAATGAGGTATAATTTTACAGTGAAATGGAAACTGAAATTTTTTTTGGAGTTACAGATGCACTTTCGAGAAATCCATATTGATAACCTATAAGAGAAGATACTCATAGTCTTATTTGGATCTCCATATTCTACTGAGAAAAACTACAAAGCTTCATTAGAGAGAAGAGTGGACTCCTTCATTGGGAAAGGGGGTTCCAGGATAGAAACAATGAAGAGATCCATTCATGTTGAGTAGAGAATTTTAATATTCAAAATATACCTAACTAGTAACTAATAATTATTTTATTTGAATTTGTGCGAAATCCAGTATTATGTTATGTATATGTTATTTCATGGTATGACGTCATTGAGGACATTGAAATCGTAAACTATATAAGATAATTTTGCATATTTGCTTGTACAACCCCCTAAAACATTATCTTACTCAAAAAATACCAAATCGAACTTTGAGATACTTAGTATTCTCTATCTATTAGTCTTTGTCCGGATAATCTTAACTGTTATCCTGGGAGTTGTATCATTTTTCCAAAATGCGGTTTATATTTCTGAAAGTGTCAGTCGATTATGCTGTGCTGCAATTCTGGTAACTTATAAAAAAAAATCGAACAAAATTCCTTGGAGATGCATATTTCTTAAATATGACTTTCTTTTACAAATGCAACATTGAACATTGTTCTATAGTATAAGCTATGATATTCCTTGTTACTATGAATTATGAATAATGATAAGAGTCTAAAGGAGAGTGTTGTTTTTCATCATTTTTTATCCTAAAATTGGAAATATGTAGTGTTCAGAACAAATAACCAAGCTTCTATAATCATAAAAACACTTTTATATAAGTTTTATTATTCCTACTTTTCACTTGGTGATAGCTTTAAGGGTAAAAAATGACTTGGAACGATAATAGTTATGGAATTACAAAAAGCCCAGATATTTCAGAATTCAGGCAACTGAGAGAAAAACGTTATATCAATTTTGGATTCTGCGCTCCATGATAAATTTTATTATTGTGATCAATTCATTTGTACAAAATTTCCCTCTCTAATTATTCCCTTATATAATTCATTTATTGTTATAAGTAATGATCCATCTTTTTCTATTTCTTTGTAGCCTTCATAAAAATGTGTATTTGATCTAGATTTGGGTATTGCCTACGTAATTTAATTTTGATATAATGATATGTAATATTCATAACCAGAGTGGAAAATAATGCTATCCACCGGTATGCTAAAAAAATAAATCAAAAACTAACGAAGAGCGTAGCTGTCATGACGTATACTGTGAATAGCTCTGAGAGGGTAGGAAATGAAGTAAAAACAAATCCTACTCTGTATCTACTAAAAAAAATTACCAACAAGTACTTTGGAGTCGATACTAAACTCTTGTCTTAGTCCAACAATGATTTTTTATCATAACTAAAAGTATAACTTCCTAACTAATGTTGTATATTTAAGTATAATTACAATATCAATCTATTATCTCACTCAGTTTTTATCAAGGTTGAAGGACTTTAGATGATACTAGAAGAGTAGACAATATGGATGCTTGATATTAGACTGCCAAGTCCTCTAAATATTGAAATCATATTAACTTCTTAATTATAAAATTATTTTTGCCAAGAATCAGATTCAATACTTTGTAGGACGTCAAGGAACAATCCTATTATCATCATCAAAACCAAAAAAAAAAAAAGAAGATAACTTAAATTGTTTAAATGTATAGTTGTAATGGATATTACCGAAGTTTTGATTAAAAATTTAAAAAAAATGATGTCAAATTTAAAAACAAAAATTTATGTTAATTTTATGGTATTTAGTTTATGGTAATAAAATTTATACACATTTCCATTTGTATAAAATATAACACGTATATTATAGATAGTTTTATTTTTTAATTGTATTTATTCTAAGATGTATTGGACCTACAATTTCAATATTACATACTTTTTTAATGCAGAATTCTAACATATTTTGAATATAATATTATACAATTAACAAGAAAAAATAAATAAATCTATTTATTAAATTTATTTTTTAACATTAAAAACATTAATTTTCATTAAATAATTGTTATATATAACTTTAATTCCTTTTTCGCCAATAAAGAAAAAGAAAAAGTATACATTTATGGCAAGGCTTTAAGATTTTTGTCACGTGGCCTTTGTGGTTTTGGGATCCAAGCCTTTAGAAAATTTGAATTTCAACAGCATAAAAAAACTGTATTGACGATAATAAATCGAAGCTTTATACAAAAAATATAATTGAATCATGTGCTGATGTTTTTAATTTTATGTCAGATATGAACAAGATACACGTTTCCTGTAATGTCCCACTCCATATTGATAGCCATCCAAATTTTGTAAAATTTATATAACTTATTACGGGCAAATCCATTCCTTCTCGCTACACCATCACAAATTAATTAGAGTCCCAAAGTAAATTAATGTTGTCAAAGATTACGAAAGAGCTTGTAGGAAATGATAATATTTTTGTCTTGGACGAAACTATGATAAATGACTGTAGTATTGATTGGACCTCTATATAATCATTGTTAGGTTGCCTTTATTTAATAAACATGAAAGATATGAAGAAGGCTCTCAATTTAACAATTGAAGTTAAAAGTCAAGAAGTAAAAAAAAAAACTCTAAGTGAATTCTTGATCGTCTGATCAATTTTGATGCCGATACCAGCAAAAAAAATTTAGTGAATATACCTAGTAGTACTTCTTTGAAATTCAGAGCATACTGCTTAAACGTAAATACTTTCCTTATTTTACAAAATTCAACTCGATTCATACAAAGCCGAAAATACAATAATTACTAAAATCTTATCCCTGATAGTAGATCAATATGATATGCAAATTGGAAACATTACGTGGAAATCTCCACGCTATATAACTTCATCTTGAAACTTGCTATGTCTGCACATCTCTCAAAATACATAACTATGATATATATTTATTTACATCAAGTAAAATAATTAAAGTAAATGCTCACATACCGTTATTTATCAAAAGAAATCATAATAACTTCAACTAGAAATGAACTTCGATCATAAATAAAAGAAACTTATGTGTAAGTGAGATATGTTCTTGTCTTTTAGTAATGGCCAGGGATTCTTTTTACGTCGACATATCTGTTTACACTCAATTTAGTAATATTCTTAAATAATTTTACTTTTAGTTGAGGGTATTATGATAGTTTTTGATAGGTTAAGTAATTGTATGTAATTAAATATCCAGTGAAATACTATCAACAACATGCAAATCAGGTAACTGTTTCTCTACCTAAAATTGTTGATAAACTTTTCAACTTTGTGATGAAGAATTTTGTGTTGATTAATGAAGATAAAATATTTGTTATTATTAGTACAACAACAGAAACAATATCTAACTTCATTCGCCCTAACAGATGATTTTACTTCCAATATTGTATTTTTATCATTATATACGAAATAAAAACTATTTTTAAAGTAATGTTAAAAAAATATGTTAAATGAATATCGAAAGTTCTTATTTGTCTGAGTATAAAATAAAATTATTAAGTTAAAATGATAAATATAATTATAAATTGAGAAATCGATTAATTTAAGAACATGAGACATAATTACGAGTCGGATTGAAGGTGTGACACAAAAATATTGTTGCTGAAGAAACTACCGTTTATTTCATAGGGAAAAAGACTGACATACAAAAATCTACAGAATATGTCTCCCTTCTACTTGATGACTTCTCTGATTCCACCATGTATGTATACAACCATATTCTTCAAGATTTTGGGGTCTAGAGATTATCATACAGTTTTGTCTTCCTGAACGAGCTTTTCTTTGGATGTGCAAGTGGTCAGGCTCTTGCACTTTTCCTTCATAATTGCTCACAGATTTTTAATCTGATTCAAGTCAGAACTTTATACAGAACCCCTAAAGATGCTCAGAACACCATTTCTGACTTGATTTGAAGGCATGTGATGGATCATTGTCTTGCACGAAGATGGACTCCGATGGCAGGTTAACAAATTTGCAGGTGCTAGTTGTTCCTACAGAGCTGTTGCAAGTGAATGCAGGCAGAGCAAACTTTTCCAGAATCTCAGTCTGATAGTAATCACTCTTGTTCCTCTTGTCGCAGTCCACCACATGAAGCTCATTGATTCCCAAAGCCCCAAATGCATTCCACACCATTATCTTCAGGGGATGCTTGACAGCTGAGAGAGGGGGAACAACTTGCTTTTTCCTAACCCAACCCCTGTCATTTTGGGGACTTTTGAGCCACGGATCTGGAAGAAGCTCTCATCCGACCAAACCACAAGTTTCTGGTCCTCTACAGACCACCACTTCTTGTCAATTGCAAATGGCAACATCTTCTTCTTCATTTGATCGGTGAGCAAGGGTTTGGAGGGCCCTTTGTAGGCATTAGTGCCCAGAGAGTCCTTCAAGTACCTTCTCACTGTCTCCCTAGAGATCTTATATCCCTTTGATATTAGCCGGGCAGACAATTTTCGGGTAGACGGACGTTTTTTCCCGAACCCTTTTGGATATGACCAGTTTTGCAATTGGCGCGATTAAAGAAGGAAAACTGGATTGGTTTGTCTTCTTTACTCTCACTACACTCATGAGTTGCCCATTGTAATGTATTTCTGTCCCCTTCCCTCTTATTCACTTATTTTTTGTATTGTCCTGTGTATATATATATATATATATATGTTTGTAAAGTACTCTCTTTACCTCTTTATAAGTATAAATAGCCATGTATTATATATATATAAATACAAGTAATGTTTTGTATTAATAAGAATATAATGGTTCCTATTAAACAAGCCTTGTGTTATTCCTCCACGTCTTTCCTCTTCGCAATTCTCTCGGTCTTCCTGGATTCCTTTGTATAAATAGTTTGTGTCTCCTCAACCTCGTCAAGACACAATATCCATCATCTCTTAACAAACCTCAAACTGACCCCAAGTTCCACAGCAGCCATCTTCTTAGCAATTCTAACGAGTAATCAGACCACGTCAGCCACCCTCGTCTTGTATCTGGGAGACATTACTATTTTGGATGGCAAATATTTCCCAATTTGTCACTTGCACTCAGGAACAATAAAATACAACTTATTTTAATTTTTCAGAGGATCTATTTATGAAGAAACATTCAAAACAAGCAAGGAAAAGTATTCTATTTGTATCATTTTGTTTTAGCAGGATCAAACCAAGCAACATGGTGGAAATAGTGAGAAATCAAAAACGACAATCTTTATGTGTCACACCTTATTTATACGATAAATTTTCATCAATCATACTTGTCATTTCTCATTTTTGTAGTTACAGGAGAAGAGTCCGCCTCATTGTGTGAGGGCGATATTTTACTTTCCTCTCCAGTAGTTTTAGTAATCCTTGATATTATATACCCTCCCGGTATTTTAAAAAAAAGAAACCGAAAATTAACGTGGAAACCCTCACAATTTGAAGAATATTTGAGAGTAGAGCAGCTTAACTGTAATGATGGTTTATGGGATTAGCTGTGAGCACCCCTAAGAAAGTCAAAAAGAAAAAAAACACAAATCCTCCTCCGTATATACATAGGAAGAAGTAAGAACAAACTCATAGACAGAAATTACTCCAATGTTTATACTCAATTCAAATCTGAGTCCATTGGGGACTAATGTCTATAACTTCAAAAGAAATTCTCTCTTTCACTATGTTTCTTTCATAATCTCACGCAAGTTTTCAAACCGACTTTGTGTCTATCAATGGTGTATAGGTAGGAACGGTTTCTCTATTGTATGTATTAGTATTATGTATTATTTAAGTATTAACACATTTTTTTACTTTGTGTTTATCAAGGATGAATCCTTTCTCAAATGAAATAAAACGACCCAGTGTGGATCATTGGTGTGTTGACCTATAATGGTAATACTCTAAACTAATGAATGGAGAGAGTTGATTGTATGAATCAAGAAACTGCTGCCTGTTTATATATCGAATCCTAAGTCATCGACACGTTATTGTTACATAATTTGCATTGATATTATTAATAATGCAGATTATGCAGTTATACAGATGATATCCTTCTATTTATAAGGGATAAAACCCCTAGCACCCTTGTCAATGGGATGCAGGATGCTATAGATTTGGCTCTGAAATGGCGGAAAACAAATGGGCTCACCTTAATCCATCAAAATCAAGTGATATAGTCTTCTCCAAGAGGGAATTACTTTGCCAGTGTAAACTTCCATGAACTTAACCAAATTTGGATGATTAACAATATGGATTGGAATATTGCAAGAGATAAGAATTTTGGTTATATCTGTAGTAAAATTGGAATGTTTTCAGAATTGCAAATAATTATATGACTTGTATACAGTTCCAAATTCCTTTTGTGAATGGGGGTTTTACAGTGTTGTTTTAATTTAATTATCTTCAGGACTATTGTTCCATAATTACAAGGACGATATGCCAAAAATGTAGAATCCTCATTGTAATTCTATATATTTTTACCACCAATATCAGCAATCCATGATTTTAAATTATTTCTATGAAACATTTTATTTTTTAATGATTTTACACAACTTTATTTATGGAAGACAAGAAACGTAATAAATTATTGTCATTACAAAACCAAATCAAAAGTCAATACTTTATCTCAAACTTCATCACGAAGCAACTTTAAACGTTTCTAAAACTTATTAAAATAATCAATATGTAGTTCGTAGTTACAGGTTACTTATTTATATATGATTACTGATAATGAATTTTGATTTTTTTCTCCTCAGGAAAGAAAAAATAATGATAACAGCTTCTAGTATTATAAAGTTACCAACTGGAAAAAGCCGCTCACGCTTTTGAGGACATTAAATATATTCAGGTCTGTATATTATTCAAACTCTCGCTCACCTTGTCGCCTCTAATGTAACTGGAACATTGGTCGCCTCTATGTACTTCTTTCTCTGTTAGGGGTCCTTTTTCTGTTTCTTTTTGGCATAAAGGTTGTGTGATAAAATATAGGTAACGTCTTGTTCCATCTTGGAAGTTTCTTTTTTTTTCCTTTTCCATGTTGAGGTTTTCTTGGTAGTATGAGTCCACTATGGGCGTCATTGGCTGTAGAGTATGTTGAATATTGATGCAAACTAGGTCCATGTGGAATCTTGCGCTCCTGTTAATGTAGAAACGTGAGACGAGAGAGTTGTTTCATGCTGCCCTGGAGTTCCCAATTGGAATCTAGGACCTGGATGAATAAACAGTTGGAGTTGTGAGTGGTGGCTTAGGGGATTGTTGAGGAGAGAGATGGAGCATTTGGTGATGCGGAATGAATCTCTGGTCCAGGAAAACACTGTGCTCAAGGTTGAAATTGAAACTTATAAATGGAAAATCAAGGCTTTAATAGAAGAGAATCGAGAACTTCGTCAAGCCTCAGTGCATATCGTAAGGAAATGATTTTTTAAGGAGTAATTGTGAACTCTGATGTTTCAGCAAGCCAAAGCGGAGCAAGAAGAGGAATTCATCTCCAATACTCTGCTCAAGAAGATTCAGGCTCTAAAGAAGGAAAAGGAGAATTTGGCTTTGAATTATGAGCAGGAGGAGGAGTGCCTCACCAATGATTTATCCAGGAAGTTGAATCAAGTAAGGACTCGGCCCCTGTGGGATGGAGTGTCTGCCTTGCACCAACTCAGGTCCATTTCATAATTCCCTAGTCACTCAATTCCACCGCAATCTCATTCTCATTTATTGCTTACTATTCACCTTCATTTCAATTTCAGTCGAGTTGGTGCAACCGGACCTTAATTTACATATTTATTTCTCTCTAATTCGAGTATTCGTAAATCTTTTTTTCATTTCCTTTTGGGAAGGACGGTCTTAGAAAAATAGACTTATTATTTATTCATTCATTTTATTAGTCATAAATCTGTGTTTTTAGATTTATAGTAACATAAATAAATAACTAAATGTTTTTTTAAGTTATAAAACCTTTGTTGGGCATTTTTTGATATAATATTAGCAATAATCTTGTTAACTTTAGTTCCCTTCTCGGTTGTGTTAAATATTAGTAAAGACATCAGGTATAGTATCAAGTTACTTCATATGGAAATATTTCCCTAATGAACCTTGATTGAATATTTAAATAATTTTATTACCGATTTCATTACAAATAGTTATATTCTGATCACTACTTTTTTATGGATATCCTTAATCCTTATTCTTTCATTTTTGGATTAATAAAATTTTTTGTTTTTTGTCTGAATTATTCAAAATTTGGATGATGCCATATTTAGAAATCTTAGCATATTTTTTGAAGTATTAACTTCTGATGACTGTTACAGTGAGTTCCAGCAAATTGTTAATAATACAGCTTAAACCAGTCTTTTGTTTAAAAAAAACCAGTTGAGATCATGGAACTAGATAGGTTGTTGTGGATAAAAATAGCTTAGATAAGTAATTTCTATTTATGTTAAAATAGATACATAATAATTTATCAACTATTGTATGTAAGGCAAATCTGCTAACGCCATTTAGCCTGTGATATTTAAACGGAATAGATGCAATACATTCTTTGGTTCATTCCCCAGCTTATTTGGAACAAGTACAATGTTACTATGGTGATCACAGTTTAAAATAGTATGGCCTGCCGGTCTGATGAAAGAAAATAAACGTGGTCACCTTGAAATTTGAAAAATGTTATTGAGGAGAATTTACTGCGAAAAAGTAAATAAAGACGAATCCCACTCTTTATCTACCAATGATATTGGTAGGAATTACTAGAATGTAAATCCTTACTTCTACACAGTCCAACAAGGACTTATAACTTTTAACACTAAAAGACCTCAGTTTACTCTTCCTCTTTGTACTGAAATGTTTTCTCTTCAGGAATAAAATAACAATTATAACAGTTTTGGAAATTAATAAAAAAACATGTAGAGGTTGCAACTACAAAAAATCGCTCCCTCTTCCATTATTATATTTGGAGATGATTGTGAAAGAAATTGAGAAATAAAGGTTGTGGAAAGAAATTGAAGTTATAAGATGTAAAACTACGGTGTTGTTTTCTTCTTATCACCTGTAGATTATTTTCATTTAAGTAAGATAAGTTCTCCTATCATTTGTGCATCAAATCCTAAGATGGTCTATCAGGGTTCCTATTAAAAATCCCTACATTTTTCTACACTCACAATCGGAATACATCATGTTGTAAAGGTGTTTGTTTATCAATGACGTAAATAAATAAATTGTCAGAAATATTTTGAAAAACCTGCACAATGCACTTATAATTTCCGTAGATGTTTGAATTTTCATTGAGAGGATCGAGTGAGGAGATTGAACGTTATGGGATTTATTCTTCACAATAGAATTTTTGTTAAGATATTTTCTTATCATACCAAAAATATATTTCGTTCCTCATTGCTATTCTGGTTATGAAACTCTACAGTCAACGAATCTCTATATCACAATATTTTTTCGCTTTGGACGAATACTCCATAAGAGATATCCCTAGATAAAGCTTCTTCTGGTTATTATAGAGTTTGCTCACTCCACTTTGAGCATTGTGATTTCGTCTGTGATAGTATTGACAAACCAAATAGATTTTCGAAAATACAAGATACAATAGAACTAACTTCAAAAACGTTAGTTGGTGTTTCATACTATTCATTAGTTCTAAATCTTCTAATATATATCTCGCCTCAGACATGGAAACTTCAACGGTCCACTTCGTAATCAACTACGTTTACTAGGATATCAAAGGGAAATGAAGCCATCTTTGAAAAAGAGCACGATTTTATTCAATGATTTCTGCACAATTTGTCAATGAAACGCTTGCAAGTAACGTCCATTTAAAAATATGATTAAAGATCTTCTACAATTATATTACATGTTAGAATTTCTCTAGTATTCATTGCAATCGAGATCACTAATTATGTTACGACAGATATGTTTTTCATTCTGTGTGATAAGAAATTCAAGCTTATCCTAGACATTACAACAGAAGACAACAACCCGATCAAATTATTACTACTAATAAATTTATATACATCAAAGAAGAGGAAAAGGTTGGAATTAAAGATTAAAGTACAACTTCTGGTAGGACTAGCTCATGGTTTAAAATAGATTTTCCATCTACAAGTCGAAAGAGAATAACTCCTATTCTAAACTATAAGGCCAATAAAATGCACTGGCATTTGTTACCTTCTCTATGGCGGTATCAATTCAACTTGTCTATAACTTCATAATGAATATGAAAGTAAATGCATTATGTTAAAAGAATCATCCCACGTTATTAATTATAATTTTACTCTTATAAAAATATTATAAGTATGTGTTGTATTAAAATTTACTTAAAAGTCGACCGATACTCTTTTCCAGTACATTAATATTGAATATTTAAGTTCTATCTGATATGAGCTTTAGCCTCCTAAAATCAAATATTAAATCGACAAATTTTAAAATGCATAGCTTGATATTGAGCTTGATATTGAAAAACAAAACAAAACAAAATACACACACACACTAAGTAATAAGCGTATAAGTACGATTACATAATTATTTTATAACAGTTCGTTTTGTCATCTTCAATCTCAAAATTAATTTTTTTTTATACAATTTATTAAGATACTTCATGGCTTTATTGTTCATTTTCCTGTCTTGAATAAAAAAGAGAATTCAGTTTGACAATAATAATGTTCTTTGTTCATCTGAAGACTGTTAGAAAGTTCCAATAGACTAATTACGAAAAAGAGTTCTACTTATCATCCATTCTTATAGATATGACCCTGAGAGTGGAATCGTCTTCCACTCTTTTTAATTAAAAAATTCCACAAATCGAAGTATTATAACTTATTGAAATTGAAGTGTACTGTATATTCAATTGTCCATAATCACTGTATAACACGAATTCAGCATTATGAATCGAATTAATACCACTTATCAATGTATTTGAGATAATTTGCTATGTATATGAAGGACTCAAATCAATCGGAGTTTTCTTAGGGTATAATACAAGGTATACTGGACTTAAGGAGGAAACGATTCATGAGTTTCAATGAAGTAGCTGGAGGACGATAACTTCCTTCAATTCTCACTGAGTTTTTATATGATTACACCATGCAACAGCATTTTGGCCCGCAGGCTGAAACCCCCATTTATCATTGTTATTTAAACCATAGAACACTAATATGACCATGAAAAATTTCACTCGATAGAGGTTTGGCCTTTAAAGGCTTTTTATAAATCAAGTTTTTAAGGTAAAACTACAATTCAGTGCCATATTGCGACATGAAAGAACTATATAGATGAAAATTGAAGTAAATAACAAATTGATACAAACATTTCAGCAATTGAGAAATAACTTATTTATTACATTAGTTTGATTACAATTAATAAAAAATCTATAGAACCACTTAAAATTGAGTAAAATAAAGGATCTTACTTAGAAGATCATATCTTTTTATTTTTACTTCCAAGTGCTATATATCCTAGCTAAAGTTATAGAATAGAATATACCCTAAATATCAATTTTTTTTAAAAGGCCTTTAAAAAATATAGTTTTGCTTGAATTAAATTTAGTTTTTCATATTTATTAAGAAATTTAAATATAATAAGCCGGTTAGGTTGCGTAAATATAGATTACAATAATATACCGGGGGGATTGAATCGCTTATCAGTTTATAACTATCAAATTATTTTTTATGTGAAGTATCTATTAACTTTTTTTAATTCTCTTATATCTAAACTATTTATGTATATATAATTATTAGTATAAATTTCTTAATATATATTAAAAACTAAATTTACCAAAAAACAATCAAAATTGACCTTTTTTAAATTAAAATATAGGGTTTATTCTATAACTTCAGCTAGGATATATCTATTTTACTCAATTTTTGGTTATTTAATTTTTTTATTAATTGTAATCCAGATTAAGTAATTAATAATTCATTAATAATTTCAAATTCTGAAATGTTTGTATCAATTTGTTTTATCCTTCGATTTTCATTTATGTAGTTCTATCATGTCGAAATATGGCACATGAACCCTTATCTATTTCTTCAGTTATTGCAGTGCCCAAAATTATATTTATAAATATCGGTCGAAATCAATTCCCGAGACATTTATATGTATCGAGACCAACTCAAGACAGAGGTTATAAAGTTCAAGAGAAAAATCGAGACCAAAACCGAGTATATTAGACCCAATAAGAAGAGCAAGACTTTGATGTGTCGAGACCTAGACGAGACCAGTCTCAAGACAAAGACGTGTCTCGAAAAACACAGCACTAATACATGATATGTACTTATTTGTATAAATGGATCGGATCGTTTTTTTTTTGTTTTTTTTTTTGATAAAGCTATTTAAGAATCAGGACCGATTGCGATATTGTGATCAGCGATATGATATCACTATATAGCAATTGATCACCAATCAGAAAAAAACATAGATCAACAAGCCTGATTTTGACTTCATTAGTAGTATTACCTAATGGGTAAAGAGAGTATGTGCGTATTTTTATTTTTTTGGGGGTGGGGCTTGTTTTTTTTTTGTTTGTTTTTTTAATGAAAAAAAAAAATCAATCAAATGGACCCTCTCTAATTTGGTCGAATTACTTTTTTTGAAAAAAAAATTGTCCTGTGTTTTTCTCCTTAATTTTTTTTCTTCCAGAGCGATGATTTTTTTCTAGTCTAAAATAAAAATTCCTTCTTGCGGACGCCCCTGGTAAAGGAAAAACGGTTGACACCTTAACTCCTTTTTTTTTTTTTACATTATTTAATTTGTCGTGCGTGGGTCAAAAGTCAAAATCACCCTCTAAAAGAAGAATCCTTGCCCATCTTTTGTATAAATTGATTTAAAAATGTATAATAAAATCAAATATATATTAATTGAAATAAAATTATAATATTTTAAATGTAGAAGGTTCTCTTCTATACAGCAGTAATTCATTTTCTCCCCCAAAATTATATAACAGAAGTCAGTATCCCAGACCATGTTGTCAAGAGTCATCTACACAATGAACGATCCCTCCATTTAAGGAGATAAAAGGCACCAAGGGATCCATTTATCTGGATGTTTCGTGATTAAGGTCCATTAAATTCACTATGAATTACTTTACTTAAAGGTTGTCTAAAAGTATAAGAACTCTCCAAAAAAGAACTGAATTTTTCATGTTCAATGATGGAACTTTAAATGAAGTTTTTGAAAGTATTAAAATAGAATCATGTTCGAAATTGGTAAGAGAGCTTTTTTAACCTTAGACGAGTGCTCTATTAAAGTTTCACTTGATAATGAGTAGGGCTGTGGGAATTGTGTTTTGTGCAAGCGCGCCCGCAAATACAACTTCTACTATCTTGTTGCGCTGTTTTCCGTCAGAGATAAACAAATCTTTATTCATAAGTCATGCTTGATGGTCGATGGGTAATTTCGAACATGCTTTGAAGATATCTCAACTAAATAATATCTAAGCAAGGAAGAATGAGAAATCTCAGGTAACCTTACACAATATACTACTTCATCGGGTAAAGGAGGAAGAAATATAATGATTGAAGCACTTTTTTGTGGAAACAGTTCTTGTGATAAACTTTAGTCATCAAATTAATTACTTCTATGGAATAAGTATGGTTTAAATGGATCTTTTTTGCGGAGCATTCGGATATATGGATCTGAGTTCACGTGTATTTTCGTTCAATTCATATGTGTTTGACAATGGAATATCCATCATACTCAGAGATCTCATCATGTGCCGCACATGATGGATATCATCTCATTTAACGGAAGTATCAGTCATTGTGCGGATGTCCTATAACGTCCAAATCTGTTACTTCATCATCCATTCGTTCAAATACACATCTGTTCCTCTACATCTTGTATGAAATCGTTGTATACTTCTAAATAACTGAGGATATGTTCAATCAAGAGGAGTAATATTGTAATGAAATGTACAGTGAGGAACTAAGAAACTTATCAGTCTTCATTTGTATCTCTTCCATTGAAATATTTTAAAACTAATAGCGGAAGACTTATATTTGCTATAAATTCTTAACTTTCACTGTGATGAAGAGCATCAATTTGATTGATTTATATTTCGGTCAAATTTTCAAGTGAGTTAATCAACAACTAGTTTCTTAAGTAAATGATAATATTCAAGAAGATATGTTTCGGTCAAATTTTCAAGTGAATGAATAGTCAACTAGTTTCTAAAGTAAATGATAATACTCAAAAAGATATAAAGATAACTTATATAAAAACTAAAGAGAAAAAAAGGATTCAAAAATTGAATAGAGGGTATTATAAGGATGATTAAATTCATTAGTAATATTAATAATGCTCTGAAACCTTATTAAAAATTTGCTTTCTAATTGTATTGCACAATATATAAATATATATTGAATATATTCACTACAATCTATTCTTATTTATATTAATAAATGGTAATATATATAACAATGAACTAAAAACATCGGAATACCCTATACCATATATCCTCTCTCACTCTTCCTTTAAGGTAAGTATCCGTTGCGCAATTATGCTTTTTTATCATACAACTTATTTGAAAATTTACTATACATAGCTTTCTTTCACGGAAATATAAGTCTACTATTCAATCAAAATAATATTATCAAGAAAAGGTATTCATGTTAGTTATAATTTATTGTATGATACAAATAGTATTAATTGTCATAACATAAAAATTAGGTTATGAATATCAATATATGTACAAGGTAGATATAGCATGTGGGTAAATTGAATGCAAACTATAATAACATTTCCATGAGGTTGTAGGGGTGCATTCCTTACTTTCAGGACGTGTTCCCATAATATTAACTTATAATTGATAAAGAAGCAGTTGAGTATCATTATGCAATAAGACAATGGTATTGTCTCATCCTCAAGATTAGAAACCATCCTAAGGAAGTGTTGTATATTAATTTATTAATAAATAATTTCCGTTTAAATGACTATATACTTATATAAATGTATGTTATATTCTGTTTAACTATGTAGGACAAAATATTTTGTCAGTTAATTTGGGAACATCAAACACATAATTTCATCGCGTAGTTTTTAGTGCTTAAAAAGCATCGTTATACTATCGCTATTTGAAAGAACATCATCCCAAAGGTAAATAATCTGAGTTAATATTTTTGGGGGTCACTAGTAAAAATGAAAATCACACATTAAAAAGGGTGTCAAATATGCCATAAACGGGTCTTCATGAAGCCAACCGAAATTATTCAAGTCGACAAGGAAATAGAGGCCACATGGGTAGATCCTGGTACTCTATCATATCTTCAGTCCTCCCTTTTATGGGTCCAAACGAATCCATAAATTATAATACACGTTTCATCAGTGCCAAAGAGATCTATAAATTGACCGGATTGACCTCAGTGGGGCAGCTATGGAGCTGGAATTTCATACTTAAGCAAGAAAGTTTCTTACTCTCAGGAGAGTATTATCAAAGTCTATAACAAAATATCCACTACCATACGGTCCAATTTTCCTTCGACCATTATCTTGGAATACCTTACAAATCTTGATGTTAAGAATGCAATTCTGTCCATGTCTAAATCTTTAAGTTCTCACACGATAGTTGCAGAGCGAATCAAAAAAATTGGTGGATCTTAAAGAAAAATTTGTTAAACACTCCCCAAATAAACATGATGAATCCATTAACGGACTCCAACAAAAAATGGTTCCGGTAATGAACGTCCCCCTCCTCATCTCGTCACTCCGAGATAAATAAATTGTTCCTTCTGTGGATTATAAACCGTGACAAGAAGACATATGTTTTATAAATGCTCAACGATTCAATGTATTAGGGAAGCCGTAGAGATTAATATTCTTGTGGAGTACGGGGTTAAGCTAGACGTCCTATACTGGTTCTTAACTTTGAGCCGGCATGTAGACTTCAGAAAAATTGAGAGTTTGGTTGTGAACGTCATCCGGTGCAAAGGAAAGGGATCCCAGGCGGGTTCGAGAAGTATAAACAATCGATCCGTACCCTTGGATACTTAACTTGGATTTGGGGAATGGAGGGATGGTGTGAAAAAATATATATTATAAAAGTATATTATGTTGTCTACTTAACATTATTTGTTTGTTTTAAAAGTCGATCCTAACTCTAGTCTTAGTCCAACAAGGACTTTTTATCATAACTTCCCAGCCATTGTTGTATAAACAAGAAAGGTTAAAATATTAATCCAATAATTCACAGAGTTTTTGTCAACATTGAATAAATTACCAAATGTTTCTATTTAAAGAACAGTCCAGTCCTTGATCATTTGTCTCCTAAAAATGGCAAATCCTATTAGTTCTTTAATTGCATATGTTTTATTGCCAAGAATCGGATTCAATATTATGTAGGACATCGAAAAACAATTCCATCGTCTTTATCAATAGAATAATAATAATAAGGTTTAAATGTATAATTGTGATGAATATTACCAAAGTTTGATCAAAAGTTAAATAATAATTATGTGTAATTTCAAAAATAAAATTTATGTTAATGTTATAGCTTGTAGCCTTTCTTTATGTAAGATAAAATAAAATAAATATTTTCATTTGTATATATAAGAAGTTTAATTTTAAATGTTTTTATGAAAACTTATTGTTCTACAATTCCAGTATTACCTACTTTTCTTATGAAGAATTCTAACTTGTTTTAATTACAATATAACATGTAACAAGAAAAAATTAATTTATTATATTTTTTAACATTGCATTTCATTATATAATTGTTAAATATAAATGTTAACTTTAATTACTTTTTTGCTGATAATGATGAAAAAACGCTTCCATATTTTTGTCATGGGGGCTTGATGATTTTGGGATCCAAGCCTTTTAGAAAACACAAATTTCAACAGTATAAGGAAAGCCGCATTAACGATAATAATTTGAAACTTGATTCAAATAATATAATATAATCATATCCTGATGCTTCTAATTTTA
This sequence comes from Lepeophtheirus salmonis, assembly GCF_016086655.4. Classification (NCBI taxonomy): domain Eukaryota; kingdom Metazoa; phylum Arthropoda; class Copepoda; order Siphonostomatoida; family Caligidae; genus Lepeophtheirus; species Lepeophtheirus salmonis. The sequence goes on along the minus strand of NC_052142.2, from coordinate 4,762,596 downwards.
TATCAGATATGAACCAGATGTATTTATTCATGTGGGACTCCGTATTGATAGTCATTCAAATCTGGTAAAATTCTTGAAACTTTATACTAGCAAAGTCATTCCTTCTCGCTACGCTATCACAAAGTCAATGGAGTCCCAAAATAAAGTAGTGTTGTCAAAGATTAAGAAATAACTTGTAGAAAATGATTTTCTTCTTGTATTAGACGAAACTACAATCTAATACTGGAATGAAGAGATTTTCTCTATATGGTACATGTTAGGTTGCCCTTTTTTAATATATTTGAAAGATGTTAAGAAAGCTGACAACAGAACAATTACAAGTATTGAAGTCAAAAGTCTAAACAACGTTTTTGTAGAGCTTATTTTTATAAAAGCAGTGAAAACCCTTAACTAACATTTTCCAATGAAGTTGTTTGTCACCTCGCTCATGGTCTGAACAGAATAGCGACGCTTTGTTTTAATTTAAAAAATCTCTGCAAGCTCCCAATCCGACCATGTTATGATCTTTCTGTAAGATGCAAAAAAAAATTCCCTTATAAAACATATTGTTTGTACTTGCCCCCTTAAAAAAGTTTCTATTGAAGACCAGGAGTATCTTTGTGATCAAAGAACAAAAATAGGACCAAAAGGAAACTTCTAATTAGGAGCTGCTCAAAATGCTCAAAAATTGCAAGACCAGATTTAAAGGCTACAAAATGATTGTTCGGATTCATTTGCAGGAACTTCATAGCAAGATACTACATTAGAAGATGAAAACTTTTTATTTATTGAAAGCGAGGAAGATAATCATTTTAAAAGTCCAAGTGAAGCGTATAGCCTGATAAATCTGATTAAGGGAGATTTATCCTTGAATCTGGGAGCAAGTCTTCCTAATGCATTTTGCTAGATGTATAAGTTAGTGGTTAATTGAAGAAATACGTTCATGTTAAACATTTTTTGTTCTAGACAAATCAAAAACTGACCGGGAAAAGAGCAGTGTTAAAACCAAAAGTGATGAGCGGTAAAAAATATATGGGTCTTTGCTCGTCAAGTGGACTCACTTGATTGCAATTTACGACATGATTATCACCGATTTTGATGATTTTTGGCAAGCTGGCTTTTCCATATGAAAGAAGAGAGTGTGTGAAATATTAGGTTTTTGTGACTCACCTGGGCTGTTCTTGCCACTTTTAAAAATCATTTACTATCAAAAAACAAACTATCAAGTGATAATTTATTTAAACATTTGTATTCTCAAAGTCAACTATTAAAAACAGCATTACAAAGAATGAACATTTAAGTCAGAATTGTCTCCTTTTCACTAAATTTTTTTTATTTTATTCATTGTTTGGGTTATACAACTTGTAAAGCTCATTGTTAGTTGCCTAAAGTCCAGTGATTCTAAAATTGGGGAACGTGGAAAATCTTAACAAGGTAGGTGAGATTCACAAAAAATATATCTATTTTGTACTTAAAAAAAACTGTGTAGGATAGGTAATACTTGACTGAAAACATATTTCGAGGGTGTTAAGTCAATGAAAAAACTCAAAGTCAAAGAACCACTATTATATACATTTAAAATGCTTCTAAGCATTTTACCAATGAATAATATATAATTTATTAACTGTTGAACTTTTTTCGAATTACCATACTGTGTATTCTAAAAAATAGCGTATGATAAAATAATATGGGGCATTGATATTTCAATCTTGTGTCGACTGTTAAAAACGGTTTCCTATCCATCCGAAATTTGGCATGTATGCTCATTTTTACGTATAATATTAAAATATAACCAGTTATATTCGATTTTCTAACTTATTGGTTTTTGAGCCAACTTAATTTTCATCAATTGGTGGTTAAGTTTATTTTAAAGATAATAATGTGTATGGGGAAGTTATAAGTTTTATTTATATTACTATTTTTTGTTTTTGACTTTTAACAATTAAGCTTAGACAAGAAAAGGTTCAATTGGAGCATACTTTAGAACAGGAACAAGAGTGTTTGGTTAATAAATTAATGAGAAAAATAGAAAAATTAGAAAATGAAACAACTAGCAAGCAAAATAATCTCGAGACCCTGAGGCGCGAAAAAATTGAATTAGAAAACACATTGGAACAGGAACAAGAAGCATTAGTCAACAAACTTTGGAAAAGAATGGATCGTCTTGAAACAGAAAAGAGGTCCATTAAGTTAAAGCAATGTATTTATTTTAACATTTTTATTCTTAGGTCTCTTCAATTAAAGCTAGATCAGCCAGTTAGTGAACTCAAATCTCTTCAAAATATTTCTGATGAAATCCGTAATAAAGCAGATAGCTTGTCTAATAATATACATGCTCTGCGTGAGGAATGTGCTCGTCTCAAGCAACAACTCAATGTTGGGAAACTAGAACATGAACGTAAAATGGCTGAATACGCCAAAGAAGAGAAAGAGGTTCGAGATGAGAATCTGCGCTTGCAAAGAAGACTTCAATTAGAGGTTGAAAGAAAAGAAACATTTCGTCGTCATGTATCTGAGACAGAATCTGATCTAGAAATGGAGGAGGAAAGAGTTTATAATGAGATGACTTGTGGAGTACCTTCACTTGTAGCTTCATCTTCGTCTAGCATGTCTCATATTAACCTAGCACAATACAGGAATTGCTCACATTTTAGTCCTGTACCAAGTTCAAATTTTTCGTCTTGTACTAACACTGTAATGAATGTTTCATCAGCTTCTCAAAGATCAATTTCTCCAGGAGGAAATAAGGTTCAGCAAGGTCGTCAGAATGGATCTGTTGGACATCGTAGAATAGGATCTGAAAGGTAAAATTTCTTTTAAGTTAATTTTTTATAATATTATTGGTTTAAAACATCCCATTTGGCAATAATTACAGTTTCTATTCATCCATGGTTTATGCTATTTCATTTGAAATTTATTTTATTTTTATTTCAAGTCTTAACTAGATCATACTAGTCTATATAATTCAACCTTGCGTTGCCCTTGGATTGAAGTGTTATGTTTTCGATAGTTTTTATCTCAAAAAATGTGAAGATAACCTTCATAACCCAAAATAGTATACTAAGTACTAAGTATTGTAAAAAATTATATTTTACAACATCTACACGATAGTATTATTTTTGCCTTGAAGGATTTAAAAAAAGACAAAACATTGCATATAGCATGCAAATTTATTTTTTTGTATTCATTCTCCGGTTTTTTATTGCTCATTTAAGGTGGATTCACTGAAGTGTTTGCACACTCAATTACCACGCAAATCTTCTTTCTATTTACTATTTTTATTATTCATATTTAGTTATTTAGAAATTAGTAAAGTGCAATAATAATGATAGAAAGTGGAAATAATGCGTGCGTAAATAATGATGTCACGTTAACGTGTGGGGGAGCTGAGGTGGCTAGTCACCTTGTGTTTGATAAGATATGTTAGTTACAGCTGAGGGGCAGACAGGGTATGTGGGAGAAGAGGAAAGAGTGATAATTGGGGAGAACACCTACTGAGGCGTAAGAGTTGAGCAATATTATCTAATTGTGCACAATTAATCAGTTAACTTATCTTTTTAACTAGTTAAGTTAAAGTCAATTTTTATATATCTAGTTGAGTTATAGTTAAGATCGATTTCTATGAAAATTAACTAGATAAAGTTAATTTCGAGTTTAATTTAAATATTTAAATTAAATTAACTCACCCAACCTTGGTTAAGTTGAAATTAATTTCGATAATAATAAATAATTATTTAAGTTAGTCCATTGAGAGATTTATCAAGGCTTTATAATAAGGATTATTCTTCCAGTCTCTATGGCTGGGATTTTTCTACTTCCAATTGAACGATCATGAAAAAAATACAGCTTCAAACTCTTAACAAATTCTGTTCGAAGTGGAAAAACAATGCAAGAGAAATTAACTAATTAACTGGAGGTCAAAGAAAGCTAAAATTTATATTTTTGAGTACTTATAAAATTTTAAGCTATATATAAAAGTATAAGAATATCTTAGATAATATAGACACGATTTGGTGTTGAATGATCCAGTTCCAAAGTTTGCTAAAACAGATATTGTTGTCACAGTGTATAACTAAATTATCAGAGAACTAATTGTTACTTCCAGAAAAGTTTTTTTTTAATATTTCAACAGAAAATGAAAAAATAAATTGAACTATAACTAATTAACTTAATCAAGTTAAGATAATGCAGTTTAAAAAATTAACTGATCAAGTTACAAGTTAATTTTGATATAAAAAAATTAAATAGTTAAGTTAAAGTGAAAATAACGCTCTTTAAATAATTTACTAGTTGTCTAAGTTACGTTAAGTTACATTAACTTGCCCAAATCTGCAATTAATGCTATAAGGAGGGCAAAGCCAATTTTACATTAATTACTTCCACATAAAACACATTTCAGTCATAATAGTTTTGTGAATAAGGTTGCATAGTTTTTATGAAAATGCGAAAAGAGCAGAAGAAAGAAGGAGACTATTAAGAAGTAGGAAATTTCACTTCTACAGGTTCAGATGGAGAGCAGTGCTGACACTTCTATTCTACATGGCAATCTTCTGAAGTAAATTGAAATAACTTGCTCACATAATGCAAGAACACTTCAACTGTGTCCAAAAAGCGACTTCTTGTCAAAACTATATATGTCACCACATACAAAACAAACTCAATGTTTTATTGAGTATAATTTCCATAATGGTGATTGAGACGTCAATATGGAAAAGGTTTTCCAAATAATTATTGATGGCACTCTAGATATCAGCCACACTAAACAGTGGTCAGAATGTGATTTGGGTTGTATCACTGGGAGAAAAGTCACGGATTGTAAGGGTTCCTTTGAGGTAAATGACTCCACTTTTTAATACAGGGTGGCCCATCTAGCGGCTGCATTTTGAACTACCCCTTTTTTGACGTTTGACAGCTGTAGTAACATTGTCATTGTGTCTAATATTTTGTAAAAGGTCTCTGGTTTACGAAATGGTTAAGTTTTCGCTCGAACAAAATTGGGAAATACTGAAAACTTACTTCCAAAATGGAGAGTCTTCAAACGAAACTGTAAGAAAATTACGTTGGTCGAAATAAAGCGCCTTCCAGGCAGTTTGTGGATAAATTTGAAGCGTGTGCGTAAAACTGTTTTGTTAATAGATAAAACAACGCGTTCCCGTGTTTGTCCTGTGCGCTCAATCGAAAACATTGCTGCTGTTGCCGAAAATGAGAAAACGAGCAAGGAGCTGCCGTTACGGTCAATGGTGAGCTCTATCGGACCATGTAGGAAGATTTTTTGTTTCCCCAAATGGAAAAGGAAGACATTGACGACATTTGGTTCTAACAAGATGGCGCTACGTGCCACACAGCCAACGTTACAGTGCATCTTTTGTGCACTGTCTTTGACAATCGCATCATAAGCCGAAACGGCAACGTCAACTGGCCACCTCGTAGCTGCGATTTGACTCCGTTGGACTATTTTTTTGTGGGGAACCGTCAAGGATAAATGTTACGCCAACCATCCAGAGACGATTGACGATTTGAAACACGAAATTGGAGTCGCAATTGCAGCTATTGAAGCTCACACAATCGAAAAGGTATTGAAAAATTGGGTCGACAGAATGGGCTACTATAAGGCCAGCCACGGTGGCCATATGAATGAAGTGGTATTCCATCATTAACCGGAATGTTGAGGCTTTCGAATAAAAAAAAACTATTGAAAAATATCAATCCGTCTTTTTTTATAGCAATATCAAAAGAAAAAAGTTTTTTGGGCCACTTTTTATATGCTATCCCTTATTCTAAAGAGACTGAAATAGGTAGAGAAAAAAAAAATAGATATGGTTACCCTGGAAATTGGAAGAATGTTTTGGAGGAGAGAAAGAATAATACTCATGACGTTTCATTAGATCAACTACAATCGGCTGTGACAAGAGAGAAGGAAATAAACAAAGACATTTGCTAGAATTACTTCGATGACCATCCCAATTCTACACCAACTCCAACAACGACTTACAATTATAATTGCAACTAATGTTCAAATTTCGTATAAAATTCCCTTAAATTTCTTGCAGCTTACCAATATACTTCATCCATACTAATGGTTACAATTCTTTCTCTATGGTTGAGATTCTTGACTCTTTGTTCTTAATATTTTATGATTTGACTACTAAGTCCTGTATCGGCTGTAAAACAGCTTGAGAGCCTTGTTAACATAGAAGCATAATTTGGGGCCTAATGCTCCCAATACTTGCAATCGATTTTTTTAATTCTTTTAAAATTGATTGAATTCTACTGGCCAGCAGCAATGGAGAGGGCTGAGCCGATTGTTATTTTGCGGACACAACTGGGAATTCCCTCCAGGGAGTATAGCGGAGTTTGACCTTAGTCTTAGAAGATTTAGTGAACATAAAAGGAAGCCAGGTTAGGGATCACCTACTGTTCTTTGTAGTCAAAATCTAGCAAACGGGAAAATATATAATAAAAGCCATAAAAAGATAATAAATAGTTTGGATAATAACTCAAGATACTTATTTTTTCCCCCAATGATTAGGTACATCTTTTGTTGCTCTTCAACGACTAGTAAAAAGATGAAGTTAAGATTCGTTAGTTCTTAACGAGCCATTGTATTATTAAATAAGTGCCGCTCCTCGTTCTGCTTGGTCATTTATAACTTTAAAAACATCAATTATTTCATGAAATTTTTTTAAATCTTAGTTTCTTTGGCACAATTATGAATCGACTTTAAAAATTATTCCAGGAGCTTCAGCTTCTGAATGATATTCCTTGTCTTGTTTGTAGGAAATTTTTCTAAATTTATGGATAGTTTTTGCATTTAATATTTGGAATTTTGTTTCCTTATATTTCATTTAAAATAATATTATTTTTTATGAAAAACTGACTCGACTATCAAACAGAGCTAAACCAACAAGCTCTCCAGATAAATGTCAAAAATGTTTGAAAAGATTTTGAGATGCCGTTTTCGGATTTAGACTATTGACTTCATATTTCATCAAATTCAAATAATTAAATGGGGCATCTGAGTCTATAGGAGAAGAGATTCATGCTTTCAAAAATATTTGCATGATATAGATACAAATATTCAGCAATTCCCAAATCAATAGTCTAAATCCGAAAACGGTATCTCAAAACTTTTCAAATATTTATGATATTTATCTGGAGAGCTTGTTGGTTTAGCTCTATTATTATTATTTTTTAAATTATAATGATCTATTCTTAGAATCCGTTGAAAACGGGACGGATTCCACTTGTTGTCTTTGGACATTTCAGAAAAATAAAAATATGTAGTACGTAATGTATATTGCTAGATAATATTTTAATATATAACTAGAGAATGGAAAATGCGCGGATTATTAAGTGTGTGAATATAACCCACGTCAGTTGACACCCTCTTTAATTAATGTAAATATTTCTAGGCAGCAAATAAGTTATCTTTCATGGCTACCATATCATTTTTGATGTCATCAAGAGGTGTTAAAACGCTGAATGGGGTAATTTTCCCTTCTCTAGATGTAACATGTAACAGTGAGTATAAAGTAAAGGGTAGTTATAAAATTCTTTAAAGAAAAAAAAGAAAATTAAATCAATTACAGTAAAATGTTTTTAACAACTGGTGATCTTTTGCCAATTTATTCATTTGAGAACCTGGAAATGCTATTACCGACCGATTGAACCCACCCAAGAATTGTAGCGTGGATTTGTTAGCTTTACAAGGCTTGTTGTTCTTCCTGGTAGCATTGTTTATTGTTTAAATCTGTGTATAATACGATCGGACTAGGAGCTTTGAAATATCATTTACCTTCATGGGTCGCGTAAGAGAGTAATAACGGCATCTGGATTTGCTCTGTTCCATATTTATCATTTGTTTACAAAAAAAAATTAAAAAATAAAGTGTCACTTATAACATTAGATAGTTATTCATTTGAGTCATGATTTGTATTTTAGATTATGACAATTTATGTAGGATGCATTATAATTGCAATTATAAAGTATTGCTATATTTTTTTAGTTATAATGTAATATTAGTTTTTTTTATAAATTGTCTTAGGCTTAGGTTTGCATAAGTTTATTAATATTGATGAAATATATATATCTAGCTATATTTTTTTTCTTTATGACTGTTTTATTACCTTACATTTATTTAGCATATAAATAAGTTAATGCAATCTTTCATTGATTTACATATTTTTAAATGTACAAGTCAGCCTTAAAAATTGGAAATTTTATGCTTTACATTATTCTAATTCTGATTTTAACTTTTTGAAGGTTTGTAAAACCCCAAGCTCCCACATCTCTCGTTACATCCCTTCCGTCCTGTTTATCAGAAGAAAACAAACAACCTTCTGTTATGGACTTAAGCGATACTGTGCTTAAATAATGATGAATTGTTTAGTTATGGTTCTATCGTTACTTCATTATCTTCATTGTGTTATTGAACCCAATATATATGTTTTCTTTTTTGATTGAGTTCATGATGACACATATACGATTCATATTTATAATTTTTTGAAAATATTTTGATTGTTCATGAGATATACCTGTTTGAATCTAATGTTAATAAATTTTGATTATTCTTTTTTAGTATAATATTACATTTTATTGTTTTTCTTGATATATAAACATCACTAACTTGTATAACATTATTGACAGAAATATGAAAAAAAGTAGGAATGTAAATATCGTCAATTGGGCAGAGTTAGAAAAAATTTAATAGTATATTCAATATATCCTATGGAAGTGTTCGGTTAGAGTCTGCCAAATATGAAAAAAGTATTAAATGTATCTTAAAATAGTTAACCGAAGCTATTTCCAGAAATCATGATAATCTTTATTTCACACATTAAAATTATTACAAGTATATAGTTATAGTATATAGTTTGCCCCACCAAACGAATATTTCCTATTATAAGGTAAAAAGACAAAAAAGACAAAAAAAACAAAAAACAACAACAACAACAACACGAGTGCCACATCTTTTTTTCTCTTTCCTCTCCCTCCAAAGCACCGGCTTTACAAGTAAATACTATCGATAAATAGAAATATCATCCACTAATAGGTAGCATGTATATATAAACAAACTCTCTCAATATTACTATTATTAAAAAGAAATCAAAGAACACAGTGATGGACTAATGATAATTTAAAAACAATAGATTTTTTTAAACAAAGCAAAAGACAACGATCCCAAACACCACATTTTCGTCGCATTAAAGGAATTAAAAGTCCGTCTTTATTATTGTTAGTTCAAACTCGTCGAGAGCCACCTCCGCTATTTTTGGAGAAGGGCAGACACCTCTGAACCGCGCCGAAGAGATAAGAGTCTGTAGCTTGCATATCACCTTCGATGCCAAACGTAGTCCCTTGTTGGTTCCTTCGAAGCCGTACAGAAGCTCGTGGTTTGATGGCTTCCTACCCAATTTGGACTCGACACCTTGGCTCACTTCATGTATTATATATTTCAGGGCGCTGCAATCCCTGAAGTTATGCGATATTGTCTTTTTTTTACCACATTCCTTGCAGGTTGCCCGGTCGTCATTGAAGAGCCCTTCCGTGAAAAAGACCCGAGACGAGATGCGATATTTCATGTACATTTGCTTTGGTGTAAGAATAGGATCCCAAACACGCTTGATGAAGTCCTGTACTCCTTTGGTTTCCCTCGCAGCCTCTCTAAATTTGTCAGTGTGGTCTTGCCTACATATGTTGTCTCTGATAGTCGATGTGGCCACTTTGAAGGGGTCCCCGTCTCTTTTCCTTTTTGGATAGAATGAGTATTGCTGGAGTTGATTCTTGAGCATGACCAATAGAGGATGAACCCCTCTTGCACTTAACACATCTTCCACTGTGACTAATCCCAAATTATTCTTCACTTTTTCAGGTAGATAAATGGTAATCAGCTCATTTCCTTCGATTGGGGCCCCTAAGCCTATAGCCCGCCAGTATGCTCTTCGTGATTCAATCGGAACGCTATTCATTTCTCTCATCGGCGACCACTGTAAACCATCCGGATACTTTTTACCTTGAGCTTCTAGCATCGCCCTCTTCCACGGGAACCCTACATATGGGGCCCTCCTCCTCCAAGATAATAAAAGGAGTTGCCACTGTAATCTTAGGTCAAGCATTCCCAAGCCTCCACGGATCTTGGGAGTGAACAAACGGCTCGTCCCAACCGTTTTTGGGAGCCGAACGAAATCAATTCCTTTCTTCCTCCAAGTATGGCACAATGTCTCATCATATGGTGTACATCTAAGGATGTGGTTTACTCTTGGAATTACCACTTGATTCCAACATTTTATTCTCTCGACAAGGGTGAGTCTATGTTTTAAAATTTCATCAATGGATCTGCTAATAATGCTATCTATCTTCTTTAGGTTTTTTACATTATCGTTTTTGATAGAGATGGTATTTCCCAGGATTGTTGCTTCTTCCACTAAATTAAAGGAACATAGATTTTGAGGAATCGTTGTCATATTTGTAAGCATCTGAGTTTTAGATGCATTCACCCTTAAACCAGATCTTTCTCCGAATATTTCCAACACTTCCCCCAGCCTAGACGCTTGGGAGTCAATGTTGCAACCACTAAGAATGACAGTTCCATCATCTGCAAAAAACAGGTTCGTCACTTTTTCCCCTCCAATATTTGCACCTCTAATCTCGGCATCTAACATTTTTTGTAGGCGAGCAACGGCTAAAAGAAAAAGCATTGGACTCACAGGATCCCCTTGTCTCACACCCCGCTGTAGCCTTACTGTCGGACTCTTTCTAATATCAATGATTGACTCCGCTTCATTCGTCAAGTTTTTCACAGCCTCACAAAAGACTTGAGGGAAATTCATCCTCATTAGTTCGTCAATAATGAAGGAATGCTCAACTGTATCGAACGCTTTTTCAAAGTCCAGAAGAATCAAGGCAATATCTTCTCCTTTTGCCTCGGAACAACCAACAACGGTTTTTAATGACATCGTTACATCTTCCATTTGATGACCAGGGCGGAACCCGAATTGAGTTTTTGGAAGCTTTTTGTTTAAAATCGGTTTTAATCTCTCAGTAATACAGCCTGAATAAATTTTATACTCAGTTTCAAGTAGTGTTATTGGTCGCCATTTTAATCTCTGTCTTGTCTTTTCCTTTTTTTGGTATTAAAATTATCAACCCCTTTTTTCGATCGTTTGAGAGACCTGAGCCATAAAAAGCATTGTTGAAAAGTTCAGCAAGGTATAAAGTTAATTGTGGGAAATGCTTGTAAAATTCAGCTGTAAATCCGCTTATACCTGGGGATTTTTTTACCTTAAGTTTTTTAGTTATATATTCCCAGATCTCAGATGGAGTAAATCTCTTTGTCAGATCCCCCTGCTCTTTTTCAGACAGATCATTTTCTTTTACGATTTTTCTCCCAGTCCTAAGCTCTTTCCTGGCAGTATATAGGCGTTGATAATAGTTCTGAATAAATTTAATCTTCTGGTCTGTGGTGCATTTTTTTGTATGTTCAGTCTCAATGACACTGAGTATATCAACTCGATTTGTTTTTTCCATGTTTTTTAATAGACTTAAATTTCTTGAATTTATATTTTCATTTAAAGTACGGGATCTAGTACGTGCCCCTTGCATTTTATAATTTATTAACGTTTCTAATTCTTCACATAATATACAGTCTTCCTTTTCTTCTAATAATTTTATTATATTTTTTTCTCGGTCTCTTCTCCTCTTCGCCTCAGTCTTACCAGCAAAAATTAAGATTCTTTTAGCAGTCTTGTAAAAAAGACTTAATGCTTCTTCCACAGTCCATCCAGAATTTATATCTTCCTGAATGTCATCAATCGCATTGTGGATTGCCTCCTCAACCTCAGCAATTTCGAGTAACTTTTCATTTAGTTTCCATCTAGTAGGCTTATCATTTTTTATGTTCTTTTCAATAACGGCCTCGAGAACGAAATGATCCGATAACCCGTTTGAGCTTAGCCTTGTCAGTTTAAATTGATCTGACATGACCTTGTCGGATACGTAGATGTGATCTATCCTGCTTTTTGATGTTTTTCCCCGATAGTCTCTGACAAAGGTAGGTCTATAGTTTTTTGTTACATCTGCAAGATCCGTTAAATTGTTCTTTTTTCCAGACCTTTAATTCTGAAATGTTCGGGAATCCAGATTCTGATGTGAAGTCTCGTTTTGATTTTTCTGCCACATTGAAGTCGCCGGCTATTATGACCTTCTCCTTTTTAGGATTACATTTAAACTTTGCTAAATTTGTATTAAAAAATTTTTTCTCTCCAGATGGAATATATACACCTAAAATCTTGTATATTGTACCCGAAAAGCTTACATCAATTGTTAAAATATTTCCTTCTTCGTCGTTAAAAATGTGGTTCGCAGTTAAACCATTTCTGACCAATATTGTTACACCCCTTGATGGGTGCTTTGAATCTTTTAAAATCGCCTTTGAGGAGAAAATTTTATACTTTGAATTTATAAAATGCTCTGAATTTTCACGATTTTTTTTTTTTTTTGTGCTTGATCTTAGGTGCTTCGACTCCTCACTTTCTGAGTTAGTCCTTGATCTTCTTTTTTTTTTTATTCTGCCATCTCATTTTCATTTTGAGGTCTCTCTTTCTCTACTTCTCCGACCTTCTGATTCTCGGGAAAGCTTCCTTTTGATTTTTCTATTTTCTGCTGACTGTCAATCTCATTATATTCTACATTCAATTCCCCTTCAATCGGCGACACGTGATCTTCTTCATCCTCTTTTCCAGCGGGATTTATCACCGCTTCCAGTACATTTGGTTTTTCATTTTTTTGAGGTCTTCTAGGTTGATAGTAATAGGTACAGGAGTATTTTCAGCGGGATTTATCACCGCTTCCAGTACATTTGGTTTTTCATTTTTTTTTAGGTCTTCTAGGTTGATAGTAATAGGTACAGGAGTATTGTCAGGGTAAATGCGTTTCATTCTTCGCGCTAGCCATCTCCTATATTCAGACGGTGACTTGGGACGATTCACACAGTCTTTCATAAGGTGCCCAAAATTGTAGCACTTTGCACATTGTTTTTTCCTTCCCGGGAAATATAAAGGCCTTATTTGTTGATCGATGGGTAGATACGAAGGTATATTTTCTAATTTTCCAAAAACTGTTACTGAAGCGTGGGGGGTGGAGGTGCTCACTCTAGTTCGAATTTCCTCTGACCAGTCTTTAACAATTTTTGCATTACTCGCCTCAAGTATTTCATCCGCTCTTTTTTTAACTCTCCCAATTGATTCCACTTTAGCAAAAAGGCCAACACAATGTTGAATTACATCTGTTGCAACTGTACCTCTAACTTCGGGGACTCTTATTTCGAATGATAAAGGCTCATTCATATTTTTCATGAGAGCTCTCGATTCTACATTTGCTGTAAAAGTTTCTCCCTCTCGATCTTTGAGTTCAATATTACAGGGCAAGGCTGTTTTAGAGAATATTTCGTCTTTCATTATCCTCCGTGTGGAAGTGAATAGAGGTCTGTGTGGAAGACGTAAACTGACCGAGTCCAAATCTATTGGGCTCAGTCCTAAAACCTTCGTCCAGAGCAGGACTGCATTATCAAAAGTCATATCACTTGGTGCTATTTTTTTATTCTCACCTAATTTTGAAATGAATAAAGGTAATACGAACCACCCTTTTTCGTTATTTACTTCATCAGTTTCCGATGGTTTTCTGTTTTTTATTGAAAAAGGATTCCATTCCGGAATTCCTGCTTGCGTTACTTTGTTATAGGATCTCATTTTTTCCATTACGGTGGGGTTTTCTTTACAGGGAACCTCCAGTGTTGTCTCGGTATCCCTATCCAAACAAAGACTCCCCTTCTTTTATTTAATGTAAATAATAATTTCACTTATTATGTAATGACTAAGGGTGATAATTTTGGCAAGAATAGAAAAGCGTGCGAGGAGAAGAGAAAAAATACTTACGGCATCATTGATTAAATAATATACATCTTCTTCTATCAAGCAAGAACGTTATCATTCCCGCTTTATTATTCAATATTAATATAATAATATTAGATGGGGATAGTCGATAGAGAACTGAATACAATGCAAAAAATAACGTCGCCTTCTGTCTGGATTTCTGAAAATGGAGGCCTAGGAATTTGGAAAATACTTACCGGATGAGAAACAGATGCTTTGTCGGATTTTTCGATATAAATGTACCTTTAGTCCCCTGTCTAGAATTACACGCCACTCATTATCCTCATCTCATAACAAGAGTATGGATATTCATCTATAAAATCAATTTAACGATGAATACATCAAGTCAGACTTTAACTTTGATCTCACAACGATGCTTATTGCATGTAATATAACCTTATACATTGCTAATCATGTACGTTCAAAAAGTTTATGGAGAAATACAAGGGTAAACATATTCCTTCCCGAGGAACCATCATTAAATTAATGGAGGATGTTGTTACTGATGTCATTTATAGAAATACATATAAAAATGTTGTGAGTCATCCACACCAAATGTCGATCAAGTTATCAGTAAAAAGTATTTACGAATATCGAAATGGAACTCTGAATTTTGTACTATCTCACGGTAAGTATTCAATTTTTTTAAATCTAACCATAAAGTATGATTCTATTTTAGCTAAACATATCAAGAATTATGATACACAACTCAGTAAAGGGCAAAAACAACTGCTTAAATGGTAACAACAACGGGGGTAGTAGCTTTGGATGGTTTGCAACTAGTTTGTCTGAGACTACTTACTTCGCTTTAAGACTTGGGTATGATAATTAGGTTTTCCAATATTACATAGTCAATAAATATTACTTTTTTATCACTTAAGGCTTAGCTATGGTTGATGGGCTCCAAGAAATGGTGTTCAGAAAACTCATAAAAGGCAAAAACAACTGTTTAAATGGTCACAACAACAGGGGTAGTTACATTGGGTGTAGCATTATAATTAGCAATTGTGTATATCCTTCATAATAATAGTATGTTGTTATATAAGCATAAATAACGGGGAAAATATCTTTTTTGATGCTCTTAATAAGGAGTAATATCGCCGGACATTACTACATAATTAGCTTTTGCTCTAAATCTTTAAGATGGATTTACTTCTAACATTTTTTTTATTACTATATTTATTGTCTAATTTTATGATTTTGACATTTACTTTATTATTAATAATTAGTTAGATCTCATCGGTAGAGATATATCTATCATGTGCACAATTGTATATAGCAACTTCCATATGAAGAAGAGGGGTGATCATCTTTTTGATTAAACTCAACGTCTCGTTTGTGTTTTGGATTATTATTTGGATCAATCTATTACTTCAATATTCTGTATTTATAATTTATTATTATTAATAGTTATATGATTTTAATTGTTTAATTTTGTATATTTAACTTAAATGTTTAATTGTTTATTTTTTAGTATGTAGATTATATTTAATTAAAGCCTTCTTCTTTAAACTTTGAGCTTCAAATATATTTCAAATACTCTACTTTGTCGTTTCATTAGCTATTATTCTGAGAATAAGGTTCATAATGAATTACAATTTCATGGAGTGTGACGTTTTCAAATCTACTGTAACGGATAAAAAACGTCGAAGTCAATTATACGTAGTATATCTTTATTAATTATTTTGCTAATAAATACATTCGTTATACCCTCAAAAATCATAATAAAGCAGGCAGATGATAATCACATCAGTATTTTAAACAATGATACCTTATGTCTTTCCCCCCCACCCCCACCCCTCCTCCTTGCACGCGTTTTTCTCTACAATATTATCAACTATAGTAATGACTAAGGGTGATAATTTTGGTAAGAATAGAAAATTGTACGAGGAGAAGAGAAGAAATACTTATGGCATGATTGATTAAATAATATACATCTTCTTCTATCAAGCAAGAACGTTATCATTCCCGCTTTATTATTCAATATTAATATAATATTAGATGGTGATAGTCGATAGAGAACTGAATAAAATGCCTAAAATAACGTCGCCTTCTGTCTGGATTTCTGAAAATTTAGGCCCAGGAATTCGGAAAATACTTACCGGATGAGAAACAGATGGCTTGTCGGATTTGTCGATATAAATGTGCCTTTAGTCCCCTGTCTAGAATTACACGCCACTCATTATCATCATCTCATATCAAGAGCATAGATATTCATCTAAAAAATCAAGTTAATGATGGATACATCCAAGTCAGACTTTAACTCTGATCTCACAAAGATACTTATTGCATGTAATATAACCTTATCCATTGCTAATCATCTACGTTCGAAAAATTTATGGAGAAATACACGGGTAAACCTATCTCTTCCCGAGGAACCATCATTAAATTAAAGGAGGCTGTTGGTACTCATGTCATTTATAGAAATACATATAAAAATATTTTGAGTCATCCACACCAAATGACGATCAAGTTATCAGTAAAAAGTATAAAATATTTACTAATTTCGAAATGGAACTCTGAATTTTGTACTATCTAACAGTAAGTATTCAATTTTTTTTTAAATCTAACCCTAAAATACGATTCTATTGTAGCTAAATATATCAAGAATTATACACAACGCATTAAATGGCAAAAACAACTGCTTAAATAACGGGGGTAGTAGCTTTGGATGGTTCGCAACTAGTTTGTCTCAGACTAGTTTCTTCACTTAAAAACTTGGGTATGATAATTAGGTTTTTTCAATATTACATAGTCAATAAATATTACTTTTTTTTTCACTTAAGGCTTAGCTATGGTTGATAGGCTCCAAGAAATGGTGTTCAGAAAACTCATAAAAGGCAAAAATAACTGCTTAAATGGTCACAACAACAGGGGTAGTTACATTGGGTGTAGCATTATAATTATTGTTGTTATAGAAGCATAAATAACAGGGGAATTTTTTTTTTTGTTACTCTTGAGTAATATTTTTATTAGTATATTTATTGTCTAATTTTATGATTTTGACATTTACTTTATTATAATGATTAGTTAGATCTCATCGGTAGAGATATATCTATCCTGTGCACAATTGTATATAGCACCTTCCACATGAAGAAGAGGGGTGATTATCTTTTTGATTAAACTCCACGTCTCTCTTGTCTTTTGCAACCTAAAGTTATGACATATTAAACTGTGTTCTGGTGTCAGAACAAGAAAATATTATTTAGATCAATCTATTATTTCAATATTCTGCATATATAATTTATTGTTATTAGTTATATGATTCCAATTGTTTAATTTTGTATATATCTCATAAATGTATGATGGTATATTTGTTAGCATGTAGATTATATTTAATTAATGCCTTCTTTTTTAAACTTTGAACTTCAAATATATTTCGAAATACTCTACCTTGTCGTTTCATTAGCTATTATTCTGAGAATAAGGTTCATAATGAATTATAATTTCATGGAGTGTGACGTTATTAAATCTATTGTAACGGATAAAAAACGTCTAAGTCAATTATACGTAGTATATCTTCATTAAACATTTTGCTAATAAATACTTTCAATAAAAATAATTTCGTTATACCCTCAAAAATCATAATAAAGCAGGCAGATGATAATCACATCAGTATTTTAAACAATGATACCATATGTATGTTTCCCCCTTCTCCTTGCACGCGTTTTTCTCTACAATATTATCAACTTTAGTAATGACTAAAGTTGATAATCAAGAGTAACAAAAAAAAAATTCCCCCGTTATTTATGCTTCTATAACAACATAGTATTATTATGAAGGATATACACAATTGCTAATTATAATGCTACACCCAATGTAACTACCTCTGTTGTTGTGACCATTTAAGCAGTTGTTTTTGCCTTTTATGAGTTTTCTGAACACCATTTCTTGGAGCCTATCAACCATAGCTAAGCCTTAAGTGAAAAAAAAAAAGTAATATTTATTGACAATGTAATATTGAAAAACCTAATTATCATACTCAAGTTTTTAAGTGAAGAAACTAGTCTGAGACAAACTAGTTGCGAACCATCCAAAGCCACTACTCCCGTTGTTGTGACCATTTAAGCTGTTGTTTTTGCCATTGAATGAGTCGTGTATCATAATTATTGATAATTTTGGCTAAAATAGAATCATATTTTATGGTTAGATTTTAAAAAAATTGAATACTTACTGTTAGATAGTACAAAATTCAGAGTTCCATTTTGAAATTAGTAAATATTTTATACTTTTTACTGATAACTTGATCGTCATTTGGTGTGGATGACTCAAAACATTTTTATATATATTTATATAAATGACATCAGTACCAACATCCTCCATTAATTTAATTATGGTTCCTCGGGAAGGGATAGGTTTACCCGTGTATTTCTCCATAAATTATTCGAACGTAGATGATTAGCAAAGGTAAGGTTATATTACATGCAATAAGTATCTTTATGAGATCAGATTTAAAGTCTGACAGGATGTATTCGTCATTAACTTGATTTTTTAGATGAATATCCATGCTCTTAATTTGAGATGAGGATAATAAGTGGCGTGTAATTCTAGACAGAGGACTAAAGGCACATTTATATCGACAAACCATATGTTTCTCATCCGGTAAGTATTTTCCAAATTCCTGGGCCTCCATTTTCATAAATCCAGACAGAAGGTTATTTTAGACATTTTATTCAGTTCTTTATATAATAATAAAGGTGGGAATAATAACGTTCTTGATTGATAGAAGAAGATGTATATTATTTAATCAATGATGCCATAAGTATTTCTTCTCTTCTCTTTGCACGCTTTGCTATTCTTACCGAAATTATCACCCTTATAATTATTATCACTAATGTGTTTGAACCAGAAACAAAATTAGAAATATTAATAAATATATGATTGAAGAAAGATAAACAAAACACGAGAGTAATTCGAATGGAAGAAGTGCTATTTACTTAATAATCATTAGGCTTATGAGATGATGGATTGTCCATATTGGAAGAGACTAATAGTGGGACGAACAAGCATAACATCAAATACATAATTCTTGGATATGTATCGGTGCCAAGATTATTTATCTTACTAACAAATGAGTATGGAGCTACATTTACAACTATTTACCACTTAAAATAAAGGATAGCAGTCTTCTTCCCGGCGAGTTTTATCCTATACAAATTTTCCTCGTGTGATTAATCCCAGTACAAACTTTTCCTATACAAATCTCCCGTATGCAAGCTCTCCTGACACTCATTATTTCTTGACAGATGCCAAAAACAATAAATTAATGACAACGACTCCTTTTTGATATTAACAATATTAAGATGGTTTACCACATATATCATGCCTGTACATGGTTGCTTTTTAAAATCGTCCGATAAATAATTGGCTCTAAATCAATAACTACTAGTTCAAGTTTATTGAAATATTTTTAAACATATAGTTTAACAATTACAAATATTGAAATTAAGAATTTATTCAATTTGGCCACCTTTAACCTTTTTTACTACAACAAATTGCAAACCGCATAACAACTGTCACGTCTACTACATCATCTGAAATTTTGTTCCATTTCTTCTCAAGGGTTGCCATGAGAGCATCATTATTTCTTGAATAAGCATTCACCTCCCTTTCCAACATTCCCTCAATGGTAAAGTCATGGGGATTTAAATCAGATCAAGAAAGTGGCCATATAGACTTGTCTCAAAAATGCGGGAATTTTTTTTACATCAGTTTTTAATTGAGTGGTCACCATGAGCTGGAGCTGAATCCTGAGTAAAGCAAAGTTATTGACGTGACAATGCTGTTTCAATCCAGGGCTTCACTTTTGTCTTCAAAAAGTCTGAATAAACTCTTTGATTCACTTTTACCACATCAAAAATTAGTGATAAAGGTGATTTTGCTCAAACTGAAGCCACAAGGCTCAAAACAATGATTGACTCTAAGGTTTTTGTACCTTGTAGGGAATTTTTTGGCTGGAGTCAATTCTGTCAATATCACCTGAATCTACGTTCTATAGGATGCAATTTATCTTTTTCATTTAAATGCATTTTGTATTTTTTACATCTAAGAGATAAGTAGCCAGACTCGTCAAAGTTTTAGCCGTACGAATTGCTATTTGGAATGTTTCTTTTGACAAACTATTTCAACAATTTTAAGGTTAATAGAAATACAAGGTTATAACATAACGTGGTTACGACTTGTGCTTGACTTCCACCACGCTTTTGATAGTGTCGTCATAGTGTATTAGTGGTTGCGTGTTTTGTTTACATTTTCCGTCGTATAAAAAAAGAAAAATCTACATTCTTGATTCTACAATTTGTCAATGTCTTCATTTTATCAAGACATTCAAACCCATTGAGGATCTTCCATGTCGTACTGAAGTATATGAAGCCAAGTCTCAGTTTCTACAGAGGATCACTTTGCCATAGTGGACTACAGCGAGGAACAAAGAATATTGGCGGATTTCACTCAAATCCATTAGGAAAATTAAATTGAAGGCTTATTAGTTATTACTTATTAGCTATTCTGTGTTAACTCTTCAGCCTTGTCATCATCAATTCTATTATTCAATCCAAGAACAATATATTCAATCCATATATATTGTAATTACTTAAAAGTTATTTGTATTGACTGTTGTTTGTTAGAATGGCCATAAATTATCATAAGCATTCTTCATAAAATAGAAGATACTAGATGAAGAGTCCTTGGAGAATGTGTGGACCTCAATCAAACAAAAGATCGTGTTACTTCGTCTCTCCCGGTCATTGTAATAATGTGCAACATAATTACATATAATAGCGATCATGAATTTAAAAAAAAATATATAATATGCATTGTTATGTAATGATTTAGTTAGACTTAAGTATCTTAAATGGAATACTTAATTGAAATAGAACTGTTCAATCCACAGTCAAACTGTTCTCATATTGACTCTTAGTGGGGTTGACACAATAAGAAAACTTTGCTCTCAATAGCATTTTCAGTTGTGTAGTTATAAGAACTGTTTTACTTTGAAAAAAATGTTCACCATCCAATTCCCGAGGAATTACTGCTTTTTAGACATAGCTAGAACACAGGCATTCACATTTGGAAAGTTTATGGTTTAAAATTTAATAATGAGCGTTAAAAAAAAAATATACAATTTCCGTCTTTATTTTTTAACTAATGACATGAACAGTTTTTCGCACGTTACTTGC
Organism: Lepeophtheirus salmonis; assembly: GCF_016086655.4. Classification (NCBI taxonomy): domain Eukaryota; kingdom Metazoa; phylum Arthropoda; class Copepoda; order Siphonostomatoida; family Caligidae; genus Lepeophtheirus; species Lepeophtheirus salmonis. The sequence goes on along the minus strand of NC_052142.2, from coordinate 4,741,511 downwards.
TATATTTCTTTTTATACTACTCTTGTTTACAATATTAATATACTTTAGTCTAATGAATGTACGAGTGCGAATAAATTTTTTTATAACTTCATATTCTTCCTTGGGATAATTTTCCACAATTATGCTGATGAGTCGATTAATCGCAAATGGTTTGGTTTTTAAAAAAATCCCATGAAACTTAATGAAAGGCTTCTCTATTTTTTTGCGAAATTCCAAAAAAGATTCTGATGGTTGAAGCAGTCCCCCTCTTAACAAGTTTTAAGCCATGTACTTTGAGGAACTTGGATGCTGGAAGTGTTACATCCCAGAGTGGTAAATTTTTGATGTAACGATTTGGCCACATATCCAGCAACATAAATAAATCCTTCATCTTCACAGATTTTAGGAAGATGTAAATCATTACATGGTTGTTCTATTGTATTTTCATCATTATTTATATCTTCCTCAATCTCACCTTTAATGATTTGAGGATAAATTGTACAATCAAAGTCTTGATAAAATTCTATGTTATGTTCTACATCTGATTCTCTCAAAATAGGACCTAAAAGGAGATGCAGGGTTAGTATATATACAATAGTGCATTGGTGATACTACACCCTGTAATTTGTTAAAACACTAAAACAAAACATTGGGCTCCTTTAGATCTGACGGAAGCATTCTCAACAACCAGTTTCTTTTAGCCACTTATTACGAGTATCCGAAATCGATCCATGGTCTCTCCCGCATTAGGATGAGAGTGGGTTCGTCCAATATATCTTACTCTTGAGAAAAAGTTTTCAAAACAATGATTTAAACGAGATGTCAATATATATGGAAGGCCAATTTCATTATTTATGTATTGATACAATGATATTTTGAAGAAATGTATTTATGTATTGATACAATGATATTTTGAAGAAATGTATTTATGTATTGATACAATGATATTTTGAAGAAATGTATTTATGTATTGATACAATGATATTTTGAAGAAATGTATTTATGTATTGATACAATGATATTTTGAAGAAATGTATTTATGTATTGATATGATATTTTGAAGAAATGTATTTATGTATTGATACAATGATATTTTGAAGAAATGTATTTATGCATTGATACAATGATATTTTGAAGAAATGTATTTATGTATTGATACAATGATATTTTGAAGAAATGTATTTATGTATTGATACAATGATATTTTGAAGAAATGTATTTATGTATTGATACAATGATATTTTGAAGAAATGTATTTATGTATTGATACAATGATATTTTGAAGAAATGTATTTATGCATTGATACAATGATATTTTGAAGAAATGTATTTATGTATTGATACAATGATATTTTGAAGAAATGTATTTATGCATTGATACAATGATACCAAAGATTTTGAAGAAATGTATTTATGTATTGATACAATGATATCAAAGATTTTGAAGAAATAATTATACCCTTTTAGTAGGGCTTCAAAGTAGATGACTTAGCAACGCCACATTTTTATTTTTATTAATTTGCTTCATTGTTCCTATCACACTTATCATGCTTTGGAGAATATTCTTTTTTGATATTGGTCGGGAGCTTTATCTCATCAACGCACAAGACAGCTAAGTTTCCATTTGGAGTTTCGTTGGATTTGATTTGTTTTGAGATAATTTAATAATATTTGATTGTATTCTAGGAGCTGTTTTAAAATTTCGGATCACTGTTTGAGGGTTGTTACACTAGGAACCAGAGGTAGACCACTGGATTGAATGTAACGGTAGGCTTTTGAGGAAAGAGAATTCAGTATCAGTGATTTAACAAAATCCTCCTCTTTCCATTTTCCAAACCTCTTCCACTGATAATGAGTTTACATTGAGATTTAGTACATCTCTTTTCCAGTTCTCCTTTTAATCGCTTTCTGAAGATTATTTTTGGATATTAATAATTGATATTCTGATTGAAGGATTTTACTTTTTTGCGTAAATCTGCATTCTGTTTCCTGAGTGACTCGAGTTATAGAATGAGGGGATCTTTTTGGTATTAGAAGCCCTACAAATTTGTATAATCCGGGATACACATGCTTGATTAGATGCGTTAAACTTTTTTAACACAAGTGTTTAAGTTGATTGGACGTTGGTTTGAGATTATTTGTCTAATATTTCCAAATATATTTCATTAGAATCGTCTTCAAAATGGTCTACTATCTTAATTCATTTCGTTTTCTTTGGAGCTTGCTCAAATCCTTCTCCAGGTATGATACCTCTGGAAGGGATAGCATCTTTTTCCAATTTTCTTTTTATAAGTAGTCCCAGCAATTCACCTTTTAAATTCCTTTTATAATCCTTTTCCTCAAAATGATTCTTCCAAATTTTATGGTATTTTCCTAAGGGGCTCTTTCGATGACAAGCACTTTCACATTTTTTCCTCCTTAGGGATGCTTGGGAAAATGATGATAAATGATATTGTTAGGAAAATCCCAAATGGCAACTGCAAAACTGACAGTTTCACTTCGCGAATACATTATACGTTTTCGGAATGGCGAATAGGTATTATTATTGTAATAATAATAATCAATTAGTAATAATATATACATAGTAAAATGTAAATAAAATAAAATATCATACTCCAAGGATACCAGACTTATCTCTCTTGGCTCACAAGTTAGTTTTAGTTCTTAATTTTGGCCTTTCGTGAATTTGTATTTGGTAACCTTTCTATTCTCTAAGATGTCAAAATCTCCCTCTCTTGCCCAGCAGTCGGTACGATACATCAAACTGGAAATTCTAGCAAGCCTGTTTACATAATGGTATAACCTTATATTTCTATTAACCTAAGACAATTTAAAATGTTTTGCCACCTTACCAATCATTCACCAAATGAATCTAAATATTCGACTTGTCCCCTTTCGTCACAGGAAATTGGTTTGTATATGAGATATTATGGAGACCACATATGCAATTCTAAAATTTTTTAAGGATTTTAAATATTCTGTAGTTTCAAATAGTTTCGATTTTTTACATCTTTATCTCCATAATAGTTTAATGCGTTTATGGTAGATTCAAGAAAAAAACTAACTACCAGTTTAACTTTAGTTTTTTCAATTTGCTGGGTATGAATGACTTGATGTGATAATTTATGAGCATATTTAATGTCTATGCCAAGTTCTTTTTCATTAATTGATTCGACGTTGTTGAATTTGCCAGCTAGTATTTTAGCATCTTCAAAGGAAGGATAGTTAAAAAATCATCGTCATAAAAAGTTATTGTATAAAAATTTGAAAAGGTGAACTGGATTAAAAAAAATAAAAAAATTATCTTCTTCCGTAGAAAAGGGATTCAAAATATAAGGATAATTTTCCTTAATCCGTAATTCATCAAATTAAAATTTCCGATTTGCTGAATGCCCATCTAGTATAGTAGCTTCAGCATTAAATCAAATTTAAGTAATAATTTACAATACCTTATAGTAATAGTCTTTTATAAGCGATGCATTTATAGTAACAATGGGTATCATTGTAACAATGTCGCTATATTTTCCCCAAATACTTTTGATGAGGAAATATAATATTGTTTTTGTTGGGTTTCCATTATTTACAGGACCATATAATTTCCGATTTGAATACTCCAAAGGCTGGGAGGAATATACTTCGTCCATAAGAATTGATACTATTTTATTCTTGGGTTTTAATTTCGATATTCTATAGTTAAGGTAATTATATCTGTGAGATAGATTCACAAATAAAAAGTCGATAGGTCCAATAATTAATTACATTATTACCTATAATCTTTTATCAAATCAAACAGTTTTTCTTCCCAAATAGGTATACTAGAGATGATTGTTTATGTCAACCTATGTTTTTTTTCTGAAAAGAAGTGCACTCTCCATGTAAATAGTGCTCCCTGACTTGTGTAAGTAAGTCCTCATAAAAAATTATAGGATATTTAATCTATAATTTTGTATGAGGAAGAAGAGCGGGAGAAACAGACGCACGGTACATAAAATAGAAAAACAAATTAGAATGAGAAACCTCGTTGTTCGTCCTCACCCTCAGTAATATTAATAAAACCCCAAATATAACAACTATTTCCGTTCTTCCAACTCCGTCCTGGGATGGAATATTACAGATCTAGTTCGGCAAGGTGATTACATGCATTCAATAGATAACCCAATTTCTATAATGTCTAAGCAAGAGAGAGAATAAGAAGCGCTACGAAAACCCCTATTACTTTTAGTACTAAGACAATAAGGATTGTTTGGATGGATCTTTTTCGAAAAAAATCAGGATATATGGATCTGAGTCCACGCGTGGTCCCGTTGAATTTATATGTGTTTATGAAATGTGGATGTCCAAGATGTTCAGGAATCTCATCTCTTAAGAAAAGTTGTTGTGCCAGACTCGGTGGATGGCATCTCATTTAAAGGAAGTATCAGTCATTGTGCATAATACTTTTAACGTCCAAATCTGTTACTTCATCATCCATTGGTTCAAATATACACCCGTCGCTCTAGATCTTGTAAGTTGTATGGAATCATTGCATACTTCTTTAAGATTTAAGGATATCTTTAATCAAGATCAATAATACAGGAATGAAATTTAGAATGAGGAACTAAGCGACTTATCATCCTTCATCTGTATCCCTTTCATTGAAACTCCTCCCAAGTCTACTTTATTTTGTCTCCTCATATTCTTAAAAAACTCTTTCATTCATTTGAGTCCTAAAGTTCATTGATGTATATAACTAACAAACAACTCATATCTATGACACTGAGTCTATTTATGAGGCTGTATTATTTCTGTTATTCTAGAAACTTTATCATGCCTTTCGATTCCATTATTACTTGTGCGTCTCTTCTGTAATTGGAAAGAAAGTAGATGGTCATCGACCATGAATTTAATGTAGTTCTCTTTTCTAGATATCTTTATCAGTAAAGCTGCAATACACATTCAACTCTCCTATTACCTAGACATATGCTTAAATAATTTATGAGAACTCTTGCGTGATAAATATGTCAATAAATTATCTAAGATCTTATAACTTAGGAAACTTATATTATAAAATATGAATTTTGTTTAAAATACTTCAATAGTTAGTCATGCGGGAGTCATTTTCTGAATTACTAAATCCCTTACCATCATATTTAAATATCACTCGATCGTGAGGATTATGGATCTCCATATCAATATTCTATAATTATATTATGGATTACACTAAATACTTTCCATCTAATAAAACTCTATATAAGAACAATTATTTTAGTATTAATTGACTTTATATAATAAATTGTGTTCCTTCACAATTGTAAAGCATATTACTTTGACATTAACACTTAAAATTATTTTCTTATTTACCAATTGTAAATAATGATATAATACAAATATATATATTTATTTATGTGCTTCATTGATTTCAGTTTATATTTTTATTTTGTTTCAATTGTTTAGCCTTATAATATATTTGATAAGTGATTATTTTACTAAGATTTAAACTTATTACAATTGTAGACTTTTAAATATCTAGGTATGTAATAAAACTGTAAGATTTTTGTTGACTACTCTCATTGGTCATAGGTTTATTCATAAGTGTCTTCGTATTGAAATCCATCGATACCGTGTTCAATGCTTTGTTCGAAAATGCCGTAATATTTACAAGGCATCGAAGTCTTTAAAAAAATAAAGGTATTGCTTACTTTTCTTAGTGTGTACGTTTTATTATTCAATATTTGCATAAATTAAAAATAATAGGTATATATTCAAGAAAATATAACTTCAACAAAAGAATCCAAAAGAATATTTTCACTAATTATAATGTTTTAAAACTAATAGCAGTAGACCTATACTTACTCAATTCTTGACGTTGAATGTGATGGAGAGCATCATTTTGATTTTTTTTATATTTCGGTAAAATTTCAAGCTCATCAGAAAATAATTAGTTTCTGAAGTAAATGATACTATTCAAAAATAACTTCTTTTAAAATAAAAAATAAGGAGTAAAAAAAAGGATTCAAAAATTTAATAGTGGGGATTATAACAATGATTTATTTATTTAAGAATATTGATAATGTTATTCAATTTTATAAAAATTTCCCTTTTCTAATTGTATATTAAAATACCATTATTAATATTGAATAAATTCACTGCAATCTAGTCTTATTTCAAATAATAAACATATAAATAAATTAAAACTATAAGAATATCTCATATCGTATCTCTCTCGTACTACTTCTTTTCCTTTAATTTAATTATTCATTACTCCAATATATGATTCATGGTTAAATCTATAAATAGTTAGATATCGAATGGTTAGTCTCTCCTAGTCCAAGTCGCTTTTACTTGGGAAGCATTTTAACATTTCGGGGTCAACAACAATCTAAGTTTCGTGGATAACCTAGCAGTCACTAGACTCACTTATTGAACTCCTACCAATCATATTAGTCTTTGCCACGTTCCGATTTCTGTTAAGTTCAATATTTACTTGAACACCAAAAATACTTGTTTCAGGCTTACTTTAATGATAATATATTTGGTTGTCGATATTTAGGACAATTGACACGGGATGTGGTTCTAAATTTTCGATTATAAGAAGAAAAATAATGGTCAAAAACCTCCATTAAATAGGAATAGAGTGGAAGAAGAGCTTAAAAGAAATTATTCCAACCACGATTTATGGCATACATACTCCAAGAAATTTTCATATTCACTAATTGATAGTGAAAAAGATGCTATTACATATCTACCTTTGATTAATTTACGATTGAGGAAGTTTTTGATGTTTTAATACAAAGAGATTACCAAAATCTCTGTATTTTATATAAATGGTAAAGCTTTATTATGTATGAATAAACCCTCTTCAGAAATGAATGCAAAATTTGAACCAAATTTAATAAATATTTTTTAAGTAATAAAATGTAATATAATATATATGTAATCCAAATATAGTTTTCATTAAAACGTATAACTAAAGTAAAGATCAGAAACATGAATATAAATAATTTATAAAAAAATTATTTAACGTTATCTAAATAATAATGAGCATATACGAGAAGATTCCAGACTCAATAAGTTCGCAATTACAATGACATTAAGATATTTCAGTATAAGCTTAGAGAATTTAGGAAGTCACTTATATTTCTTGTTAAACACATTATCACTTAACAGTTCCAAATAATTATTTATATGTAATAGCAGAAAAGAAAATGCTTCGCAGACAAAAATATCGAGAAAAGAGAGGCCCATTAAGAGTGTGGAATTATTTTTCATTGACAAAAGAGACACCAAGTAATAAATCAATCAGGACTGATTAAAATGAGTGATTTCTGTGTTATATGCATCAAGGACATTGTAGGACTTTTCTCAATGAAATAGTTTTTTTAAGAGTAATAGTCAAAGCAGAGTTGACTTAAGGAGAAATTAACTCAATAATTTCAATGAAAGAGCTGTGAATGGAGAATGATAACTCTCTTTGTTCCTCAATGGTACTTTGAGTCGATTACTTTATCTGTTCATGGAACATTTTATTTCTTATAAGTTTAAGTAGGTAGATGAAAGGATTCCAAAAACTGAGTAGAATACTGAAGGGCATTAACTTATAGAAGTATAAGATGATTCCAAAGAAGATCTGAAGGAGTTTACATATAGAGACAATGAATAACCAGATCAAAATTCACTATCGCATAACTTGAAGTGAAGTGTCATATCTACAATGAAAGATCTTTCCATTAAAGAAGATGAGATCCATCGAGTGAGGTACAAAGAGGAGAGATCCTTAGAGCAAAACATGACGTAGAAGAGGTTATCAGGAGACGTATGGATAGGATATCCAAATTGCCAATGAAGTACCAATGAAAAAGCCAATGAATTCCTTAATTCTCACATTAAAAATATTTAAAATCATTATAATATTTAAGTTAGCTCACGTATCTTCATTTGTACCTTATTCTTAAACCAATAGAACGATTTAGTCGACCTTAACTTTTTTTAAACAATGTTCTACGGTGTACTATAAAACCGACATCACTGATCAATTATGTCGAGATTAATTACTTATACTTTTGTTCTTTTTTTTTTATTGTTCATTTTTTAATAAATCGCTGTAGTGAAAACGTCTCAATCTAAAAGAAGAATTAAAAAGATATACCATCTAGATATATGAAAGATTTTATTGTTTATTTGTCTCCAAAAAGTTTATCTTGTAAATTATTTTGATATAAGTTTTGTATAATTAAATATATATATTATTTTCTGTTGAATCTAGTTACTTAAAATATATCGTTAGTTACTTAGAAAACATAAAACTCCCATCATTACATGATGCAGTCGGTAGTATTTAATTGGCATTTCTAAGCATCCTAAGATCTAACGTACAAGATTATATCCTATTTGGAGATATATTGAAAGATGTTGTTTGACAAGGAGACTATATTAATCAAAACCTGGAGGTATCGTGATTAAGTTTGAGATAAAGTATTTTAATTGATGTTAAATCCGGGATCGCTGATAATAGTGGTAAAAATGGATGTACTTGAATAAACATTATTTCGGACAAAAGTGGATCACTTTTCAAAGGATAATTTTCTTTTAAATTGCAACATTGTTTTCATCCATAATATTAATATACTCTTTGACTGAATTGAGGTTCTTTGAGTTATACCAATTGTTTTAGATCACCTTAATTCTAAAAAAAAAATAACTTCAGAGATAATATTGTTTGTATTTTATAAGTTATCAGGACATAGTGTTACTATTCTGTTCGGACCATAAGCTAGACAAGTGACATTCAATATAATGTTGTTTAAGGTTCTCGGCTGCTTTAATGGAATACCTTGCTCCATTGTTAATGCTAACTTTCATTCTTTCGTCTCTAAAATAGGAGGCAAGATCACAACTTATACTTATAACAGAAGCACTTGTACTATTTGTATAATTTCCAAATTAATGAGATAAGAACGAACCAAAAAATGACCATCTAAAGGACCAACCACGACTGCAGTCATGGATTGCGGTCGAGTCTGTAGTTTACCTCTAATGTAATAAATATATCCTTATCTTCAAATAACACATCTTTACATTGACACTTCATTGACCTGATAATGAAAATAGTGAAAATGATTTATTGGGTGCTAAGTCAGGGCTGTAAGGAGGATGACCCATCCATTCGACGTTTGGCCGGTCAAAAAGTTGTTGGTTTGAGCCGATGCGTGAGAGCCTGTATTGTCATGGTGAATAATGATTCATCTTCTCTTGTTCGTTTTTCGAATTTCTCCGAAGACTTTAGGTAAACAAATTGTGATGTACCACTCAGAATTGACCATCCTACTAATATCAAGTGGAGCAGTAGCCACATGACCAGTTTTGCCGAAGAAACAAACGACCATTTGCTTCGAGGTGCTTCTTCCACGAACAACTTTCGTTGGATTTGTCGTCTTCGAAGGCCCATACGGTTGATTATTGTTTTGTTTCGGAGTCATACGCATAGATCCATGATTTGTCACCTGTAACAATCTTAAAAACGTCTTATGAAGCACCGAGAGCGTATTTTTTCAACATTTCTTTGCACCAATCGATACGAGCCTTGTTTTGAGCGATTGTCAAATTGTGCAGGATCCAACGAAAACAAACCTTTTTTATGGGCAGGTGTACATGCAATATCGAATGTATGCTGGTGGAAGAAATGCCCAAGGAGGCCTCTATCTCACGGTATGTCACATGACGATCTTGTATTATCACTTCACGCACGGCATCAATATTATCTGGCACAATGGCTGTTTTTGGACGACATTCACGGAATTTGTCTTTGACAGAGCGTCGGCCACGATTGAATTCATTAAACCAGTTTTTCACAGTACTATAGGAAGGCGTTTCATCCCCATACAAAAGTTTAAGTTCATCAATGCACTCTAGTCGTGATAATCCACGTCGAAAGTTGTGAAAAATGATTGCACGAAAATATTCACGACTTAATTCCATTTTTTTAGCCAAATTAATTTTTCAAGTCCCTATAAACAACACAAATGATGGTCGTAGGTCAAAACATTTTTAATACGATTATGCAACTTAAATGTCTAGCTTATCAAAGGAAATGTCTAATTGCACCTGGCAACACTTAGTGTAACCTAGTTCAGAAATATATATAGCAGCCTACTTAATGATGTGCGGGTTGATGTGATGTAATGACTAATGTAATGCAAATTATGCCTTTAATTTGAAAATAAATAAAAATGCTGGATAGAGAAAAATACTATGTTTTGAATGTTTTGATCAACTTTAAATTTTATTTTCTCAAAGAATTTCCCTAGCTATTTCTCAGTATTATCACTCTATGTATTTTATCTCTATGAGTCAGTGTCAAAGATATCTTTTACTTAGTAGTAAAAGTTGTCATTGAGTCAGTGTATGTAGTGTAAATGATTATCTATGCGATTTGGTGCACTAATTTTATTTATTGATTAATTGGATGGTTCTCCTAGTATATGGACCTGAATCAACCCATTGTTCCAATGAATTTATATATATTAATTTTGATATCCTAGCCAAACTCCTCCAGCGTTGTTTTATAGTTTTTTGTTACATCTGCAAGATCTGTTAAATTGTTTTCTTTTTTCCAGACCTTTAATTCTGAAATATTCGGGAATCCAGATTCTGATGTAAAGTCTCATTTTGATTTTTCTGCCACATTGAAATCGCCGGCTATTATGACGCTCTCCTTCTTAGGATTCCATTTAAACTTTGCTAAAGTTGTCTTAAAAATTTTATCTCCCCATATACACATAAAATCTTGTATATTGTACCCAAAAAGCTTACATCAATTGTTAAAATATTTCCTTCTTCGTCGTTAAAAATGTGCTTCGTAGTTAAACCATTTCTGACCAATATTGTTCTTCAATTTTTTTTTAAAGAACACTATGTTCATCTAAACCTTTCCTGTAGCCAATTGCATTGCCCATTCCGTAATGCACAACACGATCTAAATCCATCATTAATTTACAAGCCACTTTCCACCGATGTAGCAATATCATCAACATAAGTATCTTAAAATAAGACTATTCTTGCTTATGGGTACTCATTAGCGTACTTTTCTACAACAAAGCTGACGGCGCTTTGAGTTAAGTCCGAACTAGGCTTATCTCCAAATATCAACTCGTATGTTTTCGGATTCGATCTTTCATCTCTGTTTCTCCATAGAATGTGTAGATATTTTCCATCATCATCTTTTAAAAAAACCAGGATTAATCATCTTTGAAATATCACCATAGAAAGCTACTTTGTCTTTTCTAAATCTTATAAAAACTTCAAATACTCTCTCCTTACTCGAAACAATCATTATAAGTGAATCCCGGGCGAACTTCTTTGACTGAGTTACAAGCAATTATTGACGGAGTTGATTCACTTGTTGTCCTTGGGACACCTCGAATATTTCAATAGAAACCTTCTTTGTTGTTGGTTTCTTATATAAATTCATTTTCCTCTAATACATCTATCTGATCTTTGAATAAGTCCATATGTGCATCCCTTTTCAATTGTTTCTCACATGATCACATTGATTTGATAGTTTCATCTCTATTATTTTGAAGCTTTATCAGGAAACCCTTTTGCCATGGTATTCTTACTCCCACCTAACCATTTACGAATTTAATATCTTCCTTCACCTTCTTGATGAAGGGAGACTCGTCAAATTCCTTCTTACTACACAAATACATTCTAGTAGATTTTACTCCTGATTGATCATTCAATATTATTTTACTAAAATTGTCCATGTTTTCATCAATTACACCATCTATTCTAAAACGTTGACTTTCCTTATAACACAATTCTCTAAGATATTTAATTTCTTCTAGAATGATTACATCAATCACTCCCCTTCTTTAGCTATTTTATCTTACAAACATTTTCAATAGGGACATTTGATAAAAAAAAAATTTTTAATTCCAGAAATTTCCCGTATGTATTTTCTACAGAAAGCAAGCTTTTTCTGTTTGATTTTGGTTCATACGACGAACAATGACATTATATTTTCTGGTATTTTCTTCATGTAACTTTCCTCTAGCAACCCCATAACAAATCTTATCAGGTATTCCATTTAAACCATTAAATTTAATTTAATTGAGACTCAAAATCTTTTCTTATAATGTTTGTATCACTCCCAAAATCTATCAACACTCGAACTTGTCTCGATAATCCATCCAGATCTTGAATTTCAATCATAACCACTGGTAATCTTACTTTATTTAATATTTTATTAACATACACGTTTCCAATTTCATTATGTCTATTGATTGGTATATGAAGGAGAATGTTATGGTTGTGTCTGTTACAAAGATTACATTTTACAAAATTGGGAAACCCAGACCTTTTATGTCCAACTTTTAGAAATCGAAAACAAACTCTTCTTTTCGCTATGATATTGTGACGTTTTTTTAATGACAATCAAACAATTTCTTACATTTCGTTAGGTCATAACAGTTATTGCCACAGCCTCAATCATACTCAAATGATAACATAGGCGATAGTGAATGATGTTGTGTTCCCACACCGTTTCTCTACCTACAGGGATACATATTTTCCATTAGAAACAAGACTAGTTCGTTTACATTGTAACCCTTCTTCATTGTTATAAATAATTCGGATAATCTCTGAGGTAATTTATGACTTACAACATTTTATATCAAAAGACCTTTATCAACATATTTTGCTTGACCAGTTCTTCTCATCCGATCTCGAAAGCGCTCGATAGATAATGCCGTACCCTTATGTCTCTCAGTACATTTTGTTCAGTTATTGTACATTCAAATTTCTTAAATGCCTCTTTAATTGTCGAGCGTACTCTTACTTCCTCGTGATAGGAACTAGACAATGCCTGAAACAATCATGCTTGTTTTGTCGTTTCATTCGTAATAATTGCTGCTTTTAAGGTTCCTAAAAACGAAACTTTCCACAAATGATAATTATTTGTATCTCCATCCCACTTTTCTGGTTTATACCCAGCTATTGGAAGCACCAAACTCTCTGATTCCCTTTTCGTTTCTACTAACCCCTTTACCATATGATTTAGGAGTTCTGTATTTTTCACAAATGCCTTTTCCAAACGGGAATTGTTCGAATCACAACTTATAGACGCTTCTTCTCCGATTCTAAACGCGTCACTATCGTTGGCTCAAATGAAGGTTAATAGAAATAAAAGGTTATACCATAACCCATGTACGACTGATGTTTGACTTCCACCACACTTCCAATATTGATGTTGTAATGTATGACTGTTTTGTCAAAATTTGTCTATGTTACCCAACAGTCTGTACGATACATCTAATTGAAAATTCTAGCAAGCCCGATTACATGATGATCTAACCTTTTGTTCCTATTAACCTTGTGATCTAATATTATTGTCCGTACCCTCTTCAAACATCTTTGGTTCTCATAATTTCTTTGATTCTCATAATTTCTTCGATTAATTCTATATTATTTCTTTCAATAGGCGATTCTTCATCCGGTTATGCAGATCCTATTTCCAAACTTGTTTCTTCTCTTAGCGTTCCTTTATCATTACTAAGTTGACTCACTTTGTCTTTCACAAATTTCTCATTTGCCAACTTAATCTTATCTATTTCAAGCTTAATTTTCAGCTCTTCTAAGTTATGATCGCGAGTTCTCTAAGATTCCAAATCAACATTTCTTTTACCTTTGTCATCATAACTCTCTATTCAAATCTTCTACTTCTCTTTCTGCAATTAAATCTGGAGCGAGAAATAAACCATGAATTAGATATTGAAGGAATCCTAGGCATTGTAATACTATAATGATACCGGATGCAATCTATTCCTTCCCATGGTGAAGTTAGTAGTATGGATAACGGAAAAGAATCTCAAAATTTGTGGTTCAAGTTTATGAAGGAGGTTTTTCTTTCTATTTTATATTGGTGAATGTCACAGAGGTGGTTGTTGTGTGACTGCTTTGTTTTTTACTAAATTAAATAATCTCCAAAATTGTGGAAAAAATATTTTTTAATTTGTTAATGCTCCATTGTGATAATTAAATGTCTACTTATACCTCATTGGTGCAATTCCATCTAAAAAAAACTATAAAGGGAGGGAGGAATAGAGTCCTTTAGAACAGTTGTTCCCAAAGTCGTCATCGCCACCCCTGTGGGGGTACCAGGACACAACAAAGGGATCGCAAGATGATTTCAAAAAAGGAAGCATATAATTTAAATTGGAATTACTTTGAGTTCCATCAAAACTTAAATAAGGATGACTGTACATTTGTTTACAAGTTTCTTCTGGGTCATTTTAAAAGTATTTCCCGAAGATATTGCTCCACAAAAAGATAATTTTATCCGTCTTTTACCGCCACCACTAATTTTTCAATTTATGTGTGATGAAAACAAAGAATGATACTGCAAAAGAAATAGAAGGAAAGGAGAAAATTTATTTTTATTTTCTAGCTATTCTTGTTCCATAAGAAAGAAAAGGATAATCTTGTAACCAATAATTTGACCACTTTTCCAAAAAAAAAAACACAAAAACAAGTCATGTTATTATCATTTTAAAATATTTAGCTTAAATTGATATTTGATAAAGCTTAATGCATCGGTTAAGCCGATTTAGCCTCTCCAAGATAACACAGTATGAAATTGTACAATAGGAAAGAATAAATATTGATGTTTGTATGATTAGGCCTTTAACGGGCTTATCTGAAAGGAAGTTCTTTTTTTATAATATTGTTCTATTCTTTGACGCTATTATATTGTTTATTAGTTTTATTAATATTAACATGAGTTCCCTGATTTGTTTTTAATCTAATAGCGATATCTCTGAGATCCGACCTTCAGAACATGGAAATGTCACATTTTGCGATGTGGAAGAAGGACAAGGAATTAAAAGGCTCCTAGAAAGTGGTTGTTCTTGTTTTCTAGGACCCTTTCAGATACTTTTGGAAATAAAACTCCTTGTTTTAATTGGTTAAGCCACGAAGACGTTTCTTATCGGCGAGATCAATGATTAAAAATGTTTTCCATTGATCCATGAAGCCTATCTGTTTGGACATTTTGCTGACCTGGATAGGGAAGATCAAATTCTAAATTAGTGGACGGAAGTTTGTATTACAACTTTTACTTTTCTCTTGACTATGGTGAAATCTACACTTGAGAGACTATATACTCATTATTTATAGAATGGGTTCAAACATAACCATCATAAATTGACTAGAAATCAATAATAACCCGTATAATCGAAATGAGAGATATTAAACATTTTCTGGAGAACCTAATGAAGGATTATGGTATTTTATGTTCTGAAAAAATTTGCTTCTCATTATGATCTTAAAACCATACGTTTTCCGTAGTAATTGGAATAGAGAAGTTGTATATAATAAATATAAGCAATCATGTTTGGATCAAGGATACAATAAATACTGCGGATGAGAAGGCAAACTTTAGTTCGCCATTGGAAATCTGTGTGTCCCAAATTGAGTGTCATGGAATGGCGCAGCGATATTTGTCATATTTGTTATGATCATTCATAAGAATTGGTCTTGTTTTTTAGAGAATCTATACAAACTAACCCTTTAGTTGATTCGACATTGAATATCAATGACAATATTTAGGATCACTTGCATTACGTCCAAAGTGAACGTAGATATTACAATTAGAAAGGTGAATTCGCCAAAAAGAATCAAGAATCTGTTAGACTATTAACTATGGACTTTTTGGAATCTAAAAAAATTAATTACATGTCAATACAATTGGGAAAAATCATTTTATTTCTCTTTATAAATTTAATCTTTTTACTCTTGAGAATGAACGTGATAATGATGAATATGATGTCTTCTTCAAATAAAAATAACTTGCCCAGTTTGGCGAATACATTTTCAACACCAGTGTCACAATCTAACTTTTCATCTTCTAATTCCGTAGTCACCTTCCCATTTAGCGACAAATGAACTTCAATTGCCTGTTCCTTCTATCTATGTCAGTGAATTTTTGCCATAGTCTTATGTCCTTCTTCCATATCCCCGTCAATCGATATTCAATGTAGGAATCTTTTCATCTAACATTTTTTTCTCTTTACCAGATAACGCGTCGCGATTCTTGATCTTGGAACTACAGACCTCTTCTACCAAATGTTCATTATCAATATGAGGAAGGATGAAAGAATAGACTTGGGCTACTAATAATGACTAGGATATATTTGCTAATAATAAATTTGTAACAACATTGACTATTTACAACTGACTTAACAAAACACCATGACTTGAGAAGTGTACACACACATAGCGACATATTTATTTGTTTATGTTTCCACATTCTCCCCATCTTTTCTGTTTGTCGGAATTCGGCCTGTTTGGGTCACCTCCATGCATGAGATTGATTGTTGAACTCTCATGTTTGGTAAAACAATTCGCGAATTGATTTTTCGTTTGGATCCAAACAACTTTCTTTATTTCCGATCGTTCCATCATCTCCTTGAGCATTGTTTCGTTGTTTGAAGGCATTCTTTTAAGAATTTGCAATTTGTTGTTAAAATCAATTCTAATTGAAATCCACAAATTTCATACACTATACTGTTGATGTAGAAACACAGTTCAGCTCATTCCAACAGTGACAGAGTTTCAGCTGCCAAGGTTGACTTCACCATTCTTTTTTTTAATTTTGTACCCATGCAATTGAAAATATCTTTGCGTTTTTGTCTTCTATCATGACAAAAAGTATCATTTGGGATCCATTATTTTCGACGTTTGCAATGAATGCATCGGTATAACATGTATTTTTGCACGTTTTCAAATCTTCCAACCTTGGTAAAGTTATTCTGACATTGCTTGTTGTGACTTTCTGGACCATTTTATTGCTTCAATAATATCTTGTACCAGCGGTTCCTTCATCTTTGATGGTCCTGTACTTACTTCAAAAGAAATATTTGGTCAAGTTTGGGTCGCAACACAGTTAAGCTGAACAATTATAGATCTGTATTCTTTCATTTCATCTTCTCTCAAAGCTTGCCATTATTATTTTCTTCTTTTGTCACTCAAACTGATGGCATCCAAATACGAATTATACTTAAATTGATCCATTTGAATGATTCCATCCTTTTGGCTTCTGGCATTAACTCCAATATATTTAAAATTTCTAATCTCTTCCATTTTTGTTTGAAATTATTCTTCCCAATTTTTTCCTTAAATACACTAGATCCAGCCAATAACAAATCATCAACATGAATATAGATAGTTTCATTGAGTTTTCCATCTTCTTTCCAATAAAAAATACGATTTTCTAACTTTGACACAGTCATTCCAATTTCTCACTTTGTTGAGTTTCCATAATTTGGAGTTCCAAATCCAACCATTTGAGTTCATCAACATCTTTGCCATTCTTAATCCTTCTTTGCTACAGGTCGGTGAATCTGTTCGGATTTCATTGTCATTTTCTTCAAATCCTCATGCTACCAGGCTTGATTTTATTATTGATTTGTCTTTTACCATCTTTTCTGTCACCACACATCTCGTTGAAATAGCTCTTTGAGCATGATCTTCCACTTCTTCAAAAACTGTTTTCTTTCCAATTCTTAATTTTAACTAGACCTTTCCATTTCGAGTCATCAATTTTGCTTTTAAAATACTATATCACCAATATTGAGATCTTTTGTTGCTCCATTTCTGATATTATGCGAAAAAACCCATTGAATTTTGACATTTGATTCATTTTTCATGTATTCACATCTAGCTGAATGTAGCTCAAAATCTTTTAGCTGCATCGGCCATTACCATAAAATACAGTTTTTCTTCCAGTTCTTGCGACCCCTAGGTACAACATCATTAAAGATTTTGGCCATCGGTAAAGCAGCAACTGTTTCTTCGTTTTTATGCATATTGTAGTATCACCAACTGGATGTATTATGTATGATGATGTGAATTATAGTTGTTATTGTATATATATATTTATCAGATTTAAGCTTCATGAGTTATTGTTATTTTAATATTATGTGTGGTGATAAATGATGTGTTGAGAGGTTTATTGCTGAGTTGTGTGTCTGGATATGATACGCGTATGATGAGAAATCACCAAGGCCAATCATCACATGCTGGGAGCATGTGATGAGGTGAATTGGAGAGTTCTAGAACAACTAGCATTAGACCCCAAATGTCTATAAATATATGTTATGATGTATGTAGGGGATCAATCGCCAGATTATCTCCGAAGAACTAAGTAATAAATAAGGCAGTGTGCAAACGTACTACGTGATTCTTATTATCAACCCTAAACTCCAAAACAACAACTTAAGGTAGGCCTAATAGTTATCCCATTGAACACAGCGGTGTTCTCATTTGACTCCCACTAAATTGTATCCTGAGAAGGAATGCTTATCAAATATTAATCTTATATTAATCCAAACTAAAAAATATAAGTAAACTTTGTAGTAGCCTTTTCCACGATTGCTAGAAAAGGACACTACAAATTGGCGCAGTCGAGTAGGATGCTGTCAGTCTTGAGCAACTTTTGCTCTTGCTTTAGTTTATTTTTGTTATCGGCCGAAAATCGCAAATGTAAAGTAATGTAAAAGTAGATTTTGTAAACATCTCTCAAGATGTAAGTACGGTATAGGACCTAATATTTGAAAAGCCTCCCGAGGAGAACGGTAGTGATGTAATCTTAATGCGGTAGAGGACAGGGCAGGAAAAGTTTCTCAGTATTCCTTTAAAGTAGAATCAATGCGCAAAATCACTGTCCACCCTACAGTTTAGTGCAGTAAATTTACGGAGGGTAGTTATTAGATCTGACTGTAGATTTCTTAAAGAAATATGTAATTAGTAACCCAAAAAATAAATTTAAGTCAATGATAAAATTTAATGTCGGTTAAAAATTATTGAATTATCATGTGACTTAAGGGGAATGGGATGAGTGGGAGTATATAGACAAATTTAAATATGTTATCTCTTTTGTATAATTATTTTGTGTTTATGTATTCAATTTTACATGTATATATTTATGTATGTGGGATCGAAGAATATAATCTGGCATACATGTTCACTCCGTGTGTACCATCTATAGCAGATATATATTTGGAGATGAGTAATCAAATTGAAGGTTATATTATTAAGACGGGAGGGAGTAAAACTACCTAAATGCATAAATGGAAAGGAAGTCTTTAAACATAATATAAGGAAAGTAAAAGTAGAAGAACACAAGGGGGTAGAGATAATTAGTAAACTCATGTATCTATATATATTTCTTTAGACTGAGCTGGGGTGAGACAAATAGTGATACGCCCATTTGATTCGCGTTTTGATTCTGAAATAAGTTTTGATTACGCTTTGAGGTCAGGATAAATAGTAAATCGCTGTCTTGCCAAATTAAGTTTTTATAAAATTACTGACCTATTAGTTTTAACAATTTAAAGGACAGAAAATGCAGGCATCAGGCGACAATCTCAATCCATCGAGGTCACAGACCTTAACCAGGGAGCAGCTAAAATTGTATATTGGCCAACAGGTCAATAAAGCATCAAAACAATTTCAGGGGAACCAAAAGAACCCCCTGAAGGCGTATGATGGTAGTACTGACTTCCATTACTGGAAAATCGGTGCTTTGTCCCAGCTGAAAGATACAGGGGTGGATGAGATTCTCATGTGTAAATGGGCGGCGGAGGCCATGTGTGGTCCCGTGGAATAGACAGTCCGGCACATAGTCATGGACACATATTTTACCTTTGACGAGAGTTTAGGGGTCCCCCTGGAGATAGTCAAGGGCGGAACACATTTAATGGAGCGGTTAGACACTGCCATTAATAGTGTTGGGGGGAAAGAAGAGGCGATGGCGGCCTTCCAAATGAGATTAAGAAGCAGTTTTTGCAGGGTCTGTTAAATAGGGTAATTGCAAAAGCTACTAGGAAAATAAATTATGACCATCCTGAGATGACGGCAAAAGAAGTGCTTCAACATGTAGAGCACTATGAGAGGGCGGATCAGGTCGATTATATCGACCAAAAGGTATATAAGAGGGATTGGGGACGAGCTGTGCCAAGTAAAGCACCCAATGTAAATGCCCCAAAGCCCCATTACGCCATGGTTGAACCCATGGAGGTAGATGCAATAAGTCTTCCCACGCAAGGAGACCATTGCTTGATCCACCCTCAGGGTCGTCACAAAATGAAGGATTGCTTCATAGTAAAGAAGTATAAAAGGGAGGAAGAAGAAAGACAGGGCGCTACTGCGGCACCGAGGTTTAAACAGAAACCAAAGTGTTTTATCTGTCAAAAGGAGGGGCATATTAAAAGAAATTGCCCCTTGGCTAAAAATAAGCCGGGAAACTCCTAAGGGGGGGAGAACCCCCCTTAGGTATTATTTCCCAAAACGACGCCATCGCGGACAGCACAAATACCAAAGGGGATATGACGCATCCAAAAGACTTTGGGGAAGAAACTACAATGAGCAAATTTGCTGAATCGAGTTTAGCAAGCTTAAATCTGCCAGGTAGTCAGCCAATTTGGTTCTGGGCCAAGTTGGGTGGTATGCGGTTTCAGGGATTAGCAGACACTGGACACCGGGCACTCGATCTTATTGACGAGGCATTATGGAGGAGGTCAAATACTTGCAAGGACCTGAAAAAGGCGGACATTGTAGTGGGTTCAGTAGGGGATAATAGGTTAGATATTATTGGTATTCCTACTGAACCGGTTGTAATCATGGTGGAAAATTTAGAAGAACCATGGAAGATAAACCCCCTAGTAGTTCGTGGGCTAGGGGTGCCATTTATACTATCACTGAAAACTATGAGACAGCTGTCCATATCATTAGAATTAGGTGAGGATATCATTGCTGGGGTTGGGACTAGCGGGACATAAATTCGGTTAACAGAATATCTGGGTTCTGACGAGGCAATGGAACTTGTCTCCACTTTAATGTTAATTGACTGTGAAGGGCCAAAGGGTACAGGGTAACTGATGATGGCACATCAAATATTGTATGGTTTACAGCAACTGAAGAAGATTGGAAAATAAATCTTGAATCACAATTAACAGAAGTGAGGATGACGAGGCGGGGCGATAGTCGAGTAAAATTAGTCATTTTGACTATTGAAGAAGAACCCCGGCGGATAGCTCAAGGAAGAAAAATAGGAACTATCCGATGATTGAAGCATTACACGCCAACTCATGAAAATTTGTTAGCTTCAATGGAGATGGAGAAAATCTGCCCTCCATCTGAAGAACTTGAAAAATTAGACCCTAATATTAATTATTCACTAGTACTAGATAAATTGTTCCAATATATTGGAAAACCTATTAAAAGAGTAGCTAGTGAGGCGGAGAAAAATTAAAAACGAAATTAATATTATGTTTGGGGGGAGAGTTCGAAAGAATGATTATCTGAGCGGTAATGAACAGGGCACTAGTAGAAGAGTTATTATATAGATTTTATGGTATATTATCAAAAGACTCCTCCAATGTAGGCCGCACGGAAATATTAAAGTTGTGGTGGATACTAGTGAAAATGAACCGGTGAAGGCAAAGGTTAGACCTATGAATCCAGCTGTGGAAGAAAGTTTTAAAGGACAACTTCAACAATGGATTGAGGAAGGAATAATTGAACCGACCATAAGTGAATGAGGATCAGAACAAGTTAACAATTGTTTCCCATTTGGGACTTATAAATTCCTTCGGATGCCTTTTGGACCCAAGAATGCGTGCATTAATATGCACGATTAATGCGTCAAGTTTATGGTCCACAACTAGACCGGCGAGGACTCCTCGGATTCTTTGATGACAATCTCATCTTAGGATGTACGTTCATGCAAACACTATGTAGATTTGCTGAATTTATGCTCAGGACTGAGAAGGCTAATCTCAGGGTAAAGGCTACAAAACAGATTTGTTTACGCCTATGACGAATTGGTTAGGGCACGAGATAGGGGAGGACATGTTGCTCCGGCTGATAGACTAGTAGAAGCTGTTCAGCATTGGCCTATTCCTGCTAACAAGAGGGATCTCCAAACCTTCTTGGGCAAGACCTCTTATTATCGTAAATTTATAGCATCATATGCTAAAATAGCTGAACCAATTGCAAAACTTCTCCGCAAAGATGTAGAATGGCAGTGGGCTAAGAGCCAAGATGAAGCATTTAATGAATTAAAGAAAAGGTTGCAGGTAAAACCATTATTAAATACCCCAGACTTTTCAAAAGAATTTATTGTTGAAACAGATGCTTCAAATTTTGCCATTGGCGCCGTGTTAACGCAAATAGGGGATGATGGTAAAGAACATCCGATTGCGTACGGTAGCAAGTCCCTTAATCAATCACAAAGAAATTATTCTGCAACGCAGAAGGAATTGCTAGCTGTAGTCGAGTTTGTAGAACATTTTAAGTATTTTATAATGGGAAGAAAGTTTGAAATCAGGACTGATCATCAACCTTTACAATGGTTCATGAAATCAGTTGCGCTTACTGGAATGTTACACAGATGGAAGGAGAGGCTTATGGAATATGAATTCGAAATTAAGTATAAGCCTGGAAAAAGAAATCAGAATGCTGATTCTTTGAGTAGAAGACCCGACCATGAAGAAGGTGTAACGGAAGAAAGTAAAAAGCCCAATGAATATGATTTCAAACTAATGAAAGCTATAGGCAAACCCATTGCAAATGTTGCTGCGGTAACAACTCGACGCAGGAAAAAGAACTTGATCAAGAACAAGAAAGGATCAAGGTAATAGAGCAAGAGATGATTGAGGTACAAGATAAGGGAAAATAAATCAATGAAAACGAAATTGATGATATCTCAACAGATAAATTTATAAAACTAGATTTTTATAGGTCACAAAGTGATGATACTTGCATGAAATATATTAAGGGTTTGTTAATGAAAAACAAAACGGTTGAGGAAATTAAAGCACAAGGTAATAAATTATTGTCGCGGGAAATTAAAGCTTATCTTAGAATATATAATCAATTACATTTAATTGATGGTAAATTGTATATGAAGGATAAGGAAAATGGAAATATGAGAATTTGTGTACCGGAAAAAGATATACGTACAGTTATTGCGACTGTACATGTACATCCTTTATCAGCGCATCCTGGAATGACAAAGTCAAAATTATTAGCTAAACAATATTTCTATTGGACAAATATGGATAGAAATATTGAGGATGAAATAAAAGGTTGCGAAGTCTGTGTTTGTGCAAAGGAAAGGAGACAAAGACCATTGGAAAAAATGGGACAAACTTCTACAGCCATCAATGAAAGATTCCTTGTATTTTACATGGATTTGATGGGTCCGATGTACAACGGTTATGCCAGTGATCCTAAGTATTTAATGACAATCACTGATGCATGTACTAAATTTCCAGAAGCGTTCCCCTTGAAGGAACCTACAGTTGAAAATATTTGTAAGATATTATTAACTGAATTCTTCCCAAGGTATGGAACGGGTATGAAATTAGTAACAGACAGGGGTTCACAATTTATTTCTAAATTAATGCGACAGGTGTGCGATGAGTTAGGAGTCATTAAAGCAGAAACTCAAGCTTATCAACCTCATACTAACCCGGTTGAAAGATTAAATAGGGATATTGGACAAGCTATTAGAACATTAATGGTCCAAGAAAATATCCCTGATAATAAATGGCATAAATGCCTAGGGGGAGCCTTGGCTCAAATAAGGTTCCTAATTGTACCGAGGTTAGGATATTCTCCATTTTTCTTAGTAACTGGAGCACATCCAGTGGTTCCTGCAGTTCAATTAGATTCAAATATGCAAAATGCTCCTACATCAGTTAATGAACTGGTAAATACAGTTACTGATGCGTTAGAAAAAGTTAGAGTCCAACAATTTGAAAGTCATTTAAAGAATAGAGAGGCTTATAATAAAAAAGTAGTCCAACAGGTAATTAATGTTGACGATGAGGTGTTTTTGTGGGCACCACAAACTGACAAGAATCGTAAATTGGCTACTTATCAAAACGGACCATTTAAGGTTCTAAAGGTAATAAACGACAGAATGGTTGAGATTAGAACAAACAAGGGTCCTAAAAAAGTAGCTAAGGACAGACTACGGGTAATATCGGGAAAAGATATTTCTAAAGAATTGATTCCCTTTAATACACCTCTCTATAGAACAGAAAGAAATAGACCTTCAGACTCTAGACTAACGGAAGAGAACGAAAGTAATAATTTAGATCGAGTAATTCAATTTTCATATCCTGATTCTCCTGAAATTCAAACAATTCCTAAGATTTCTACATCCATAAGTAATAAAGATATAGAAGATCTTCCAAAAAAAGGGATGATGAGGAGGAGAATGGAAAACAAGAGGATAAAAATGAAAATGGTAATATGGATGAACTCGAGGAGGCATATATGAGTGAAGCAGGAGCGGAAGAAATAAGAAAAGAAGTAAAGAATATGGAAGAATCGCCCAATAAGATGCAAGGATCTGTTGAGAAGAAGAATAAAAACGAAAAGCAACGCCTGAATATAAACAGAAGTCAAAGAAATTATTAAGTGCCGCCTTTGATGAACTAGCTGCGTTGCTAGATGGGAAAACACGCCCTAAGTCATATAAAAGGAAACCAGTCAGCCCCCACGCACAAGGTAAAAAGGAATCGCGTATAGAGTCAAGTGAAGAGAGTGAGCTGTACTATAGTGAAGAAGAGGAACAGACTGAAAGAGAACTAGAAGATACAATTAATATATCTTCTACAGATATTCCACAGGAGAAAGAGGGCGAGGAAAATAGTTTTCCTTAAAAAGGAATAAGTAATAAATATTTAATTGTGATTTGAACTTTAAAAAAGAAAAGAATTAAATATAATTAAATATGAAGTTACTTATTTTATTATTATCACTTACTTTTGTGTTTGAAGTTCTTCAAGTTAATTCAGAAAATGAAATTATAATGGAAAGGAAGAACTCGTCAATTCTATTCGAGGAAATGGGTAGAGTGGGAACTTCAGTACAATTGATAGAGGTCAGGACGGAATTACCAATGGTTAAAATCAACAGAAGAATTGAAAACGTCCTGGGGAGTATGCATGCTACAATTAAGTATATGAACATTGTGCGTATTCCCAAGTCATTGACGAATGCTCTACAACAAAGAATAGAATATATCCGCACACACATGAATGAAGTAATGATGTTATGTGGGTATAAGAATGACGGAAAAACGAAAAGGCAAGTGATAGTGGGCCTCGGAGTATTGGGAGGCTGGATGCTTAAGGGGTTGTTCACAAAGTTCTTCTCAAGTGATGATCACTCAAGGTATGAATCAGAGATATTGGATACCTTGGCACAGCAAGAAGAAGAACTAAGGGCAATCCGTGGAGCAATAAGAAACTTAGCCACAAAGTATGATATCCTTAAGAATGTCACAATGATGCTTCACAATCAGCTACAAGAAGTAGAAAGGGTTGAAACAATGATAATGGTGTTGACAACAATCTCAGAACAGATCAACAAATGGATCAGGGGAATACAGGCTGGTATGACCGGGAGATTAACACCAGACTTGTTATCAATCAATGATGTGGGGAAGATCTTGGATATGGTAAAAGAAAGGAATCATGATGGATCAATCAGTCCAGTTGAAAGTGAGAGTATTGGGAATTTTTACTCTCTGCCTGTGCAACTGGAAAGAACGGCAAACGGATTAGATGTGGCGGTTCGATTACCCTTATATTACAAAGATAATCTATACGAGTTATATAAGTATAGGGAACTCCCGATGACAATAGAAGAAGGAGTTCGGATGTCATATCGATCACCAATAGGAAAATATTTAGTGATTGATGACATAAAGGGTATTTATAAGGAAATTGAAACAGATGAATTAGTGGATTGTATTCATATTGAAGATATTCGTCTGTGTCCACATTTAAGGTTGTTCAGAATTGGACAAAATGGTTGTTTGCCTGCATTGATTCATGGTAACTTTAAATTGGCTAAGGGATTATGTGACATAATGTTACATAAATCGGATGACGTGTTTGTGTCGCAAATCAACGATGGAAAAATATTCGTGGATGTGCAGAAGACACAAATGATCAAAGCGTCATGTACAAGTGGTTCTGGTAGGACAACAAAACGTCGAGAAGCACTTGGGTCCGGACAATGGATGATCACATTGCGGAATGATTGCAATGTGAGGATTGGTGATTACTTGATTGGAGAAAGACCAGTGACAAGTAAGATCAAGGTGAGGGTCGTGGAAATGATGATTCTGGATGAGGTGGAAGATGTTATTGCGGATTTAAACCTCCATGAAAGCTGGGTTTATGGTAATGGACAATCAAGCCTCAAGGACAAGCTAGAATTATTGACGGAACCTCAGAAAGCAATATCTATAGACAAGTTGAGGATAATGGCAAGAACTGCCAGGGTTGAAGAGAATCGTTTTTGGATATACGGTATAGTGGTTATTGAAACCTTATTAATCATTATATTTTCAGGATTCTTTGTGACGTTGCTCTGTAAGGTACGAGCTAGAAGAGCTGTACAGGAGTGAGTTAAATCCTGAAGGGCCGTATATCGGGAAAGAAAGACGAGGTCGTCTTTTCCTCAAGGAGGGAGCATCTGTAGTATCACCAACTGGATGTATTATGTATGATGATGTGAATTATAGTTGTTATTGTATATATATATTTATCAGATTTAAGCTTCATGAGTTATTGTTATTTTAATATTATGTGTGGTGATAAATGATGTGTTGAGAGGTTTATTGCTGAGTTGTGTGTCTGGATATGATACGCGTATGATGAGAAATCACCAAGGCCAATCATCACATGCTGGGAGCATGTGATGAGGTGAATTGGAGAGTTCTAGAACAACTAGCATTAGACCCCAAATGTCTATAAATATATGTTATGATGTATGTAGGGGAATCAATCGCCAGATTATCTCCGAAGAACTAAGTAATAAATAAGGCAGTGTGCAAACGTACTACGTGATTCTTATTATCAACCCTAAACTCCAAAACAACAACTTAAGGTAGGCCTAATAGTTATCCCATTGAACACAGCGGTGTTCTCATTTGACTCCCACTAAATTGTATCCTGAGAAGGAATGCTTATCAAATATTGATCTTATATTAATCCAAACTAAAAAATATAAGTAAACTTTGTAGTAGCCTTTTCCACGATTGCTAGAAAAGGACACTAACATGTTTGTCCATTTTCCCGTTTTCCATTTACGTAAACCTTGCCAATTTTAAATCCTTATACGCCCATCTATCGTGATCTAGTCATCTGCTGCTCTTGCTTATGTTGAAAGTATAGTGCCCCCATGGTGAACTACCGAGCTTGATCTTCTTACCACGAAAAAATAAAGAATCATTTGAAAAATTAAATACCATTGCCGCCTTCCGCATTGATTCTTAGCTCCGCAATAACGGTATATCCTTATCAATAACATCAGTGGGTTTATAAGCATGCGTTGCCCAATTTGACATGGCAGCTTGATCTTCATTTTTGACTTTGTCTTCTGATGATTACCAAAAGTATAAATTGATTTTGTCGAGAACCCTTCTATCTTGATACGATCAGACTTTCTCATATTTTCAATTTAGTAGTCCAACCATTCTTGGCCACACACAGTACATGTACTACCAGAATCTAATAAAGCATTGCCCCTCCAATTTTGTAACAATTCTTCTAACTTATTATCAGTATTTTCTTCAGCGTACACAGTTAAAAATGAGGTAAAACTATTCTTCCTTTTTAACTCCTCTATTACCGTAACGTTTCAACAGCCTTCTTTTCTTGCAATTTCTTGCCCAGTAAAACTCGCTCTTGCAAATGTTGCATCTTGTGAGTTCGCCTTGTTCATTGACTGAATTCTTCTTCGTCCTCGTAAACATTATCGGGTTCTTATCTTGATCAGGGTTACTACATCATTCTTCTTTGTAAGATTTTCATTAAATATTCTTCTTCAATATCATTTCCTCAAACTTAACTTCCTTCACTCCAGAAAGTACTAGATGATTTTGATTGCGATTTAAATAAACGCAAGTACAACACCTAGAAGCTTGATCTTCTCTTCAATTAATTTATAATTGACAGTTTCAAATGAACTGATGAAATCATTGATGTTTGTACCCTGTCTTCTTCTCAGGTAATATACTTCTTGGAATGCCAAGTACTGACATATGCCTTCTTCAAGTCAAAATAACTTGTCCAGTTTGGCGAATACATTTTCAACACCAGTGTCACAGTCTAATTTTTCATCTTTTAATTCCGTAGTCACCTTCCCATTTAGCGACAAATGAATTTCAATTGTCTGTTCCTTCTATCTATGTGAGTGAATTTTTGCCATAGTCTTATGTCCTTCCATAGCCCTGTCAATCGATATTCAATGTAGGAATCGTTTCATCTAACATTTTGTTCTCTTTACCAGATAACGGGTCGCGATTCTTGATCTTGGAACTACAGACCTATTCTACCAAATTTTAATTATCAATATGAGGAAGGATGAAAGAATAGACTTGGCTACTAATAATGACTAAGATATATTTGCTAATAATAAATTTGTAAGAACATTGACTATTTACAACCGACTTAACAAAACACCATGACTTGAGAAGTGTACACAGTACACCAACATAGTGATGAATTTACTTGTTTATGTTTCCACTGAAGGATTATGAACGTCCAATATATATGTTAAATGAGGCTGAGTAGGTGAATTTTTATTTCTAACGTTCTCCGTCATTATAACTTTATTCTAAGATATATATAGGAAACGGCAAGTTGTTAAGCACCATGAACTACAGAGTATAATTCCAATTCTTCATTTTGAAATTCAATTTCATACTTGTGGGCAAGAAAGTTTTAATAGGTTTTTAAGTTTTTCCACTTTCCACATCAGATTTTCCTTAACAGAGTCCAGAATAAAAATTACATTTTAATGGCGTTTGTGGCATACTTGGTTATTTCTGGTGTATTTGATACAATTGCTATTGACTTTCTTGCTGAAAGTAATTCAAAGTTTTCGATGTCATTTTGCAATCATACCAGAATCAGTAAAAAAATTGTTTTTAGTTAAAGATTTACTGGAAGTAGGCTAAAATGCATATACTAAATTTAGTGTGATATTTTTCAAGAAGAGCGGATGCCCACTAATTCAGTGGTATAATTGGAAGACAACTTAAGTAAATTATTTCCCCCCTCTAAAAAGGATAAAAATGATCACACATTTACCTGCACATCTGCTTTTCCTGGAGTTGGACATGTTTAAAAAGGGTTCGAAGTACACAAGCTATTCCTATAAATTTATTGAAACCTGGAATTTTGTACTCTGATTTGCCATTATCTATTCCTGAAGATTGTCGTTCCTGTGGTATATTGTAATGAAAAAAAGAAGTTTTTCTTTAAGTCTATAAAAACCAATCGAACTTATCGGACACAGAATTAATTATTTTTCCTTCTTCTTAGGATAATGATTCTGTTAGTCGATTAACTTCTCACCATAACAATTTCGTTTCTCCGTTAACTTCTTCTCCTACATCATCTATCAATTTAACAGAAGATAGTAAATCAATTTTATCTTTACCAAAGAATTATTTTGTACAAGATACTTCCTCATTATCATTGAGTAATTTATTACAAGGTATATCTCATCCTTTTCCGTTGCTTCATTTTTTAAATTTTAATCACAGCCTCCACCCAGCGGCGGAAAGCCTTGCAGGAGTTGAACTTCTCGGACAAGTTGTTCCACTTCTTCACAATGGCAAAACTTCTGACATTTGGACTATGTGTGCGAGGGCATACCATCTTGGGTCCACAAATAGTTGTCCTCTGGGTATGTGGCCTTGAGCCATGGCAGTATGGTGAACCTCAGCGCCTTGTAGTAGGCATACTGGCCGATTTTCTCTCCAGCCTTAAAAAATAAGGGAGGCATCTTCTTGCCGTCGGACGCCACGACCTCCTGGACCATTGTTTGGGCGGGATATTTTCTGTGGAACACTCCCTTGACCTCCTCTGGTGATCCCCCTAGCCAACAGTCGTTCCGACGGTTGTAGACCTTATCCACGGTGAAAATCTTCACGCGAGAAAATTTTTTTATAGTGGATCCATTTGCCTTGATCCACGTACAAACTTTCTTGCACCTCTGCAGTCTCCTTTCTTTCAGAGTGTCCGTCAACAGGTGGCATGGGATCCTTGTGTAAGAGGACAACCCCAAGTCCTCCTGATTGTCCCTTCGTTCACGTCAAACTCATTAGAGAGGCGATTCATGGATTTTGAGGGGTCCTCCTTGATCTTCTTCTTCAGGTACCCCAGAAACTCATAATCCCTTTTCAAGTTGTGTCCCCTACTTCCTTCTTTCCGTGAGAGGTCTATTACATCTCGGCCAACTTGAAAATGAGGCTCCAGGAGCACTTCACAATGTCCATAATCTCTGCCACCTCAATTTTGGCATCCAGAAGGTCTGAGATCCTCTGTCTTATTGCTTCTTGCTCATTCATGATCAAAGATTTGAGAAATGTTTATTATTGTTTACTTATGCAGGACAGGAACTTCGGAATATGCAGGAAAAAATCACAAAAGCTCTCTATCTTAATTACATAGTTAGCATTTATTAACAGTCCACGTTTTGCTTTAGAACCATGCATATATTTATATTTACGTTTTATATTAATTATATTTAGTTTTTAAAAAAACCAAATATTGATTTTTGTTTATTATCAAATTTATAAATAATTATGTTTGAATGTTAATATATTATCTATATTGAGATGTAAATAAATAATTTTATTGTTTAATTTAGTCTAGATCAATTTAGTTCTAACCATAAAAAGTGGAAAAATTTGGACTAACAATTCTATAATTTTAATTTTGTAAATCGAAACCAAACGTGGGCACTATTTACTATTAAAATAGAGCCGAAATACTTTATTAACTATTTGATGATACTAAAATAATTCTCTTTTTCAAGCAACCAGCTGTATCAATTTAATAAGGGATATAATAGTGTATAATTAGAAATATCATATTATCAAAACTAAAAATATCTCTTAATCTATAAGATTGATTACTTTTTTATTTTAAATTATGACTTCTAATATTCCCAATCTTTCACCAATGTAATCTTTCCTTTCAGCTAATATATACTGGAATTACATGATTGAAGTTTCATTAACAGTCTGGATGTGGTAAGTCAGTAAATTTGCATTTCAAAAAAGTAAGACATTAAACCAGAATAAATAGCCTCTCTCCATTTGTAAGGTAGGTAGAGGCAAAAAAATCCTTTTCTATACCTCAATATGGCCATTGGGTGAAATTCATACCTGATTAGGAAACTGTTATTTAAGTTAAAAAGCAAAGCATCAAACATTTCCAGATTTTTTTTTTTAACTATCCATTTACAAATTTATAAAATGGAAGATTAAAATTATATATGAATTGAGCTCGGAAAGCTAAAATTATATTTTAGAGGTAGATAATGGCCATATATAATATCATGTTTTGAAAAATTTCACATTTTAGATTATAATCTTGGTAAATTTAACAGGAATAGTTTCAAATCTTGGTCCAAAACGATTTGATTTATGTGAATTCCGTTATTATTACAATATCTATCAGAAATAAAATAAAAATATTAGTATCTCATAATCCTGGAAGAGAGATTAAACGCAGAATCTTCTTGTATAACAGAATATTATTTTAAGTCAAAAATCATATGATCCTTAATTTAGGCGACTTGACAACTAATGTTACTCAAGTAGACACTCTTTGAGTCCTTGTAGAAAGCTGAATATTATTTAAGAGAAGTGGGGAAAAGTCCCTTTAACGTTAGTCCAAGTCCTTGAATATCTTGATTAGATTCATTTTAAGAACATTTCAATTCCATAATTATAAT
This sequence comes from Lepeophtheirus salmonis, assembly GCF_016086655.4. Classification (NCBI taxonomy): domain Eukaryota; kingdom Metazoa; phylum Arthropoda; class Copepoda; order Siphonostomatoida; family Caligidae; genus Lepeophtheirus; species Lepeophtheirus salmonis. Next base: position 4,709,717 of record NC_052142.2, on the reverse strand, counting down.
ATAAGAGAGTCAATAGAGTTTAGGCTTTTGTTGAGTTTAGTATAAACCAGAGTTAATAGAAATATTTCTATTAATCTTGGTATAAACTAGCTTTCGAGGCGCTAGTCATAGCTATCGAGTACAAGTCAAGTCTCGAGTCTCTGTTTATGAGATCAAGTTGAGTAGCAAGTATTCAAAATATGGACTCGATTCCCGGGTTCCTCTGGTATTCAACTAATTCGCAAGATGATGAAAAAGACACAAAATTAAACAATGGATTTGAGTTTCGATGTAGTTTCTTCCCTTGTTATTATTTCTAAAGCTTTTTTATTCCTCGTAATTAAAGAAGCGCCTCTTATTAAATGTGGGAGTACCAATTACCAAAGCTTAACTATGATTTCGTAGGATATTTTCATAATAATTAACCTTAAATATCGGGTCGTACAGTAGAATAATTGAAATATTTCTATAATAGAAATGGTAAAGTAATAAACAATTAATATAAAACTGTCCTTGCTATATTTTTAGGAAAAATAATCGTGTATTCTTTCTTGTATTCAACACACATATGTAGAATTATAATATTTATTTTTGATCATAATAGTCAAATAAGTTCTAATATTTGCCTCTGGGTTGAACTTTATAGGGCTTGAAGTCATCTATTAGACTATTTGCATAAAATGTACTCAAAATTTTAAATTCTTCTCTCAATGAGAAATGTAGGGTCGCACATTGTCTAACAACCTATTTTAAGGGTCGAACTCAAAAAAGTTAGGGAACTACTGCTCTAGAAGGCATCATTTTCATTAACATTATAACAAATAAGCTCAGTTTTCGATTGGAATTAATTTATAAAACTTTGAGTATCTATCTCGAACGAAAATAGGTGAAGTTTGATTTTGCATTTTAGGTAAGTAAAAAAAAACTACTAAAATGAACATGGTAAGCCCAACAATTTGAAGAATGTTCGCGAGAAGAGCAGAGTAAGTGGCATAACTTCATTAAATTAGCTGCGAGCAGTTTTGGGTGAAGAAAATAAAAATAAGTTAAGCCTCAGGACGATTAGACTTAAAATAGATAGGCTCAAGTTTGGCCGCACCATAAGCCTTATTTAATTTTCACATTATGATATGAGTACAGGGTAGATCACAATTTATGGAGAAGTTTAAGTCGTTTATCTGGTACTGACTGAGGTTCTAAATGCATCAGGGAGAGGTTTTTGTAAAATTTGATATTCTTATATTGAGTTCATATAATTCCCCCCCACTTTGGCTTACATGTTACCCCTTAGTAGTTACGCAGAGTTTACAATAACCCAAGTATTCCTTTAATCGCTATTAAGAACTTGCAAGAAACGTGTATCATTGAAGCGTAAGAGCTAACTGTTTAAGGGTTAATAACAGGACACAATGAAGGGGAAAAAATTACTTAAAAAGGAATGTATTTATTTGAATTAATTGTATACCATAGAAATTACAACAGAACCAAATTATTAATTATAGAACGTGACTAAAATAATTATATACATTCCCAGTCATTAAGGAAAAGAAATAAGTAGGCTATCGTAATTGTATGCTACTGTTTGAAAGATAACAGTTATTTGTTACTCATTTTATGAAGAAAAAAAGACCCAAAAAACCAAAAAACCAAAAATTGGCGTACATAATAGTAAATATATACACATTGGAATGTTGGGAATAAGTGGATCAGCGATTCGCATTTTTCAGCTGATTAGAGAGCCAGTCCAAACCTTCATACAATCCATCCCCAGAAGTAGCACATGTAGCCTACAAGAATGGAAGCAAGGAAATGAGCATAAATGAGCATATGAGAAGAATCTTACCTGAATGTACCAATTCCTGTTTCTCAAGGAATGGAGGCCCAGTTTGTCAGTGATTTCCGCGGCATTCATTGCATTGGGCAGATCCTAAAAGGGGTTAAGAGAGGGAGAGACTAGTGAATACTCTTGTAACTCTTGTAACCTGTTTATTGGCAAAGATGAGGAGCACGGCTTCACGGAGTTCGTCCTCTGCTAACATTCGCATCAACTCGTCCCGAGCCTCTCCGATTCGCTCTCGGTCATTCGAGTCCACCACAAAGATGAGGCCTTGCGTGTTCTGGAAGTAGTGCCGCCAGAGGGGCCGGATCTTATCCTGTCCGCCCACATCCCAAACTGTGAAACTTATGTTCTTGTACTCCACAGTTTCCACGTTGAAACCTAAGCAGAGGAGGAGGTATGAGACTCACTCAGGGATGCCACTGGCCTCACCTATAGTCGGGATCGTTGTCACGATCTCACCCAGCTTCAGCTTGTACAGAATCGTCGTCTTTCCGGCCGCATCCAACCCAACCATCAAGATACGCATCTCGCGCTTCCCGAACAAACCCTTGAACAGGGATGCAAACACATTCCCCATCTTCCACCAACAACACAGACACCGTCAAACCAACTCGCCAACTAAGCTAATTACTCTCACACACTAAATTATACTTGAGAGTCAATTCAGAACAGACTAAACCAGTGCAGAGAGAAAAAGAGAAGATCAAGAGAAGAACAAGAGAAGAACAAGAGAAGAACAAGAAGAACAAGAGAAGATAAATAGAACAACAGACATTCTCCATTCATCTTCCCATTAACAACTTTTCCTCCCTTTTCCTCCAAAACTCTAGTTACACGTCGAGCTTTTATGTCTACTTACTCTCAACCTCGATTCACAAAAGGGAAAGGGAAAATTGGAAAAAGCATATGGTAGCAAGTCATTTCTAGAATTCCCAGCTCGAAATATTATGGGCAGATTCATTATTTTAATACTATCATAATTAAATATATATAATTTTGTCTATGGATACAACCTATATACAATATACATGGAATTAAAATAACTCATTTATAATAGTAGAAAAATAGAAATCCTTTCGAAAAAAACAAATAAAAACACACACACAAAAAGAGTATATAGTCCGACAAAGTTGTAAGTAGGATTATATTATATTTCTATGGGGATTTTGTGGAATTAATGGTCATTTTCGACTAAAAGACATTTTTTTATGTAGAGATAAATTGTTGCTTGCCCAAGCAAAAGAAAATTCATATATCCAACATTTATAGAAAAGTAGTGCAATAAGACGTGGTATTGGAATATCAGCCTCATTGTCCGCTAATAGCCCGCTACTATCCATGTATTTAATTATAGAAAATTACGTGTTTGATCAGGGGGAGCACCAAAAAAACAAAAAACAAAAATATTGGGCTTAAGTTATAATTTAAATAAATGTAGTAAGAAAATTAATCTTTCTTATAATTATGACTATTAAAATATATTCGTGATTGTAGTATTCCTGTACAATTACCGTTACATCACTAATGTTCGTGTACTTAATTTATGTTTATTGAGATATTTATTTTCGTGTACTCATTTGGAATCGCTTTTTTTCGCGTACATCTTTTGAGCGAGCCTCCTTTCACGGATCATTTCAGCTTGCTTCTATATGACGCGGTATCATTATGGCGTATCAGTTATCATATATATATATATATATATATATTTA